>NW_020174698.1:14104285-14259439 GCF_003031525.2 Neophocaena asiaeorientalis asiaeorientalis
TATATCTCTCTCTCTCTCTCTCTCTCTCTCTCTCTCTCTCTCTCTCTCTCTCTCTCTCTCTCTCTCATGCACCCACACACACACACAAGCAACAAGTGTAGGGAGAATTACTTTGATAGTACTTCAGAAGACCCACTGTTTTACCAGACTGGCTGTATTGCATTCCTCTGCATGGTAATAGGCTGACAGTGATCTAGGTTTTAGTTTATGAATTCAACCTGGGGACAAACGTCACTGAAATGCCAGGCTAGGAGAAGATTGCCTTCCAGTGAAAATCAGGCTGTGAAGACTCAAAATACTTAATTAAAATGCTTCAACTAAATCCTGCATATTATGGCAAAATCAATTTATGATTATGTAAAAATAAGATTAATTTCAACCCATCAGTAAATTGTCAAGAGGGTTTTTTTGTTGTTGTTACTATTGCAGCTGTGGTTACCTGAGCATGTTGACAGGGTAAGAAATGGAGATCAGATTGAAAATAATAATAATAATAATAATACCAGTGAAAATCAGGCTGTGAAGACTCAAAATACTTAATTAAAATGCTTCAACTAAATCCTGCATATTATGGCAAAATCAATTTATGATTATAAATAAAAATAAAATTAATTTCAACCCATCAGTAAATTGTCAAGAGGGTTTTTTTGTTGTTGTTACTATTGCAGCTGTGGTTACCTGAGCATGTTGACAGGGTAAGAAATGGAGATCAGATTGAAAATAATAATAATAATAATAATTGTATACTAAGCTCTCAAAAGACAAAAGTGTTTATAGTATTAAAAATAATTCACCATCCAAAGGATCAGACACAACAAGCTCAGTATTATTCAACTGTGGTTTTCAGTTATGTTTTCTGCATTGACCTTATATCACTTGAGTCCACCTCAAGTTAAATTCTGCCACTCTGTGTAAGCTTGGGCATGTTGCTTACCTCTCCATGCTTCAGTTTTCTCATCTGTCTAATTGGGCATGAAATAATACCTATCACATAGAGTTGTTGAGGAACTAAATGAGATGATATCTGTAAAATACTTCTAGAACATTATCTCACACATTGCAAGTGCTTAAAAAAAAAGTAGCAGTTATTTGAGTTTCTACATCCCTGTTCATCCTTCTCTTGTATTTTTTTTTTTTTTAAGAAAAAATGTGCAAACAACACAGCAAAAGAAACAGGATTTTCTCCTGGATCCATTGCTAGACTATATACTTTTGCTCCCATTTTATTCTCCAGCTCCTGAGACATCTTGGTATTATATCATGTAGTAATACCAGGCATATACTGCAGATCTATGTCAGGAACATTCTCTTACGTTGTATCTGATCAAGGCCTATTCCCTCATTTACCCAGCCAAAATTTAATCATCTCTGTAGTCATCACATATGCCATGTACCCTCAGCTGAGTTAAAGTCTTTACGAATGCATACTTTATCCTAAATATATAAGAACATCGTGTTCTCTCCAGAACTACACTTTCTGTCTAAACTTTCCTGATCTTAAAAATCACTAGGGTCCTTATTAAAACTGATATACCTAGATTCCTCCCAGACCTACTAAGACAGAGTTTTCATGACAGAGAACTACATTGTCAGATTTTAGTATAAAATCTCAAGTAGCTTGTAACCTTTAGAATATGTGAAAATGTTACCTTTGGAGCTTGAACGTGAGGGATTCAGAAGTTTGGGAAATATTGGGTCCAGAAATTTCTAATTATACCAAACACTCTAGGAAGAATATACTAGAAGAAACGTGACTTACAGGTTGTTTGTGTTTCTACCACTTTGACCAGGAAGGAAGATCCTTTTTCATATCATAGTTCAGACATAACACACAAGAGGTCATCTCCAGCAAGGGTAAAGAGCAGAACTAAGTTCACAAAACCCCTTCTCTTATGTAACTCTAACTGTATAATTTGGTGCTTCCTATGTGAGAGATGACATTAATATGGATCCTTTGTTAAGTTACCTTAGTGGATAGTAAGTTCTATATACCTTTTGTGGCAAACTTATTTTATATGCCTCCTGGTGATTATTAATTAGTTGACTCTTTGTTCCAATTTAACCCAAAGTGATGTATCTTACTTTTTTTCCTCCATACGCTATAAAGAGCTATTATCTTTTTTTAAAATCACCTTTTGAATGCATTAATAATTAAATATTAGGGAAACGGTATATCAGAAAATACCTAAACTTGGTCCTAAAATCTTAAAACTAAGGCATGTCATGGTAGCACACTTCATCTTTTCATGCTTTGTATCTATTTACCACCCTGAAAGTCCTTATCTTCAATTCAAATTCCAAATTTACAGGGCTTGCAGTAGGTCTAAAAACATTTCTGCTGGAAACTATTTTTGAAAACTTTGATAAAAATGATGATTGAAATTATAGGTATAGCTTGATTTCCATAATAGGCATATTCTTGAGAAGTTGCAAGAAAGGACAGTAATAGCTTAATATTTTAAGTGAATTGTTCTCTTACATTTTTGGTAAGGGGTTGAAGAGCAGAGACTAGAGTCAATAATCTTTAGTGGGCCTGTCCACACTTAACGTTACAAATTGGCGGTTCAATCAAGAAAATCTAGCTCAACCATTTCAGAGAAAGGTTAATAAAAACGTTATTATGACCACGGTTAATACAGTGAGTGCTTATTGAATGCCAGGCACTCGGCAAAGGGAGTAACAGGTACTGCTCATTCACTCATTGACCATCGTCCAGCATCTGTGTTCCAGGCATCGTTGTGGTCACAAGAATAGGCCATGGCCTTGCCAAATTGACCTTAACATTCTACCAGTAGATAAATAATATGTGAATAAATATATAATATTTCAGGTATTGATAGATCTTATTATAAAGAAATCAAACACAGTAAGGGAGTCAGAGAGTGAGATTCCTAGGTGCTGTTTAGATAAAGAGCCCAGTGAAGGCTACTCTGAGGCTAATTAGCCCAGTGAGGCTAATCAGAAACCTGAATAAAGCAAAGGAAAAAAAGCAATGCACAGATTTCTGTACAAAATCCTTCTACATGAGAAGAAAGACAAGTGCAAAGGCTCAGAGGTTGGAATGAGCTTGGCCCACTTAGAAAGTGTCAAGATGACCATTGTGGCCAAAACGAGGTGAGGGAGTAAGAATGGTCGGAGATGAGACAGGAGTCAGATCACATAAGGCTTTATAATTCATGGTAAAGAGTTCAGACAACATAATTTATGCTGTTATTCAGCCTTTATAAAATTGAGGCTTAGAGAATCTGTAAACTTTCCCAGGTTCATACATCTAGTAACTAATATAGGTGAGTTTTTACCCTTTTTTGGTCGGAATCCAAATCCTGTGATCTTTCTAGTGTATTATTGACCAGTCTGTTTACTTAAAAAAAAAAAAATATCCTAAATTCAGTGGAACTTCTAATTAAGTGCTCTCAGTAGTAAAAGAAAACCAGTGGTTACATACTTGAAACTAGATTCTATGTACAAAGGAGAGAGGGAAGCTGTGTATATGTCATATTATATAATTGAATACACACCCAGCATTGTGGTTTAAGATGGTGATTTTTAATGCTTTTCTGATGGTTCAACATTTGAAACCCAACATTAATGAGAAAAAGCAAATCATTGAAGGCACACTGGTTGAAAAGCCACTAGAAAGAAAAAGAAAATGCAGTATACTCATTATGGACTTCCCAACCAAGACAAACTACTTATTAAAACAAAATTTGAACAAATAGTGCCCTGTTTATATAAAATGGAATGTTACTTTATATAATTACATATGCCTACCTATTTAAAGAATAAGGGAATTCATATTTTTAGAGTCCAATATACTTATGTCTATAAATGAAATGATAATAAAGCAGTATTCTGAGGAAATGGTCCTTTATAACTTGAATGATAAGCTGGCAGTCTAAATGGTCATAATTACAAAGAAAATTAATTCACTGAAAAGGCTATAAGAACATTTCAGATAAAATGAAACATATTCCATTTTGAAGACAAAGTGGAATTCAGAGATTCTAAAATTTTATTCAGAGTTAAAATTGCCTGTGAATTTTAAATAATCTGTATAATTTAAAAACATTCCTTTTAGAATGAATATTTAATTCATTATGAAATAAGACCTTAATAGCCTTATCTTTCTCTTATGAAATAAGACCTCAACTTTACTTGCCATTTTATGGGTGTGTCTTCAGTATAATAATCCGAGTATTTTCTCTTTATTTTAAAATTAATGTCCAAAATGGAAGCCATAATTCAAAAAACATGTTTTAAGGAAAAAAGTATTTTTAAACCAAGTAATAGCTATGGTTCTCCATAGGTAGTTTTTATTTTTAAGTTAAAGTGGAGCAATAATTAAAAGACGTTAAAATAGGTTTTGCTTATTTTTGCCCAGAAAGAATTATTAGAGGTATTGTTCAAATGCTGTCATCTCCTATTGTAATTCACATTTAATGAACAATAAGCATTCTTTTAAAAATCATGAATATGTACTAAGACAATTTTTCTGGCATTAGGTTTTTTTTCTTCTGGTTAGAATAACACATTACTATAATTCTTTTCCAAGTTAGGTATAGTTTTAGTGAAAGGGTGATTAATGTCAGATCACACATAATTTGAATGAAGAGAATGGATAACTTCATAAATAATTCCATGACTACAACTCTAACCGTTTAAAGTGAATTCTTGAACAGTAAGATTGGTCTTACTTCAATCCTGTTTTTTGCCCAAAGAACAAAGTGAAATATGTTTGATAGAGAGAAATTTATATAGTATTTCTGCTATTCATAAGATGAACATCTTCCTTTTGATTCAGCTGCTTATACATAAAACTGGAGATATGATATATACTTCAGTTGTTAATGTTTTAGGACAGAGACCCATCTCATTCATCTTTGGGTCTTCACTGTATAACCAAGAACTTTACATACAATAAGGGAATGAATGAGATTAATGAATGAAGAAATGGATAACATCATAAGTATTTTGAAATTAAGAGTAAAGTTCAAATTTTTATGTTCGAGGGTATTAGCTCTAGTCTTAAAGGTGTAATCTTATGCATATAACTTTACATCATTTAGTTTTCTTAATTATAATATCAGCCTTGTAGATCAGTAATAATACTTTTTTTTTAAAGCACCAATTAACTTTTCCCCCAAATTACCCAGATTTTAGGTGGTATGTGGCAAGTAAGTGTACTGTTCTCCCATTATGTGCAAGCTGTGAACTATTACTAATCTAGTAGTGACTAGCGACATCTGAGGCCTTTAAAAACATCCATTCTTACTGAGAATTTGTTGTGTTTTCCTAACTGTCCTACACTGATGTCTCGCATCTACAGACTGTCTCTAACACAATATTTGGTATATGATAATATCTTATATTTTATTCTTTTGAATTGTTTATTGTTAGTAGCTTTTGCCTTTAAGCTATTTTCTCCAGAAAGGCATGAATTGCTCCAAATTTTTTATAACCTCCAAAACTTCTAACATAATACATTACATTGAATCAAGGATCATGTTTCTTTTTTCTTTTTTTTTTTTAAGGGATCATGTTTCTTTTGCAGAATTTTTTTGTTGTTACCTTGAAGGGTAGGCATTGCATAACGAGTATTTGGAGATACTAAAAGAAATAGTCATAAAATTTCCTAAAAGTGTCTAAGATTCTAAATGGATGCTCCTACTATTTTTCATTCTTGAGTGCCTCATTTGGGACACTAACCATTAAATTCCAAATTAGTATAGACATGCATAGTACCAACATTATGAATTGCAGACTGTTGGAGATTTTATGAACAGTAGCTGTAGAACTGATATTTCTTACATTATAAGTATCCTTTGATAAGCTTTAGAGCCTTTACTAATTACAGATGTGAACAATCATTCTATAATTGAAACTATTATATCTTAAATATTAGGAAGATTTCATGATCTTGTTTTTTTGTTAGCGGTAAAGCATTTTTGGTTTTGAAAACAGGCAACCTCGTTTCATAGGGACATGGTTTTTTGCTATCATATACATATAGCCTACTAAATAAAAAAGAAGTTACACATTTATTAGAAACATAAAACCCCCATCTATAGCTGAAAAACAATGATACATTAACTGTTTAAAACTCATTAACTTAGAATTGTGTGTCTTTACCCAAGCGAATGAACATCTCTTTCTATTTTTTTGACAGGAAGAAGCACTGCATGGGTTTCGAGTGAGTGATTACTTTGAATACATGGAAATTTTGGAACAAAACTACCGACCAGTGCTGCTGAGAGACATGTGGAACATTAGAGTGCAAAGCACATAGATCATGGAACACGCAATTTAATTTTATGTTTTATTTATTTTTAAAGGAGACAGAGGGACTTGACTTTTCTGTCTGTGTCTATAACAACATATGCTTTGTGAATACACAGTATTGTAAATCAGTACTGAGAGTTTTTGAATATAATAATATATTCCGGTAGCTATTGGCTCAATTGAAGTGAATTCATTTTTGTAAATTTGTTGTTGTGTAAGGTTGTTTTAGAATCAAATCTAGCTTATTTATAGTTCTTTATGTTTAAGAGTTAGTCTTAACCTACATTTCCTTCTTCCCAGGATGATTAAAATATTTTTTCCAATGAGTTTGGAAAGTAGCAGCAGTATTGTAAATAACTGATCAGCCAGAGAGATTCCATAGAGACAAGGAAGACAATTGTTTTCTTCATTTTTATGTCTTTACATATAAAGGAAAATAGGCAAAACCATAACTGCTTATTTTACATATGGAGGAACAAATGATATTATGGCAAGTGGTAGGAAAATTGTCGTCGTCAGACATAATTGTTTTTCTAGGAATTGCTTTTGATACCTATATCAATTTATAATTTTTCATATGAAATGTAGCCTCTACATGGTTCGTTTAAAAGATAGATTGGTTATTTCATACTGATATGCATTTGACTCTCGTTTGTTATGTGGTTTACTCAGTGATAGATTTGATTTGTACTGAACTTGAAAACATTAAAGAGAATAGAATTTAAAAGATAGATTGGTTATTTCATACTGATACGCATTTGACTCTCTGTTATGTGGTTTACTCAGTGATAGATTTGATTTGTACTGAACTTGAAAACATTAAAGAGAATAGATTTGTAAATTATTTTAAATGACCAACACAGTGTTTTATTTAAATAGAAGGCTCTGCTCCAGTGAGATTAATATGCTAGGCTCTATTTTCTTGTAACCGTTACATTTAATATATGAAAGATAAGACACAAAAATATTAATTTTTCAGTCAGCAATTTCAACAAGTTTTAAAGATTATAGGTAGAGGTCATTTTGTATTCATTGCTTATATTTAAATATAAATCAACCATTAAAACCATTCTGGAGCCTTTTTTTCCCCCAACCAAAAATGGCTTATCTACAGACTCTATTTTTCCTTTTAGTATGATGAAATAACTGGTACCATACAATTTTCAGTTTTGTGATATTTAGGCGATCGTAGTATCAACCTTCCAAAATCAGTTTTTGTGCTGTAAATGCCAACAGCAGCTTCTCAGTAATGGTGTTCCTAAAGGACACTGAAAAAGTTAAGAAAAGAAAATTGAGCAAGTTAATTTGACATATTGCTCACTTTAGCTCTGGCTGATGTGAGTTAAGTAAGAAAGCCCCAGGTTACTCAAAACACCAAGTTTTGTCTACTTTCAAACTTAATTTTGAAAAGCTTGTTCCACAGAACCTGTAGTACCTGTTTCTGTTTTTTCCCATTCTGAGACGTTGTTATTTGTCCTGAGAAACTTGCAGCTTTATTTCTTTTTAAAAGGTCTTACATGGTAATTGGAAATACAAATGGAGAAGGTACTATAACTTAATTTTATAATATTCATTGGTGATTTTGATTGAAAACTGAAGCAAGATCTAGATAATAATTACATTGTGGAAAAGTGACTTCAGCTGGAGCCAGAAGGCTTTCATTTTCATTTGATAAATATGTTATGAACAATGACTTAGCAATTTGGTGAAATAACATTATAAAATATGGTAGTTCTTGTAGCTACCATTGTGAATTATTTTTGTACCTATTTTTATTTTAAGAATACTCTTTAGAGTAGAAATAAATACAGCCCTGTCTTGCTTCTCCATTTTATTTTTAATTATTTAAAGTGTAAGTTCTTAGGACTTATTTCTAATTTGTGAAGGAGGACTTTATACATTTTACAGGATTTATTATAGTTATATTTTATAATACAATGTAAACAAATTTGTGAAAAATGTAAGTGTTCATATATACATCTTCAAATATCTGTTTTCAAAATTGTATCTTTGTAGTTCTGCCTCTGCATGTTTAGGCATCTAAAGAATCTGTGAAAGTAAAGTAAGTCTCAGAAATTCATCTAAACTTGCTAACAGGATTCTACCTAAATTTATGATTATTAAATTATGGTGTGCTCTAGTTTGATTTTCCAGTTCCAAGATGTTAAGGAAATTTCTTTGGTCATTAATTATACAGACATATTGTGAGTATTACACATATAATGAAATATTTTTAATATTCAAGGTAGGATAAATGAGATACAGCACCTCCATTCAGAGAGTCCACTGTCTTTGTGGGAAGGTGAATAATTTTAAAACTGAAAATACAGTTATAAAGATAAATGAGAATTGACCTTTGAATTTGTTGACTTGATAAGAGTAGTTTTGATGGAGTAGTGAGGGCAAAAGTTTGGAGCTGGTTTAAATGATGCTGAGAGGAAAGATTTTGGAAACTGCTCTTTCTAGGAGTATTGCTGTTACAGGGAAAGAGAGTGCATGTGGTAGCTAGAGTAGGCATGGGATCAAAAGACTTTTTAAAGATGGGAAAGGGAAACATATGTGGGTAGAAATGATGTAGTAAGGAAGGAAAAACTGATGATGCTGAAAAGAGAAATGCTAGAGTGAATGTCATGATAAGTGGTAGGGGAATGGTATCTAGTTAATAATTTTTGGAATTAGCCTTTGCCTGGAACATGGACCCTTCATTCAAAGTAACAGAAGAGGAGACAGTTTAAAATGGAAGAGTTTCAGCATTAACAATTATGTTATCTGTAGGTTTTTCGTGGATGCCTTAATCAGGTAGGTGAAGATCCTTTCTATTATTTTTGTGGGAGTTTCAGGAACAGAATTTCCACTGTAAAATAATTTTTATCAGATACTTTATATTAAAACAATCATGAGTTTTCTTTTTTTTGTTTTGTTTTTTGGTTTGTTAATATGATGACTTACCGACATTTTCAAATGTTAAACCAACCTTGCATTCCTAAGATTAACTCTACTTGGTCATGATATTTTATCAATTTTACCTGTTGTCAGATTCAGTTTGTTAAAATTCTATTAGGAATTTTTATATCTTTTTTTTAAGTTTATTAATTTTTGGCTGAGTTGAGTCTTTGTTGCTGCACACAGGCTTTCTCTAGTTGCGGCAAGCAGGGGCTACTCTTTGTTGTGATGCGTGGGCTTCTCATTGTGGTGGCTTCTCTTGTTGCAGAGCATGGGCTCTAGGACACACGGGCTCGGTAGTTGTGGCTTGCAGGCTCTAGAGTGCAGTCTTAGTAGTTGTGGCGCAAGGGCTTAGTTGCTCCGTGGCATGTGGGATCTTCCCAGACCAGGGCTCAAACCCGTGTCCCCTGCATTGGCAGGTGGATTCTTAACCACTGTGTCATCAGCAAAGCCCTGTATATATGTGTATGAGGGATACTGATTTGTAGTTTTCTTTTTCTGATTTGATGTCAGGGAATGCTGGCTTCATAAAATGAGTTGAGAAGTATTTATCTTTTATTATCTAGAAGTTTGTGTATAAATGATATTTTTCCCTTAAAGCTTTGGTAGCATTTTCCAGTGAAGCTTGGAATTTTCTTTGTGATAAGATTTCTAACAAAATTAATTTCCCTAATAGATACATGGCTATTCAAAGTTTCTTTTTGTTAAGTAAGCTTTTGTTTGTTTCTTTCAAGGAATTTGTTTGTTTCATTAAGTTGTCAAATTTATTGTCATCATCTTATTCGTAATAGAAACTTACTACCCTTTTTAATACGTGTAGAATTTGTAGTGACGTCACCACTCTCATTTTTGGTTTTGTTTATTTGTATTTTCTCTTTTTTTCTTTTCAGTCTGGCTAGAAGTTTATGAATTTTATTGATGTTCTCAAAGAACTAGCTTTTAGTTTAGTCAGTTTCTCTATTTTTCTGTTGCATTGATTTCCACTCGGAACTTTATTATTCCCTTTCTTCTACTTTCAGTTTCATTTGCTCTTGTTTTTCTAGTTTCTTAAAGTCATTTATGTGAAATCCTTCTTTTCTAGTATAGGTGTTCATTGCTATAAAACTCCCTGTAAAGTACTTGCCTTAGCTGCATCCACAAATTTTGTTATGTTGTTTATACATTTTCATTTAGTTAGAAATACTTTATAATTTACCTTTTGACTTTCTGTTTGATCTGTGGATTATTTAGAAGTATGTAATTTAGTTTCCAAATATTTGGGGATTTTCCAAGTTTACTTCTGTTATCGATTTTTAATGTAGTCTCATTGTGGTCACACATTCCTTATATGATTTTATTCCTTTTAAAATTGAAACTTGTTTTGTGTCCCAGAATATTATCTACCTTGTAAAAGGTTTATATATGCTTAAAACGAGTATATATATTTTGCTGTTTTTGTGTGGAGTGGTCTATGAATCTCAATTAGATCAAATTGTTTGATACTGTTGCTTGTATATTTTTACTGATCTTTCTGGCTGTTTTAGCAATTATTGTGAGTAATGTTGAGATTAACCATAATTGTGCATTTGTCTGTTTCTCCTTTTAGTTCTATCAGTTTTTACTTCATGTACTTTGAAACTCAATTTCAAATTTACAATATTAGGTGTATAAACTTTTATGATTATTATATCCTTTTGATGAATTGGCTGCTTTATCCTTATGAAATGACTGTGTTTATCTCTAGTAATATTTTTTTGCTCTAAAATCTACTTGATATTTAGGTTTTTGGTTTTTTGTTCAGGATTTGCATGACCTTTTTCCATTATTTTACTTTACCCTTATGTATTTTTATATTTAAGGTGATTTTTATTGTAAACAGCAAGGAATTAGCTCTGGGTTTCCCTTACCCACCCCCCCACCCCCCAAATTTGGCAAATCATGCCTTCTAATTAGGATGTTTAGACCATTTACATTTCATGTAATTATTGATATTTTTGGGTTCATATTTACATTTATCATCTTGCTATTTGTTTTCTATTTGTCCCAGATGTTTTTGTTCCCTGTTTTTTATTCTGCATTCTTTTGGATTAATTGAATGTTTTAGTTGATTTCATATTATGTCCTTCATTAGTTTATTAGATGTATTTCTTTCTTTTCTTTTTTTGAAAATAATAATTAAAAAAAGCTTTAACTCTCATTGTTATTTAATGCCAGCATTATTATTCCAAAAATGTATCATTAATAAACACTTTTCTTTGGGAATGCCATATCAAAATTAAGTATAAACTTTTTTTCCTGTTTTTGAAGTTTTCCTTTTCCTTGATTTTTAAAATTATTTATTTATTTATTTATGTTTTTGGCTGCATCGGGTCTTAGTTGTGGCATGCGGGATCTTTCATTGCGCACATGGGCTCTTCATTACATTGTGGCACGTGGGTTCCAGAGCACGCAGGCTCGTTAGTTGTGGTGCACGGGCTCTCTAGTTGTGGTGCACGGGCTCTCTAGTTGTGGCGCACAGGCTTTAGTTGCCCCGCAGCATGTGGGATCTTAGTTCCCTGAAGAGGGATTGAACCCGCGTCCCCTGTATTGCCGGTTGGATTCTTAACCACTGGACCACCAGGAAAGTCCCTTCATTGATTTTTTAAAATTTAGTTTATTGAAGTATAGTTGATTTACAATATTGTGTTAATTTCTGCTGTACAACAAAGTGATTCAGTTTCATATATATATATATAAGGATATTGAATATAGTTCCCTGTGCTATACAGTAGGACTTTAGGATTCTTTTATTTATACATTCTATGTATAATAAGTAGCATCTGCCAGTCTCAAACTCCCAATCCATCCTTCCCCAACCTTCCCACTCCCCCTTGGCAACCACAAGTCTGTTCTCTATATCTGTGAGTCTGTTTCTGTTTCATAGATAAGTTCACTTGTGTCATATTTTAGATTCCACATGTAAATGATATCATATGGTATTTGTCTTTCTCTTTCTGACTTACTTCACTTAGTATGATAATCTCTAGGTCCATCCATGTTGCTACAAATGTCATTATTTCATTCTTTTTTTATGGCTAAGATTCCATTGTGTGTATGTGTGTGTATATATATATATGTGTATATGTGTGTATATATATGTGTATATGTGTGTCTGTGTATATATATATACACACACATATATATATATATACCACATCTTTATCCATTCATCTGTCGATGGACATTTAGGTTGTTTCCATGTCTTGGCTATTGTAAATAGTGCTGCTATGAACATATGGGTGCATGTATGTAGTGTAAGCATCTTACGGATAGAGACAAAGTTGATTAATTCCTATCTCCCAGAAATTGTAGCCTAGTGCTAGGCACAGAGCAGAGTTTCAGACTATTTGCTGAATGAAATATAAAAGTTATTTTGAATTATGACATTGATACAGAAAAAACAGATTAGAGATATTAAACCAAATTTCCCCCACAGATCCTTGATTCAGTACAGCAGGGTGGAAATAACATACAACATTCTTGGTGCAAATATGTTTTCTGTTTACTGTGGAATGTGTATTTAGTAGAAATAATAGTTCACTAAATTCTATTTAGCAAAGGTTGTAACTAAAATGTGTTATGTGTAAGAGTTTTCCTTCTGTATGTGTGCACATGAGTGTTTGCATGTGTTTGAGGGTACTATTGCCTATGGGTATTGTTTTGGCTATAACTTGTGTCTGATAAGCTTCTGAGACCTAGCCTGAGAATCTAACCATGATTTGGAAACCAGACTACACCTTTTTGAAATACATCATATTTGCAAATGTGTTCTTATCTTGTATTTACAAAAACTGACAGATGAGTTTGGTGTTTGAATCTGTATAGTCTCTCTTCCTAGAAACCATCAGAGGGACAGATAGTTATATGACTAAATGACATAGTTCTAAAGGCAGAAGACTTAAATATCTGAGATGTCAAGATCTCTCCTAGCACAACGCTAGGTTCTTGCTAAATCTTGCCTTACTATTGTTTTATTACATATGATACTTTAGACATGAGACTAACTACAGCCTATTTTTGTAAATAAAGTTTTGTTGGGACAGAGTGCTCATTTGTTTATGTATTATCTATTGCTTTTGTGCTACAATGATAGAGTTGAAGAGTTGTGACAGAGACTGTATGGCCTGAAAAACCTAAAATATTTATTATTATCTAACCCTTTACAGGGAACTTTTGCCAACTCTGGTTTAGAGTACTAATTACACATATAATTCCAAATCCATGTTAGATGGTATAACCTATTTAGCTTCATGGATGATGAAGCTGTAACTCGGAAAGTGATGAGGAATTCCCAAGATCATATAGAAGGGAAATATAATGCAGTGGGTAAAATGAAAGTTCAGGAGGCAGACTGCTTGAATTTAGATCCCATGTCTGTCTTCATCATCAAGTTATTTAACTCCTCTGTGCCTCAGTTTACTTGGTAAAATGAGCATAGCTGTAGTACCTGCCTTATAGGATCGATTATGATGTAATGCATGTGTTTGTAAGAACTCCTTAGTAAGCATTCAATAAGTTATAGCTATTATTATATGCTCTTGTGTGGCTAGCTGGTGGTAGCATAGCCTGAGCCTAATTCTTCAGACTTCAAGTTCAGTTCTCTTTCAATTCTTATTATTTGTTCATTCATTTAGTCATTCAGTATACCTTTCTTAAATTCCTACTGTAGATCAGGCACTCTGTTAGGTATGGTTCTAATCTTTTCCCTCATTCAAACTTTTCCAAGAGTAACATTATATTTTCCTATTTATGTTTTCCTTATTAGTTACAAAATAGCAGGAAAGAAATAAAAGTTCTATACAATCCAAGATGACACATTTTTGTAGTTTATTCCATTTTCCTATATTTCTTTCCTGTTTTGAAAGGTTAAATTTTTTATACTCTAGATTTAGCAGTATAGACCAGATCAATGTATAAGGGATTATCAATGTATTTTTGAATTGTTTTATCTTCAGGTAAAACAAATGTTTCCTTTTTTTGTGACATAAAATTTTACTGACATGTTTTTTGTAGCAAAATTGACTTACCTACATTTTTTTCCACAGAATATTAAAAGAGTTATTACTTAAGTAGATGCCGATGTATTTACTTATCTGATGAGTTTAAACAGGGTCAAGACGGTTAGCCTCACATAAACCCTGAATTTTCAGCACTAGCAATATTTTAGCTTTTAAAATCACTTCTTTGACACACTTCCCACCCCATATTCTACCATTGGCAATAGGCCACCATGAAATACTGAGCACCATGGAAATAATTGGACTGTCATGTTTGCTAATAGAGTGCTTTTGAGATACATTAGGGGAGACAGTTATTAAAATGTTGGCTGTTAACGTTTGATCATCTAATCCATTTATCTGCTCTCATTATAATATGTGTCAGCTGTTCTTTATTGAATAACATTTACATTTAGCCTTTTCCTAAAATTCTAAAGTTCATCCTTTTCAGAGCACCTCTAACATGTAATCATTCCTCTTACAACATCAAATAAAATTAACTACAGTTTCACTGTAAATCATCAGATAATGAAAACCAAAATGCTCCAAACCAAAATTATCTCCACAACTGCCTACGTTTTTCTTATTATTTTCCTCAGAGAAAAATTTTCAAATTAGTATTTTGCTTACCATCATTTTGCTATCAAATTATTTTGAATTGAAAAAAAATTCATTAGAATGGATGATGGGTACAGCAGAGACTAGTTAATGTTCACCAATCGGTTTCCTCTTCCTAGGTTAAGTATATTTCAGGTCATTGAATCAGCTTAACCAATGTTAAGTGAGCAGACCAAAGCATAAAGGGCAGGTGTGCCTTCTCTATGAGCTTTCTTTCTCTTTGCCCCTAGAGCCTGGATGCTTAAATTTGTGAAGAACAAAACCTCCCTATCAACCCTCATTGGACTGTGACCGGAGGAAAAAAATCAACCTTGCGTTAAGTGACTGAAATCACATGCTTTTGTTTGTGTGTTTGTTTGTTTGTTTTTAATGGTATCTAGCATTAAATACCCTGTCAGCTTCTTTGAGTTTCCCCATTTCTGCTCCCCTTTCGGAATAATTTTTGATGATCCTAGATAGGTATATTCTTAATTTCATAGTGTTTTATGGGATTTCATATTGAAAATCTAAGTGTATTGTCTAGCACAAAAGCAATTAAGAAAGTTTCATCATACCCTTCATTGATATTTTTAGCAATCAGCAAACAGTTTTGCAGACATAATAGATACCATTTGACTAGTAGATATGTGTACTATCAAGGAAGCCTTGTTTCTATAGATGAAGGCTGGGACGTCTAAAGATAGCCATTAGGGTATCAATCTCATCAGTGAACTCAAATTTGACCAGAGTTAGGTATTTTGAATCTTATTCTATGTGATAACTTTTTAGCATATATAACCTAATTCTACTTTCTTTACCCCTAAGTCAATAACAAGAGAAGCTTATCTGCCAGCAAATCTGCAAAATGTGGTCTAAGATTCCAAAAAGCTCAATTTCTTTTGTTACCATTATTTTATTCTTGGAGCTCATATCATTATTCAGAAAGAGCTTGCTCAAACTATTCATGTTCTTCTGGTTAAAGAAATTGTTTACAGTCTTTGGTTCTGCTGGTCCTTGACCCAAACTCTACATCCAGGCTACATCCTCATCCTAAGGAAGAAAGCTGAATCAGGGCTCAGACATACTTGAGCAGCATCACAGCCTTAGGCTCACCAGGATTTCAGAAAGCCCAATTCTCCCCAAAGAGCTAAATGCAAAAAAAAAAAAAAAAAAAAAAAACAGAGGAAACAGAAGTGACAAGTTTAGAAGAGTATACAGAATACATCTAATATCATCACTGAAAAGACAGAATAGCTCCAAGAAAAAAGTGTCAAAAACTCTGTAAGTTTGTATAGTGATTTATTGTTTTCAAGGTACCTGTATGCATATTTCATCTTTATAACAACTCTACCACCCAAATATATCTCTTTTAACATTATATATACATATCTCCAATATTTCTCATGAAGTGAAATGTAATCTTTATATATGGACAAAATTGTGATCATATTATATAGATCATTTAAAATTCCTTGTTTATTTTTATTAATAGTACAATATAAGCAGTGATCAATATTTAAACTCATACCTGCTGTACATGGAAATTATTTACTTCCATATTATAGGATTGTTTGATAATGAAATAAATTTCAAACTGATGAGTATTTGAGAGTCTACTCTCAGACATCAAGTATAAGACAGTCTCTACCTTCAAGTGCTTATGACTGAGAGTCATAAAACTCATACAACAGAAAAGGCAAGTGTACAGGTTCCTATTTTTTAAATCCTGAGCAATATCAAGAGCAATAGGTGGTAGAAAGACTCAGAGGGAGGAGGCAATACCTTGAGCTGATCATGGGAGGGGCAGGATTTTCATCTGGAAGGGATAGGAATAAAGCAAAACAGCAGGGAGCACACAGGATGGAGCTGCAGAGGGCATATTGAGAGTAGCCTGAGCAGCGAGAGCCTTAAGGAGCAGTGGAGTTTCAGTAGAGCCCTCTGGCTAGAGTGGAGGTTTTGTTTAAGGAAAAATACTGGAGGGTAAGCTTGGCCAAATAATTCAGACTTTCTCCTATAGGTTGTAAGTAATACTGAAGATTTTTCAGCAGTAGAGTAACATGATGTAGTATTTTACTTATTCCACAAATTTCATTAAATATATCAATCCATTATAAATGAAATGCTATGCTTAAAACCATTTATTTAAAACCAATTTTTTTCTTTATTTTTACCATATACCATATAGCTCATAGTAGTTACCAATAGTTCACATCTCTAGAACTTTTTAAGCTGTGGTTTATGCTAATAAGGAACATCCTTCAAAATGACTTACTGCAGGATTTTAAAAAATTTCTCCTTAAATGGTATTTGAAATGCAATTATACAGGCGATGTGAAGATTAAAAAGTTTGCATTCAAAATTAAAGGACAAATAAAACCTTCAGCAACTCTAGAGCAAGAATCTATTCAAGAGTCTGAACACTGCTAAATTTCTCTAATGAAGTAATTATTTCAAGCTGTGTTTCTTAAGGAATATTAAGTAATTAAGTTTATGAGTCCTTAATGAGAGCAAAGCTAAAATAAAGCACTGTACAGAATCCTCTTGACTGTTGTAAAACAGCCATAGAGAGTAGATGAAAGGATGTAACCTTGAAAGACCACCATCCATACTATTTTTACTTGTGAGAGTCTTTATAGTAGGTTTAATGCTGATTTAAAATGCTGTATGTCTGCAGCATTGGCCCTGGACAAAGCTGTCACTTAGGAAATTTGTTATCAATACCTCTTTCCATCACCCTTCCACCTCTTTGCCAGTAATTTTCCTAAGGGAACCAACTAATTTGATCCTATCAGTTCTCCTTCTAAGTCACCTCTGTTCTATATTTCACAGTCTAGAGCTTTACCTAACTTTAACCTCTTCATATTTAATCATATTACATTGTGCAATGAAGAACACTAGGACAAAATATCAATAAGCATGTATTCTAGTCTTGGTACCATAAACAACTAACCAGGTCATCTCAGCACCTTAATGTTTGTGGACCTCATTTCTTCTGGTGTAGAACGAGGGTACATGACTTCTTGGGGTCATCCTGGTCTAACTTTTGGTTCTAATATTCTGTGCCATGTTACTGAAGCTCAGTTAATAGTGAGGCACAGATTGCTGATCAAAGTTTCAAGTGGTCTCATTCCCAGATTCCACTGGCATTTAAAAAAAAAGAACATTAAGTGAGATTATAAAACAGTAGGGGTTGTGGACATACTAGGTACTAAAATATGAATTTCCTCAGTTGTTTCTTTAAAAAAAAAACTCGAGAATTATAAGTAATGTAGAATACTGACAGAGATGATATCTTTATTGTGCAGTTATGGAAACTTGACCTATTACATAAATACATGTATATTTTTTAGTTTAAATAAAACATTTTAAGATAATTTGTGAGAGTATGATAGTTCTGAGCTACTCTTTTTCTACAGATATATCAGTGAAACAAATCTGTATTCTCTTTGAATCTGGTCTATAATTATAGTTAACCAGTACTTAATGGTCATTTGACACTTCAAAAATGATACCCGGGTATTAAGCAAGAAAGACTGTCTTAAAATAGTTTGCCTTTGGGTACAGGCAACAGTGAAAAACTTCTGCCAATTAGAATCCCTTATATTGAGAATACATTGTGACTGAGATGTTATTATGTGGCCTCATCTTATTTCCATTCTCCTTAATTTCAGTTTAAATAAGATCCCTAATCAACAGGAAAGCCATTTTTAGCATAGAGGTAAGGAGGGGAGCTAATTCTTTACTTGAATCCTGCAAGGCAAGATTTTAAACCATTAGAGTAACTTTGGCAGTAGACTGAATTTTAAGGATATTGAGTGCCCAGGAAAGTAGTAGGAAAGAGCATCCGTGCAGTCCCCTTTGCTTTTCTAAATTTGATGGCAAAATTGCTAATGCAGATAAGGTTAGAAAATTAAGAGAAACTATAGTACTTGGATCCATAAATTTTATATTAAACCGTGTTTAATGAAAAGCAATATCAGTAACAATTCATCCTTTAAAAATATTGAACATCTGAAGTTTAATGAGATAGAAATTTAAAATTTTGTACTTTGAAGGAAGGAAAACCTTTAGAGCAGTACTTTTTGTGTATAGTTGGCAGAGAAGCAAAGTGTTGGAAAGCAATCTGGCAACGTCTATTAAAATTAGAAATACCTATACCTATAGACCCAGCAATTCCTCTCCTAGGAGTTGATTCTCACAGAAATAAAGGTACCCATATGAAAGACACTAGTACAAGGATATTTATGGCAGCATTGTTTCTAATGATGAAAAACTGGAAACAAAGCAGATGCCCATCAACAGAAGAAGGGCTAACTAAATCACAGTGCAACTACACACTGTACCATTAAAATGAATGACTTAGAGCTCTGTCAGCTAACCTAAAGGATTTTCATAAAGGATTCTTGAATGCAAAAAACAAGATGCACAAAAATATGTGTATGAGCCTATTTTGTTTTTAAACAAAACCTGTATGCGTATACATGTAAGTGTGTGTAAATTGTTATATGAACACAAAGAAAAATACAAACTACGTTGTTAGCATCAATGTGGTGGAGGGTGCAGAGATTCTGATATGCATGGAAGGGAAAAACAAAAAGATGAAAAAGTCTCTAGCAGCGGAATAAAAAGTCAAGAAACACAAAATTCACAGCATCAACTCTTATTTTTTGGCTCAAGTTTCTCTCACAGTTATTCTTGCAAGTTTTTAAGTTATAAAAGTTCCTGTTTTGACTGACCAATGTTAAACCATTGAGAATTATCGGCCACGATCAGTTTGGCTTGACAAATGTTAACCTTTGGAACATGGTGAAAAAAATTAGATAAGTGAGATAAAGGAAGGCAATGGGAGATCTGAGGTCAAAATAACATGGTATGACTAAAAAGAAAGGGAACCAATATCTTCAAGTGAATAAGCCAGACTAATTACATTCATAATATATAATTGTTTTTCAAGAGTAAAGAAGTAATTGATATGTTGATGAAAATAATCGATAAACCAATCTGTAATAGGAATAGAAAAGAGTTTTATTTGAGCCAAACTGAGGACTGTAGCCCTGGAGACACAGATTCAAGAAGCACCTGAATTGTGTTCCACCAGACTAAAAAATGGGGGAGTCTTATAAAGGCAAAACCCACAAAATTACATAAATTGTGTGTCAAGAATTAAGATTGGATCTGGCAAGAATTAAGACTGCATGTTAAGCAAGGATTGGTCGGGATTTGAAATGGTTATGTAGTTCCTAGGGGAGAACTTGAGACCATAATGTTGCAGCTGGCAGCTATACTAGCAGATATTATTTTGAGAATGGCTGGTGGTGTCCTTGAGTATGATGTAGCTCAGAAAATTCAGATTCTCAGTGATACAGGAATATGTCTGAAATCACATCCACAATGGCCACCTAGATCCATTTTGAATGCCTGAACCACAGTTACTCCATTTTGATTTTTAAATGCATTGTTTTATTTAATGGTTAAAGAAGATGTACAATGCATGTTTAATAAGCCACAAAACAGGCTGTTCTAATAAGCATAAATTTTAAGTTATATCATGTATAAGCCAGAATAACTTCCCTATGCCTCAATATGTGAAAACTTCTTCTATCAGATACTAAAATAGTTCTAGTCATTGAGAAAATAATATAGTTAGCAGGTTACTCAAATGGAAGACTTCCAAACACCTTGAGTAGACAATGGTAATGATAACTATTTAATTTACCTTAGAGGGACCGTTCATTTCAGGAAATCTGCGTCATTTTAGCAGGTCACTGGAATTCTCTGTGCATAAGATTCACTAGGCAGTTTGAAGAAACAGTGAAGGAAAGACTAAAACTGATGATCATGTGTGCAAATATCAGGATTAAGGGTCTCGGGTAATAAAGTTTGGCCAAGACCAGGGCAAAGTACTCTACACAGCTCAAGCCTGGTTCTTGAGGCATGTGACATAACTTCCTAAAAGAATATAGCTACTTGGGGTGGAAAAAAGAGTTTCATCACTTAGAAATCCAATTGCCTAAGGTGACTGAAATCAGTGTCACATTGAGAGAAATTTCTCTGGTTGGAGTGGAAGGAGCTATGGTTCCCAGGGCATGAGCTGGAGAAGGATGGTAGCACCTACAACAATGAACAATTAGGAGCAACTGGAGAGGAGTCATAAACTACTACAGCGGTAATGGCTGAGGCGGGGGAGTAGAAGGTTAGGAGCAATAGTGAATTGATATTGAGGGCTGAGATAATATGAACCCTCGGAAAAGGTTGTTGATGAGGATTTTCTCCTGATTTTTCCAGTCTCATTTAAGGAGTGAATGGAGTTGAAATTTCTCTAACGGTGGGTCTGGAGCTGAGTGCTTCCAGGATTGCAATTCAGGTCAGTGATTTTCCTTATGGCTAGTGTATAATAGAAGTAATATTTCTGCATTTGTTTATTAATTTGTTTAACAAATATGTGTTAAGATTGTCCACTGGCAGATTTTACTTTGTGCAAGTATGAACCAAGCAGGTAGACTGACTATGCATTAACACCTGGCCCCCAACCCAGGAGCCCTAGCTCTTCCTGAGTACAATGTTCCAGTTGCCTAACTTGCCCTCCATACCTGATGACTGGATCAGGAATAGCTTTTTCGATGAATCCATCTTTCTCTGTATCTGAGATTTACCTACAACCCTGGCTTATCTCTCAATAGTCCCTTCTTTTCATCTTGCAGAAATCATCTTGATCCTTTGGTTTTCTGATATTCCCAAATCCAATCCACAAAACTGTTACGGACTAAATTTTTTTTTTACCCATTTGCTATTATTTTGATGCGATTTTGGAGGGAGGGATAATAAATATGACAGGAAGATACCTTATATTGGTAACAGAATAGATGGTGGTCAAGTGTAGAGCAGAGGCGGAAACGGAGGTGAGGAGATTAAATAGGCTACTTCAGTAGTCCAAGCCAAAAGATTTTGCTTTTCTGTTTTTTTATTTGAAATAAAAAGTTTTTATTTTAATATATCAAAGGAAAATTGGAATTGGAAAAAGTAAAACAGTAAAAAAAAGTTACAAAGAGTAACTTAATACCTTATCAAAACCTTAACAGTGAGTCATTATTTCAGAATTTTTATCACTGGATTTAATCTTTTTTATATCAGATATAAAACAGATATCATCTGTTCTCAGTTGAAAATGTTACTGCTGATGCTATGCTTTTATTAGCATATTAAATATTTTAAATATATTTTTGATATCTAAGTTTATATAATTATCTCAAACATCTATTTTGACAAGACTGTCTTTGGCAGTTACATAAGTGCTGCAGTCACACCAGATAGACTCATATTCGTGCAATTAACAAAAAGGAATACCTTTTTTTAATAAAGATGCACCAACCAACAAAATTTAAGAGGAAAGCAAAAAGTAAGCTGAAAATTTCAGAAGTTGAGCCTGGAAAAATGGAAGTTCAATAGGGCATGGCTGGAAGCATAGTCAAAGGCTTCATATTCAATCAAAACCTGAACTCTGCCTATAACTGCCCCTACAAGTGTGTGCCTATTTCTTTTGGCTGTTTAGTCCAATTTCATTATACTCACCATAGGTGTTTGAAGAAAGAACAGAAAAGCCGAAACTAATGAGTGTGTGCAGAGTTGTAAATCTGTATAATGGCCAGAAGCTATTGCTATTGTTTTCTGTAGTGGCTCAGATCGCTTTTCCTCTGCTTGAAATAATTACTGTCATCAGTGATGCACGTTCCTGAATTTAATATATCTAGGTTTATGCTGTCATCCATCACTGTGCAAACATCTTCTATCTTCTCTACTATCATGAAAAGTTTCTTTAAGTTTTAAGATATTTTACGGACCCAGTGATGCGTTTTAACTATGAGAAATCACCAAGCAAAACTTCTACCTCTCTAAGTTTTATGTATATTATGGTAGTTATATTAGTATTTTTTTTTTGCCAAAACTTGAGAACAGTGGATGCTAATAAGCTCCACACAACACATCATCATTCTCTCGTGTCATATGATCTTATAACACAATAAATTGTTACCACTTAATAAAGGCCTTGATTTGATAATTTTCTAGTCTTCTTAAAAGGGAGACTTTTACATAACTTTGTTACATAGCTCTGTTCAGGATTTGGCCATCATCTTTTTCTGTTGTTCAAGTATAAGCAAGATGATTTCCCTGTACTCAGTAGGGAAGTGTGGGCAAGGAGACACTCCTAGCTTCACGGCTCTCTCCGGCTTCCTCTCCTGTGGTTATTCTGAGGTGTTCAAAAGTATGACCTTTCTGAGATGCGTCTCCTCTCCTTCCCCGTTTTTATCTGTAATGTCCCTTTTCTTAGCCATTTTGTCTCTGTCTTGCTCAATTTAGATTCTCTGAGTAAGCTCTCCTGTTTGTAGGGCTTTGTCCTAGAAGAGAGCTTCACTTGGCTAATTTCAAAAGTTCTTACAACCCATATCACTCCACCACCACCTGAATTTAATTTTGTGTTCCTCTGGCTCTTACCCATTAGCTCTACTATAGATTTGTCTGCTCCTCTCAGATCAGTCAGCTGAGCTTTCTCTGTGGAGTAGAGACACTGCTTTAGAAGTGAATACATGCTAACAGTTTAGTTTCTGGGATTCTTAGAAGTCTTTTTGCTTTACCTTTGTTTTTTGTTGGGCATTTCACTAATACCACACTTGTCTTGCTGTAGCTATTTGCTGCACCTACTTATATTTTGGAGTCTGTGGTGATAACAAGTCATTTAGTTTGTTGTATTTAGCTTTTGTCTGTGGATTTTTTTCTTTGCTATCTTATTTACTTGGATTCTGAGGGGGTTTGGGAATTTACCCAACGAGGCTGCCCACTATAGCTTTCAGTCTTGCTCCAACTTCCCTTTTTATTTCTTCCTGACTTTGTTTTGCTAAATAATATTTTTCTAGGAATATGTCCTTTTTGGGTTTTTTTGCGGTACTCGGGCCTCTCACTGTTGTGGACTCTCCCGTTGCAGAGCACAGGCTCTGGACACACAGGCTCAGCGGTCATGGCTCACGGGCCCAGCCGCTCCGCGGCATGTGGGATCTTCCCAGACTGGGGCACGAACCCGTGTCCCCTGCATCGGCAGGCGGACTCTCAACCACTGTGCCACCAGGAAAGCCCTGTCCATTTTTTATTTCATTTTATTGAAAAGTGCACAAAAGTGCACAAGTACAGAAAGTGCAGAAAAGTGCACAAAACAAAATGTACAGCTTATGAGTTTTCATAAAGAGAAACTCCATGTAACCATAACCCAGCTCAAGAAATAAAATTAGTATTTTCTAATTTCCATTTGCCTTCCTCTGACCCTTGAATTAATTAGAACTGTGCTATTTAATTTCCAAATATTTGGGGATTTTCCCAGATATTTTACTGTTATTCGTTTCTAGTTTAATTTCATTATGATCAGAGAACATCTTTTATATTAATCATTTAAAATCTGTTAAGCCTTTTTAAAGGCCTAGTATATGGACTATTTGGTGATTGTTTAATGTACAATTTTTAAGATTGTATACTCTGATGCTGCTGGATGCGGTATCCTGTAAATATTAATTAGGTCAAGTTGGTTCATAGTCTTGTTTAGGTCTTTATATACTATCTGATTTTCTATCTACTTGTTTTATGAATTACTGAGCTAGAATGATAAAATCTACAACTATACTTCTACATTGCCTATTTCTGCTTTTAATTCTATCATGAATTTTGAAGCTCTGTTGTTAGATGCATACACATTTCGGATTTTTATGTCTTTTTGGTGAACTAGCCCCATTATGTATATGAAATAAACCACTTTATCCCTGATAACATTCTTTGTTCTCACGTCTACCTTGCCTTTTACTAGTATAGAAATACCAGCTCCCTTTAGATTAGTTTTGCATGGTATATCTTATTCTCTCTTTTTACTTTTAACCTATCTGTGTCTTTGTATTTAATGTGAGTTTTTAGTAGACAGCTTGTAGGTGAGTCTTGCTTTCGATCCAAACTTTCTTTCAGTTGGTGGTTAGATCTTTTACATTTAATCTAATTATTGATATAATCAGATGAAAACCTACCATCTTGCTAGTTTTTTCTATTCTGTTCTTTAACTTACCTGTTTTTCTGCCTATTTTTGGTTAATTGAATATTTTTCATGTTTTATTTATCTCCACTATTGTCACATTATTAGTTATTTACATAGCAGTATATATAGTTATATATATATATACATATATAACTATCAATATATAACTATTGTCATATTAGTTTTATATATATCAGTATATATACATATATAACTATATTATATATAACTATATATATAGTAGTTATATGTATCTTTTATCTTTAATCACAACCTACCTTCCAATAATATACTGCTTCACATATAGTATAAGAATTTATGACCATATATTCCCAATTCCTCCCCATCCTTCTTGCAATGTTGCCACACATTTTACTACATTGCTACTACTTTTGCTATTGGTAGTCAAGTACTGTTTTTGGTCTTCTGGCTAGGAGTCTGGGGTTTAACTAACAATCCCCCTCCACTGGGTAATTTCACAACTGTGTTCACATCTAGGGCCAAGTGATTGATCGAGGGAGGACAGAGAGAGAAAATACACAATGGGGTTTGGCTCCATTTTCTTGGAACCCCAGCTTCACCAACTGGACAGGAAGTTACCTATTATCAAATTTTGTTTCCTATGAATTCTCTTTACCAGTCATTGACACCAACACTATCACCATGGTAGTGCTTGGGGGCTGAAATACCAAACAATGGTTGAGATAAAAGAGAAAAAAACCAAAACAGAACATTGCTGTGCTCTGTCTCTGAGCATTAGGAGTTCCTTTTCCAGCTCCTTGAGCCAGAACCAGAGAGATTCTCAACAGGTGCCCATTTTTGGGGCTGTCATTGCTTTGAGTTCAAGTCAGGGAATACTGGAAGAACAAAATGTCAAACTCACTGACAATTCAGTAGCACTTGTAATTTTGGTCTTCTTCTGCAATCCTCCTCTGATATTTAATTTTATGTGTCTTGCTGTTCCACATAGTCTATCAACCTTTTATAGCTGTATTCATTGAGGGAGACAGAGTGGAGTGTGCTTAATTTACTTAACCCCAAAACTGGAATTGTATATTAAGGTTTTAATTTTTATTTCTCTGTTTACTATTGAGGTTGGAAAACTTCTCATGTATTTACTGGCTGTGTGTATATTTTTGTTTGTAAATTGTGTGTTAAAGCCTCTTGCCCTTTTTTTGTTTACAACTGGGTTGCATATCTTATTATTGATTTATAGAAATTGTTTTGCTTTAAAGGGACATTTTCATAAATTATCAAGTGCTCTGTATGTTTATGGTCTGTTCCTGGGCTCCCTATTTGCTTCTTCTTGAATATTTGCCCATTTTTGCACCAATACCACAGTGATTTAGTTATTATACTTTAATAAGTTTGATATGGAGTAGAGCAAGTAATTTTATCTGACTTTGTTCTTCAAGAGTTTCTTGGGTATTTTTAGTTCTTTGCATTACATACAAATTTCAGGATCAACTTACTAGTTCTATCCCAGTCCCAACATGAAAATCCGATAAGGTTGTGTTTGGCATTGCACTGAATGGATAGATCAATCTGGGGGGAAGAGACATATTCATAATATTGAATCTTCTAATCCCTTCATTTCTTTAGGAGCTTTTTCTCTTAATCTCAGTAGTTTTTATAAATTTCTGCATCAAGATTTCACACAACTTTTGATCTATTTATTTCTAAGTATTTAATATTTTCACATTACCCAAAATCTTTTTTGAATTTAGTTTTCTGTTTCCTGCCAGTATCTAAAAATGCAAATGATTTGTGCAAAACAGTCTTCTATCCAGCAATCTATCCTAATAATTTATCTGTGTATTTGGGGGGGGGGTGATTTCCTTTATACACAATCATCTTTGATATGGTTAGAACTGAAATTTCATTTTTAACTTTCCAATCTTCAGACTTTTTATTTATTTTCTTTTTACACTTTTGCTAGATATCTAGTATAATTTGCTAGAGCACCTAGTATGATGCTGAATAAAACATGCAACAGTGGAGATCCTTGTCTTGCTTCAGATTATAAAAGTAAATCTTTTAAATGTTCACTATTTAGTATAATATTTACAGTAGGATTTTATAGATATCTTTTCTTTCAGTTTAAAAGAAGTTCATGTTTTCCCCTAGTTGGCAGTTTTTTTAAAAATCATGAATAAGGTTTAATTTTATTAAGTTCTACTTCTTCATCAATTGTTGGATTTTTTTCCCCTAATTCTGTAAATCTGGAGAACTACTTTGATTTATTTTTTAATATTAAACCATTCTTGAATTTCTGGAATAAATCCTACTGGGCATACATATTATTCTTTCAATAAATATATGGACTTGGTTTGCCAAAATATTGTTTGTGATTTTGCATTTATATTTATGTGAAAGATTGGTCAGGACTTTTTCTTTCTTATAATGTGTTTTTTCAGTTTTGAATTAAGATTGTTAGATTATTCTGGATTAATTAAATAGCTGAAACTGTTATTTATCTGTTTTTTGGAAGTGTACAAAATTGAAACGCTCTTTCCCTGAAATTTTGGTAAAATTTGCCTCTGTAATTGTTAGGTGGTTTCTTTGGGGAAAATTTTTAATGACTGCTTTCTATTATTTCTTTTGTAAGTTGTTGTTATATTTTAAAGAGATATATCCATTTTACTAAGCATTTAACTGTATTAACATAGTAGTTTTCTCTTATTTAAAAAAGAATACTCTTCTGTTTCTATAGTTATGTCTCTTTTTACATTAAAATGCTATCTGTGCCTCCTCTCTCTTCTTTCTTTTTTTTTCATAAGATTTTACCAGATGTTTGTCTAGTGTATTATCCTTTCCAAAGAACCAACTTTTGACTTTGTTGATCATCTGCAATGTGTCTTTGTTTTCAATTTTTAAAAAAATGCTGCTCTTCTGGGCGTGGAGTATATAGGGATTCTCTGTATTATCTTTGTGGTTTTTCTGTAAATCTAAACCTGTTCTAAAAGTAAAAAAAAAAAAAATTTCTGCTCTTAACTATATTGTTTCTTTCCTTCTCTTTCATTCAGGTTTATTCTATTTTTATTTTATTAAGTTATAAGTGAGATACTTAGTTTGTTAATTTTCAGAATTTCTTATTTAAAATGTACATTTAAGGATAAAACTTTCCCCTGTAGGTCTGCTATCACTGTACCTTTAAAGATGTGGTATGTTAGTATTTCATTATCGTTTATTTCTGTGGATTTTTAAATTTACATTATAATAGTTTGATTACTAAGTTTTTAAGTTTTTATAATCTTAAATATACATAGAGCTTTTAAAAACTTACCTTGTTATTAACTTCCACTTCAATTGTTGTCATTAGAGAATGTGATTCATACTTATGAATGTGTGTGTATAAAATTATGTTTGTTAGTAGTTTACAAATATTTTTTTAATCTCCTTATATATCTTCTTAGGACACATCAGTAATTTAGAGCTATGTTGAAATCACCTACCATGATGGTAGATTTATTAATTTCTTCCCATAATTCAATTTTTGCTTATTATATTTTGAGGGTATTTTATTTTATGCCTGCATATTTAGAAAGTTTTATATATTCTCAGTGAATTAAATATTTTAGTATTATTTAGAGACTCTAATGAAGTTTTTTGATCTAAAGTTGTTTTCTCTTATGTTAGTAGGACAGCATGATTTGTTCATTTGTTCCTGATACATACTTTTCCATTTTTTAACTTTCAACTTTTGCATAATCTGTGTTTTAGATGTATCTTTTATAAAGAGCATGTAGCTAGATTTTTTAAAATACAATCTGACAGCATGAGCTTTTTAATTAAATCAATGTAAACTGACAATGATTATGTATTTGCATATTTGTAATCTTACATTTTTATTTTAATTTATCCCATTCTTCCTGTTTTTTCTACTTTTTTGCCTATTTAAAAATTAATATTTATATCTCTTTTAACAAAACAGTTTATTATTTTCTAAATGTGTCTAGTTCTTCCTTATCCTCTCCCAGATGCCCATGAATTTATATTAAGTAGGATTTTCCTTGGGGCTCTATCTCAGCCTTGGTGGTAGTAGCTATTCCTTATTTTTGGCATTCCTATATTATTTAGTATTCTCTTTGCTTCCACTAGCCAATCCTTTGTTATCCCAATCCCCTATTACAATGAATAATTCTTGTCTCACCCTATTCAAATTACTATGTGGTTGGACCCTGAACAGCTCATACAGCTCAATATCAAAAAAACAGACAACCCAATCAAAAAATGGGTAGAAGACCTAAATAGACATTTCTCCAAAGAAGACATACAGATGGACAGGAGGGACATGAAAAGATGCTCAACATTGCTAATTATTAGAGAAAGCAAATCACAACTACAATGCGATATCACCTCACACCAGTCAGAATAGCCATCATCAAAAATTCTACAAACAATAAATACTGGAGAGGGTGTGGAACAAAGGGAACCCTCCTACACTGCTGGCGGGAATGTAAATTGGTACAGCCACTGTGGAGACAGTATGGAGGTTCCTTAAAAAACTAAAAATAGAGCTACCATATGATCCAGCAGTCCCACTCCTGGGCATATATCTGGAGAAAACCATGGTTTGAAAGAATACATGCACCCCAGTGTTCACTGCAGTGCTGTTTACAATAGCCAAGGCATGGCAGCAACCTAAATGTCCATCAACTGATGAATGGATAAAGAAGATATGGTACATATGTACAATGGACTATTAGTCATTAAAAAGAATGCAGGGCTTCCCTGGTGGCGCAGTGGTTGAGAGTCCGCCTGCCGATGCAGGGGACACGGGAATCAACTGATGAATGGATAAAGAAGATGTGGTACATATGTATAATGGACTATTAGTCATTAAAAAGAATGCAGTAATGCCATTTGCAGCAACGTGGATGAACCTGGAGATTATCATACTAAGTGAAGTAAGTCATACAGAGAAAGAAATATCATATGATATGCAGAATCTAAAAAAAAAAAAAGATACACACGAACTTATTTACAAAACAGAAACAGACTCACAGACTTAGAAAACAAACTTATGGTTACCAAAGGGGAAAGGTGGGGGGTAGGGATAAACTGGGAGTTTGGGATTAACAGATACACACTACTATCTATAAAATAGAAAAAACAACAAGGACCTACTGTATAGAACAGGAAACTCTGCTCAATATTCTTAACAACCTCTATGGGAAAAGAATTTGAAAAAGAGTAGATACATATATATGTATAACTGAATCACTTTACACCTGAAACTTAACATTGTTAATCAACTATACATCAATATATAATAAAAATTTAAAAAAACATTCAGTCCATGACAGGATGGAGTAAATGTAATGTGTGATGCAAGGGTATCTGAATGGTACAAGAGGAGAATTTAAGTACATAATGTTAGCGCTCCACTCAGATGCCCTAGTATTTGGCAAGTTTTCTAACAGGCAGCATCCACAGTTCTTTTTCAGAGGACTGCTATTAGATACCAGAGTCCTTTGCCTATGGAGAGCCAGATGAGGTACAAATTGCCTTTTCCCTCTCTCTCCTTCCCCATAAAAGATGTGACTATAAAAGGTCCTTCTGCCTTGTCTTGAGTCAGGAGGACTCTGAGGTGTGGTAACTTTGAAAGGATCAGACTGAAGCTACAATCTATAGTGTTTTGCCTGATACCACACACTTACTACTTCCCCAACTCTTTTTTTTTTTAATTTATTTATTTTTGGTTGCATTGGGTCTTCCGTGCAGGCTTTCTCTAGTTGCAGCAAGCAGGGGCTACTCTTCATTGTGGTGGGCAGGCTTCTCATTGCAATGGATTCTCTAGTTGTGGAGCACGTGCTCTAGTCCTGCAGGCTTCAGTAGTTGTGGCTCGCGGGCTCTAGAGCACAGGCTTATGGTTGTGGCACAGGGGCTCAGATGCTCTTCGGAATGTGGGATCTTCCTGGACCAGGGCTCGAAACCGTGTCCCCTGCATTGGCAGGCAGATTCTTAACTACTGCGCCACTAGGGAAGTCCCACTTCCCCAACTCTTCTACCAGTTTTTTTCCTGAGAATCATTTGCGCAAGACTCTTTATCTCGGGTTCTGCTTCTGAGGAAGTTGATTTAAGACACTGAGTCCATCTATTCTACTAGTTCTATTTCAGATAGTGTATTTTTTCAGATTGTAATATTTTTGAGATAATTGTGCTCAGTACAGTTTTGGCCTGTGCATTTGTATCACCTGGAGATACTGGCTTCTGTATATGGTAAGATGTGCAAAGGCCAGAAGTGCAAAGGCCAGACCTAATGTGCTCCCCCTTTAGTTAAACTGAGAATAAAGGAGGTGGGAAGCCTTAAGACACAAGCGCTAGGTTCCCCGAGACAATGGGTAATCTTTGCATTTATTTTTCTAATAAGCCTCTTTTTAGGTGAGGTCTTTTCTTTGGAATAAACGACATTGGGAGGAGGTTGACCTTCCACTTTGTAATCTAAGAGCCTAGGAGTTTAAAGGTGTAGGGGAAGAAGAGAGAGTACCCAGGCTCTCACTTCTAATGGTTGTGTTTTTATTTTTTACTTATTTTTTTAACATCTTTATTGGAGTATAATTGCTTTACAATGTTGTGTTAGTTTCTGCTGTACAACAAAGAGAATCAGCCATATGTATATGTATATCCCCATATCCCCTCCATCTTGCGTCTCCCTCCCACCCTCCTTATCCCACTGACCTGACATATAGGTGATCACAAAGCACTGGGCTGATCTCCCTGTGCCATGCAGCTGCTTCCCACTAGCTATCTATTTTACATTTGACAGTGTATATATGTCCATGCCACTCTCTCACTTCGTCCCAGCTTACCCTTCCCCCTCCATGTGTTCTCAAGTCCATTCTCTACGTCTGCATCTTTATTCCTCTCCTGCCTCTATGTTCTTCAGAACGATGTTTTTCTTTTAGATTCCATATACATGTGTTAGCATACGGTATTTGTTTTTCTTTTTCTGACTTACTTCACTCTGTTGGACAGACTCTATGTCCATCCACCTCACTACAAATAACTCAATTTAATTTCTTTTTATGGCTGAGTAATATTCCATAGTATATATATGCCACATCTTCTTTAGCCGTTCATCTGTCGATGGACACTTAGGTTGCTTCCATGTCCTGGCTATTGTAAATAGTGCTGCAATGAACATTGTGGTACACGACTCTTTTTGAATTATGGTTTTCTCACGGTATATGCCGAGGAGTGGGATTGCTGGGTCATATGGTAATTCAATTTTTAGTTTTTGAAGGAACCTCCATACTGTTCTCTATAGTGGCTGTATCAATTTGCATTTCCACCAACGGTGCAAGAGAGTTCCCTTTTCTCCACACCCTCTCCAGCATTTATTATTTGTAGACTTTTTGGTGATGGCCATTCTGACTGGTGTGAGGTGATACCTCATTGTAGTTTTGATTTGCATTTCTCTAATGATTAGTGCTGTTGAGCATTCTTTCATGTGTTTGTTGGCAGTCTGAATATCTTCTTCAGAGAAATGTCTATTCAGGTCTTCTGCCCATTTTTGGATTGAGTTGTTTGTTTTTTTGATATTGAGGTGCATGAGCTGCTAGTATATTTTGGAGATTAATCCTTTGTCAGTTGCTTCATTTGCAAATATTTTCTCTCAATCTGAGGATTGTCTTTTAGTTTTGTTTATGGTTTCCTTCCTGTGCAAAAGCTTTTAAGTTTCATTAGGTCCCATTTGTTTATTTTTGTTTTTATTTCCCTTTCTCTAGGAGGTGGGTCAAAAAGGATCTTGCTGTGATTTATGTCATACAGTGTTCTGCCTATGTTTTCCTCTAAGAGTTTTACAGTGTCTGACCTTACATTTAGATCTTTAATCCATTTTGAGTTCATTTTTGTATATGGTGTTAGGGAGTGTCCTAATTTCATTCTTTTACATGTAGCTGTCCAGTTTTCCCAGCACCACTAATTTAAGAAGCTGTCTTTTCTCCATTGTATATTCTTGCCTCCGTTATCAAAGATAAGGTGACCATATGTGCGTGGGTTTATCTCCGGGCTTTCTATCCTGTTCCATTGATCTATATTTCTGTTTTTGTGCCAGTACCATATTGTCTTGATTACTGTAGCTGTATAGTATAATCTGCAGACAGGTAGCCTGATTCCTCCAGCTCTGTTTTTCTTTTTCAAGATTGCTTTGGCTATTTGGGATATTTTGTGTTTCCATATAAATTGTGAAATATTTTGTTCTAGTTCTGTGAAAAATGCCAGTGGTAGTTTGATAGGGATTGCATTGAATTTGTAGATTGCTTTGGATAGTAGAGTCATTTTTACAGTGTTGATTCTTCCAATCAAGAACATGCTATATCTCTTCATCAGTTTATATCATCTTTAATTTCTTTCTTCAGTGTCTTATACTTTTCTGCATACAGGTCTTTGGCTCCTTAGGTAGATTTATTCTTAAGTATATTATTATTTTTGTTGTAATGGTTAATGGAAGTGTTTCCTTAATTTCTCTTTGAGATGTTTCATTGTTCGTGTATAGGAATGCAAGAGATTTCTGTGTATTAATTTTGTATCCTGCTACTTTACCAAATTCATTGATTAGCTCTAGTAGTTTTCTGGTAGCATCATTAGGATTCTCTATGTATAGTATCATGTCTTCTGCAGAGTGACAGCTTTACGTCTTCTTTCTGATTTGGATTCCTTTTATTTCTTTTTCTTCTCTGATGGCTGTGGCTAAAACTTCCAAAACTATGTTGAATAAGAGTGGTGAGAGTGGGCAATCTTGTCTTCTTCCTGATCTTAGAGGAAATAGTTTCAGCTTTTCACCATTGAGAATGATGTTGGCTGTGGGTTTGTCATATATGGCCTTTATTATGTTGAAGTAGGTTCCCTCTATGCGTGCTTTCTGGAGAGTTTTTATCACAAATGGGTGTTGAATTCTGTGGAAAGATTTTTCTGCATCTATTGGGATGATCATATGGTTTTTCTCCTTCAGTTTGTTAATATAGTGTATCACATTGATTGATTTGTGTATATTGAAGAATCCTTGCATTCCTGGGATAAACCCACTTGATTATGGTGTGTGATCCTTTTAATGTGCTATTGAATTCTGTTTGCTAGTATTTTGTTGAGTATATTTGCATCTATATTTATCAGTGATATTGGCCTGTAGTTTTCTTTTTTGTGACATCTTTGTCTGGTTTTGGTATCAGGGTGATGGTGGCCTCGAAGAATGAGTTTGGGAGTGTTCCTCCCTCTGCTATATTTTGGAAAATTTTGAGAAGGATAGGTGTTAGCTCTTCTCTAAATGTTTGATAGAATTCGCCTGTGAAGCCATCTGGTGGTGGGCTTTTGTTTGTTGGAAGATTGTTAATCACAGTTTCTATTTCAGTGCTTGTGATTGGTCTGTTTATATTTTCAGTTTTTCCTGTTCAGTCTCAGAAGGTTGTGCCTTTCTAGGAATTTGTCCATTTCTTCGAGGTTGTCCATTTTATTGGCATATAGTTGCTTGTAGTAATCTTTCATGATCCTTTGTATTTTGCAGTGTCAGTTACTTCTCCTTTTTCATTACTATTTCTGTTGATTTGAGTCTTCTTCCTTTTTTTCCTGCTTATTCTGTCTAATGGTTTATCAATTTTGTTTTTCTCAAAGAACCAGCTTTTAGTTTTATTGATCTTTGCTATCATTTCTTTCATTTCTTTTTCATTTATTTCTGATCTGATCTTTATGATTTCTTTCCTTCTGCTAACTTTGGGATTTTTTGTTCTTCTTTCTCTAATTGCTTTAGCTGTAAGGTTAGGTAGTTTATTTGAGATTTTTCTTGTTTCTTTAAGTAAGATTGTATTGGTATAAACTTCCTTCTTAGAATTGCTTTTGCATCATCCCATATATTTTGGTCCATCATGTTTTCATTGTCATTTGTTTCTATGTATTTTTTTATTTCCCCTTTGATTTCTTCTGTGATCTCTTGGTTATTTAGTAATGTATTGTTTAGCCTCCATGTTCTTGTATTTTTTACAGATTTTTTTCCTGTAATTGATATCTAGTCTCATAGCATAGTTGTCAGAAAGATACTTGATATGACTTCAATTTTCTTAAATTTACCAAGGCATGATTTGTGACCCAAGATGTGATCTATCCTGGACAATGTTACATGAATACCTGAGAAGAATGTGTATTCTGTTGTTTTTGGATGGAATGTCCTATAAATATCAACTAAGTCCAACTTGTTTATGTGTCATTTAAAGCTCATGTTTCCATATTTCTTTTCATTTTGGATGATCTGTCCACTGGAGAAAGTGGGTTGTTAAGTCCCCTACTGTGATTGTGTTACTGTTGATTTCCCCTTTTATGGCTGTTAGCATTTGTCTTATGTATTGAGGTGCTCCTATGTTGGGTGCATAAATACGTACAATTGTTATGTTTTCTTCTTGGATTGATCCCTTGATCATTATGTAGTGTCATTCTTTTTCTCTTGTAATAGTATTTATTTTAAAATCTATTTTTAAGGAACCTCCATACTGTTCTCCATAGTGGCTGTATCAATTTACATTCCCACCAACAGTGCAAGAATGTTCCCTTTTCTCCACACCCTCTCCAGCATTTATTGTTTGTAGATATTTTGATGATGGCCATTCTGACTGGTGTGAGATATTGTCTGATATCAGAATTGCTACTCCAGGTTTCTCTTGATTTCCATTTGCATGGAATATCTTTTTCCATCTGCTCACTTTCAGTCTGTATGTGTCCCTAGGTCTGAAGTGGGTCTCTTGTAGACAGCATATATACAGGTCTTGTTTTTGTATCCATTCTGCCAGTCTGTCTTTTGTTTGGAGCATTTAATCCATTTACATTTAAGGTAAGTGTCTTGGCATGCTTCTCTTTGGATTCATCCTGTATGGGACTCTCTGTGCTTCCTTCACTTGATTGACTCTTTCCTTTCCCATATTAGGGAAGTTTTCAGCTATAATCTCTTCAAATATTTTCTCAGTCCCTTTTTCTCTTCTTCTTCTGGGTCCCCTATATTCGAATGTTGGTGCATTTAATGTTGACCCAGAGGTCTCTGAGACTGTCCTCAATTCTTTTCATTCTTTTTTTTAAATTCTGCTCTGTGGTAGTTATTTCCACTATTTTACCTTCCAAGTCACTTATCCGTTCTTCTGCCTCAGTTATTCTGTTGTTGATTCCTTCTAGAGATTTTTAAATTTCATTTATTGTGTTGTTCATCATTGTTTGTTTGCTCTTTAGTTCATCTAGGTCCTTGTTAAATATTCCTTGTATTTTCCCCATTCTATTTCCAATATTTTGGATCATCTTTACTATGATTACCCTGAATTCTTTTCCAGGTAGACTGCCTATTTCCTCTTCATGTGTTTGGTCTGGTGGGTTTTTACCTTGCTCCTTCATCTGCTGTGTGTTTCTCTGTCTTCTCATTTTGCTTATCTTACTGTGTTTGGGGTCTCCTTTTCACAGGCTACAGGTTCATAGTTCCCATTGTTTTTGGTGTCTGCCCCCAGTGGGTAAAATTGGTTCAGTGAGTTGTGTAGGCTTCCTGGTAAAGGGGACTAGTGCCTGTGTTCTGGTGTATAAAGCTGGATCTTTTCTTTCTGGTGGGCAGGTTTTCGTCCAGTGGTGTGTTTTGGGGTGTCTGTGACCTTATGATTTTAGGCAGCCTCTCTGCTAATGGGTGGTGTTGTGTTCCTGTCTTGCTAGTTGTTTGGCATGGGGGGTCCAGCCTTGGAGCTGGCTGGTCTTTGAGTGGAGCTGAGTCTTAGCACTGAGACAGAGCTCTCTGGGAGACCTCTCACTGATTGATACCATGTGGGGCTGGGAGGTCTCTGGTGGTCCAGTGTCCTGATCTCAGCTCTCCCACATCAGAGGCTCAGGCCTGACACTGGCCAGAGCACCAAGACCCTGTCAGCCACACAGTGCAGAAGAAAAGGGAGGAAAAAAAAGAAAGAAAGAAAATAAATAAATAAAAATGTTTAAATAAAAAATTAAAAAATATATTATTAAAATAAAAAAATAATAAAAGAAGAGAGCAACCAAACCAATAAACAAATCCACCAATGGTAACAAATGCTGAAAACTAAACTAAGATAAACATAAAAATCAGAAACTAGTCAGTCACATACATCAAACCTCAAGTCTCCAGTTGCTCCCAAAGTCCACTGCCTCAATTTTGGGATGATTCGTTGTCTATTCAGGTATTCCACAGATGCAGGGTACATCAGGTTGATTGTGGAGATTTATTCCACTGCTCCTGAGGCTGCTGGGAGAGATTTCCCTTTCTCTTCTTTGTTCGCACAGCTCCTGAAGTTCAGCTTTGGATTTGGCCCTGCCTCTGCATGTAGGTCGGTTGAGGGCATCTGTTCCTGCCCAGACAGGATGGGGTTAAGGGAGCAGCTGATTCGGGGGCTCTGGCTCACTCAACAGCAGCCTTAGCGTCTCATGCCAGCCTCTGGGGTCCGTGCTGATAGCCGCGGCTTGCGCCCATCTCTGGAGCTCGTTTAGGCGGTGCTCTGAATCCCCTCTCCTTGCACACCCCAAAACAATGGTCTCTTGCCTCTTAGGCAGCTCCAGACCTTTTCCCGCACTTCCTCCTGGCTAGCTGTGGTGCACTAGCCTCCTTTAGTCTGTGTTCTCACAGCCAACCCCAGCCCTCTCCCTGGGATCTGACCTCTGAAGCCCGAGCCTCAGCTCCCAGCCCCCACCCGTCCCAGCGGGTGAACAGACAAGCCTCTCGGGCAGGTGAGTGCTGGTCGGCACAGATCCTCTGTGTGGGAATCTCTCCGCTTTGCCCTCTGCACCCCTGTTGCTGCACTTTCCTCCATGGCTCCGAAGCTCCCCCCTCCGCCACCCGCAGTCTCCGCCCGCAAAGGGGCTTCCTAGTGTGTGGAAACCTTTCCTCCTTCACAGCACCCTCCTAGAGGTGCAGGTCCCGTCCCTATTCTTTTGTCTCTGTTTTTCCTTTTTTCTTTTGCCCTACCCAGGTACAGGGGAGTTTCTTGCCTTTTGGGAAGTCTGAGGTCTTCTGCCAGCGTTCAGTAGGTGTTGTGTAGTTGTTGTTCCATATGTAGATGTGTTTTTGATGTATTTGTGGGGTGGAATGTGATCTCCATGTCTTACTCTTCCACCATCTTGAAGGTCCTCTAGGTTGAATATGTTTTTTAAATATGTTAAAATTCTGAATTTACAGTTTTTAAAAATATATTAAACATGATAATCATTTAAAAGTACTTTAGAAACTACAATTTACTGTGCAGATTTTTTTACAATATTAATACTTCCTTAGAAATATATAAATTGTATATTATAATTATTTAAAATTTCTTTACTGTGCATTCTATTTAATATTTCATTTCATCAGTAGTAATCACAGCAAATAAAATGTGTGTTTATACCTTTAATACCCTCAGACACATTAGCTTCTTTCTTAAGCTTTAAGCTAGGTTTTCAAATAGGAAATTTAATGTTCAGACCTTCAGGTGTTACTCAACAAGAATACTTCAATATAAGTACTCAGCTCCCATGATTCCCTCTCTTCAAAGCATTAAGTACAAACTGATCTTTCAAGAAATGTGCAAATGATGCACAGTATGCAGGGCAGCATGAACAAAAGATCTGAAAACAGCAAAACCACTCTGAAACCTCTGGACTTTCTTATATTTCAGGTACAGAGAGCTTCCATTCTGAAAGGTAATATATCTTTTTAAACACCCAGTTTTCCTGTTCCCATCTCCCAACGTTTCATCTCATAAAAAATGTTAGTTGACATTATAAACAGATGCTGGAAAGCACTCATCCAATTCATGAAAGATTCAGCGTGTTTTAAGCAAACATAGCAAAATCACTTATTAAGAAAAAATGCATAGTCTGATAGATGACCATGATTATCAGGTAAATTATTCATTTCTCTTCACAAAGCAATCACCCATTAAAGACTCACTCATTATTCAGAGATTGTCAGGGAATAGGGGATAAGGAGTGAGGTTGTGGAATGAGTGAACAGTGTGTCCAAAAACCAAGTACAGTAAGAAGTCCAACTGGAGCAGGGTAAACATGAAGTCTGGGGCCAAAAACTTGCAAAGGATTCACTGTCAGATTAGCATAAATCAGTGCTACAGAGATTAAATCCATGAGAAGTCATCAGGGCCCAGAAACTCTTTTTTTCAGAATCTGAAATCTGCTTACATTAGGAATATAAACAAAAATTTCTGCCAGTTTTATTTGCAAAATTCTCAAGAACAAAAATAGTTATAAACCTGAAGCAGCACTAAGTTGCACATTAAAATATTTCTGTCAGAGACAAACTTTGCAATGATCATAATTCCATCTATGAGATTGTACTATGGATTATGTTGTACTCTGTAAACATTAGAAAACCCTAAATGCTAAATATGAATTAGATGATGCAACATGTCACCTGCTAAGCAATATATTGATTTCAGTGTGTGCTTTGGGGAAATTTAAAAATTACTTTATGGTTATATCTATTACAGTTGTGCCAGAAAAGTTCTTTTCCTCTTGAGCCAATTATACACCTTTTTAATTCAGACCAACGAGTCAATATTTATGGCCTGGGTTGTCCAGTAGTGTTTGAAGTTGTTTTTGACGATGGTCTGTAATCAGAATGGTTCTGCAAGTAGTCATGGAAGATAAAATAGATGTCACCTATCTTAACTGAAATACAGGGGTTTTGCCTTCTAGCTAGACAGTAATGTCTTTATAGATCATCATCCATGATTCAATCCTATTTTCTCTCAGGGTTTGTCTGTACCAGAGAGTTGTTATGTGGCTTATAGTTAGGGCACTATAATATGCTAGTTTATTCTGCAATGTAGTACTCAACTCTTATCACACATTTAGAGTTGGGTCATATTAGAAATATGTATCCTTCATACATAATCCACATTCCAATAGGTTCCACTGCTGCAGAGACCCAGTAAGAGATCCAGTAGGAAATATGTGTCTATGTAAAAAGTAAATTTGGACATCTAGTCCCATCTCAATAAAAAGTAACTCCTTTTGGGGGAAACTGTAGAGTATGACTGGTCAAGGTACACCTATAATTAGGCAGCAAACCACTACAAAGTAATATTCAGTCTAAAGGAAAGTGAAGTTCCAGTTCAAAAATTTCCCCCCTTGGAAACCCTATACATTATCAAACAGGCAAATCCAAATCTGCCCTAAAGTTATGGAATCAAAGGAGCAGAACCCACAGGCATTAAGGTTTGGCCTGGTCTTTCTTCCTACTTTCATGTTTGATTACAGTAAAAAGGCCAGGTGAAAATTGGATCTAGAATAAGTTCACTAACGATTCCATTTATTATAAATGAGTGCTTACAATCACGAAGACAAAGAAAAATGTACTAAGAGATCTTGGACCCGAACTTCTCTTTCTGCTTGTCTTTCACTTCCTCCCTACACTCCCTTTTGAATTCTTAAGTGCACAATTGATGGTCTTTTCTTTCCTAATGATTATTTCACATGCATTCAACCTTTAAAAAGTTTTAAATTCTTTTAAAATGATTTGTATGAGGTGCATTTATTTATACTCTTTGTATTTTAAAGTATTCAAATCTAGATGTGTATTAACATTGAAGAATTGAACAGTGAGTGTAGGGAGGCCTATGGAGTAACACTAGAGTCAGCAGAGAGAGCTGTTGGGGGTCAGAAAGCAAGGTATAGACTAGCGGGAGGCCACATACCCTAGATTGGTCACAACAAATGATTCTACCAGCACTGAATAATTATTGGGGAATAATGAGTAGGAAGAAAGTTTTAAGAATGAGTGGCCTAAAGCACAGGTGATCATCCTTTTGCATACTGCCATCACTGGTTAACCCAAAGATTCATAGAGGCTTCCTCCATTTTGGCAGGTTCCATTCCATTAAGTGATATGTTCCACTTTTTCTCTCTGGAAGGTTGCTTTCCCTGGGTTATCCTAGAGATTCTACCAGATGGTATTAGGTTCTATATCATTGAAAGATTTCAGTTTTCTAACTCCTCTTTCTTCCCCTTCTCCTTTCCTTTAGCAATTGTATGGCTCAGATATAGGCCATGATCATGATCTAGGTGCTAGAAATACTTCAGTGAACATAACTCTTGCTTTGAAGTTGTTCATAGACTAATGTGTGGATCAAGCAAATGATACATGTTTTTATTTTTTCTCCACATATGCTAAGGGTTTGATGCCCAATCTAATTAAGTCCTGAAAAACATATGAAGACACCTGTATTAGCTCAGTTGCTATAAAAAAATTCCATAGACTGGGTGGCTTAAACAAAAAAAAACTTGTTTTCTCACAGTTCTGGAAGCTAGAAGCCTGAGATCAGGTGCCAGAATGATCAGGTTCTAGTGAGGTCCCTTTTCCTGGCTTGCAGATGAGAGAGTTCTGGTGTCTCTTCCTTATAAGGGTACTGGTTCTATTGGATCAGGGCTCCACACTCATGACCTCATTTAACCTTAATCACCTCCTTAATGACCCCTATCTATAATATAGTCACATGGGGGTTAGAGCTTCAAAATATTTGGGGGACATAATTCAGTTCATAGTATATCTCAGTGATATCTCCTTCAGTGATACTTACCATCTCCCAGTTCAAACCCATGTAAGCTTTTATCATCCTAGGTCTACTTCTGGTTAACTATTTACTATTTTAAAATTTCCAGTTCAAAAATATCTTCTGCTCTGCCTTTGCTTACTTCCTAGCTCATAGAATTTGATACATAACTAATATGGCATTTTGATGTATAATTAGTTATGTGTTTTATCTCACTGACGAGTGCCTCAAGAACAGCGTCCCAATTATCTGTGGCTGCATAACAAATCACACCAAAACTTAGTGACTTAAAATAAGGATCATCATTTTATTACCTTGCATGGTTTTTGTTGGTCAGGAATTTGGAGAGGACTTGACCGTATGGTTCTGGCTCACAGTTTCTGTATTAGTCTGCTCAGGCTGCTGCAACAAGAAGTTTAAGATCAAGGTGCCTGCAGCATTGGTTTCTTGTCAGGCCTCTTTTACTGGCTTGCAGATTACTGACTTCTCACTGTGTTCTCACATGGTCTTTCTTCTGTGCACACATGGAAAGAGAGATATCTCAGGTGTTTTTCCTCTTCTTATAAGGACACTGGTTCTATTGGATTATAGCCTCACCCTTATGACCTCATTTAACCTTAATTACCTTCTTAAAGGCCCTATCTCCTTATAAGTCACTTTAGGGTTTAGGGCGTCAACATATGAACATTGGGCGGGGGCCACACAATTCAGTTCATCACAGTTTCTCATTAGTTTAGTCAGTCAGTGGATGGAGCTGAAATACAGGGGGCTGGAGCAGATGGGAGCTGTTTGAATTTCTCTCTGTTTCTCCTCTCTCCACATTTTCTTAGAATGTTTCTATGTGGTCTCTCCATGAGAATTATTTTGGGCTCGGCATAGTAATCAGTGTTGTTGGGCTGCTTACACGGCATCTGGCTTTCCCCACAGCAAAGGTCTCAAAAGAACAAGGCAGAAGAACATGAATGGCATTGTTATGACCTTGCCTTGAAAATTATATCACTTCTGACATACTATATTTGTTGAGGCAAAAGCTGACTCAGGTTCAAGGGGAGGAGATACAGACTCTGCCTCCCAATGGGAGGAATATCAAAATCACAGTAAAAGAGAATGAAGGTTAGAAGGTATTGTTACTGCTTTTCTGGGAAAATATGACTTGCCATACACAGGAACTATGTTTCCCCCCCTTTTTATCCCCCTTAAGTTTTATATTCCTTGTGCCTAACACAGTGACCAATATGAACAAATGTCCAATAAGCAATTTTCAAATAGAGTGATTACTCTCAAGTTCACGTGCATGTGTTTTTCCATTTGAACCTTCTAGGGGCAGCCTTTTTTAAATTTTTTTTTTTTTTTTTTTTTTTTTTTTTTTTTGGGGAAATGGGCTTACTGTGTCCCCTGCATTGGCAGGCGGACTCTCAATCACTGCGCCACCAGGGAAGCCCTAAAATTTTAAGTCATTATTGTTTATAATTATAATTGAAAAGATGAGATACACTTGTGATACAAAAAGCAGTAGCAGGACTCATGAAGAAAATCTAAACATATTTCCATGACAAGTGTATTAATTCTAAAATGAATATAAGATGCCATTTTACTTGACATGGGCTAATTAACACACACACACACACACACACACACACACACACACACAGGAGTAAGGGAGGCAGAGAGGGAGAGAAGAATTTTACGGAGTTGGCTTATGTGATTGTGGATGCTGGCAAGCTCAAGATTTGTAAGGTTGGCCAGCAGGCTAGGGCCCCAGAGAGAAGTTGATGCAAATTGAGGTGAAAGGCAGTTTGATAACAGAATTCCCTTTTCTTCAGGGTAGGCTATTCTTTTTCTTAAGGCCTTCAACTGATTTGACGAGGCCTAACCACATTATGGAGGGTAGTTTACTCAGTCTACTGATTTAAATATTAATCTCACCTAAAAAAAATACCTTCACAGAAACATCCAGATGTGTGTTTGACCACACATCTGAGTACCGTGGCATAGACAGGTTAATATAAAATTAACCATCACAGATACTAATGATGGAGTTAGTCATTGTTCTCACTAGGAATGTTAAAAACCTTTAAGCAGATTTTACTTGTGAAATTAGCTCAGACAGATACCATCTGTATTTCACAATTTCCTCTCCATTGAACTATTCTGTGTGTTTGTGCAAGATCCTCAAGGAAATATGGTATGAAAAGGTTAGGCTAACTGCAATAATAAACAAACCCAAGATTTGGGGGACTTAACACACAAAAAAATTTATTAATCTTTTACACAAAAGCTTAATATCCATGAGACAAATCAAGCACTCAGACTCTTTCTAGCTGTACATGGGGAAAGGAGAGTGAGGAAAAGTCCTGCCTAGGTGGAAAGGAGCTAAGAACTGCAGTCTAGCATTGTCTCAAGGAATCAAAGGTAATCGTAGATCTTGGTGAGCAATCTTAGGATCAGACACAGGCCATCACCTAGGGGCATGAGAACTCTGGGGACTGCCCTCCATCCAGCAGTGAAAAATGAACCTAGGAGTAGCAGCAGAACAGGAACTCTGGGACTTCCTTGGTGGTGCAGTGGTTAAGAATCTGCCTGCCAATGCAGGGGACACGGGTTCGAGCCCTGGTCCGGGATGATCCCATATGCCGTGGAGCAACTAAGCCCGTGTGCCGCAACTACTGAGCCCGCATGCTACAGCATGCCACAACTACTGAATCCCGTGAGCCACTGCTCTGCAACACGAGAAGCCACTGGGATGAGAAGCCCATGCACTGCTACGAAGAGTGGCCCCCACTCGCTGCAACTGGAGAAAGCCTGCACGCAGGAACGAAGACTCAGTGTAGCCAAAAATAAATAAAGAAGTTTATTTTAAAAAAAAGAACTTCAAGTATCCACATTGTCTTTAGAGTATCCAACTCTTGACTGGGATGTGGCACAAGATTTTTCTACTTTCCATTCTGTAAATATACCTAAAGTATAGTGCCTCTATTTTAACTATGTATTTTAGTTTAAGTCTATAAGAAGAGAGGAGATTCTGCAAAATTTCTCTTTGCTGGGAAACAAGAGATTAAAGGTAACACTCCAGGCTTTCGATCAATCACTTGTTCCATCTGGTGAATGTCCTCTTTGATGGCTTATTTAGAACTTCAAGAGATTTTGCACAGATTTAAAATTCTCATTAGAGTCCTTGCCAAAGCATCTTAAACGCAAAGTAATCTTAACTTTAAAAATTTAGAAATTGTTGAAGGAGACATATCATTTAGAACCAATAAACGAAAACCATGAGACAAAATGGATCAGAAAAAAATTCTAGCACATTCTATAACACTGCTGCTCTCTGAAAATAAAAGTAATCTAACCTTCATTACTGTTTTTTAAGGTGCTTTTCTATATAGAACTATGTTCATTTTTTTGTAACTTTGTAGCTTCCATTCCAATTCATAGGGAGATATGAAATATAGCTGGTAGAGATTTTTCCTAATATTTGCCACTTTCTTCACCTTTGGAATGAATCCCAAATGGACTTGATTTTATAAGTTACATGTTTCTTCTCTTCAAGCAATATTGATCTCCTCCAATTCCATTTCTTTCTCTTCTAGAAAGATGGACATCTCAATTTCTTCAGCATAGCCTATATAGCCATTTTTAGTGGACAAGGAAAAATGTACATTCGTTATTTCTTTCCCCAAGAAACACTGTATTTTATCATTAAATTAACCTTAGTCTACCTTAAAGTCTCAGTGGCTACTGAGGTTTTAAGCCTTCTCCATAACATCTTATTCTTACTGGGTTTTAGAGACATTTTCTTAACTTTACTATTTCATCTGTGAAGGTCTTTTCCATATTTTATATGGACTCCCACAACACATATTTTTTTCAAATTTTAATGTCCTTTGAATTCTAATATGCATAATTTTCCTTGCATATTTTCCTATTTGGATTTCTAATTTTTTACTACCTTCTCTACAGTAAAAAGAACCATATAATATTTCTTTGGATAGAATGGAAAGGAGAGAATAAGCAGCAGGAAAGTGTGCAGAGCCATCATAGTGATAGATTGGCAATATCTTTATAATTATTTCTATCATAACTCTTACAGTGATAGCACACAGTGACTTCAACAGAAGATATATGTATTTAAGTCTTCTTGGGAATGTCAAACACAGTATGCTAGAGAGAGGTGCAAGGCATATTGCTGCACATTCATAATGCCAACAAATTGAAAGCAACCTGATTTTTAAATTCTTTTTCAAAACTAATGCTTTATTTGCTATAAGTGAAGAATAAAACAGGCAGAAAGTAGTCCGGATTTGTGATGGAAATGGAAGAAAGGAAAGAGGACCATCCTTTGGTGAGTACTCTCTTTAGATACTTTCACACAAATTATCTCATTAATTCTCACAACAATATCCTAATTGTTGTATGTGTATAGAATTGTCTCTACCATGTATATGAACAAATGAAGACTCAATTCAAGTAGTAAGCAGAAGGTTGCATTGCTAATAAAAAGTCATGTAAGGATTTGAACCAGCTCTGGATGGTAATGATGCTATGGCTGTGGCGCCTGTAGGAGGGGAAAATGGAATCCACAGAATGGCTTTGAGCACATTAGTAAGTCATTTATAAAAAGAATATTCAGCATCTTCAAATCTATCCATTCCAGCATTTGATAAAAGCTAAGCCAATTTTATTTAATTGGTCCTGATGTGGATCATGTACAAAGTGATGGTAAAGACTATGAATTTGAACTTAACCAGTTTTTTCATGATTTCATGGATGACTAAATTAAAATAGCTGAAGGATCATTAAGCACACAGTATTGATTACTTAAGCATCTTGCTGAATTGTTTTCTTTGGCTTTCTTTGAGGATGAGGGAAAATGCATGATCATCTTTTCCAAGCTAAGAAGATGAGAGAGAGAATTCATTTTCCTCAGCTTCTTCAACATATAGCTCCTCTGAGAAATCTACCTTAATGTATTACCTTAACAATTGAATCTTCTATCCTATGCTTCCTCAAACACTTAATGTACCATAATGCTTTGTATAGTAATTTATATCTGGTCACTACAAGTTCTGTAAATGTGTTTGGAGTATTATGTATAGTACAGCTCAGTGAACTGGTTATTAAGCTTCTTCAGGACAGTGCTCAGCTCTTTAAAGTGTTTGTACTGGGGTGCATGTAGGGGAGGGATAATGGGTAAGAAGGGCAAGGAGGCCAATATTTTAGCAAAAAAAAAAAAAAAGCAATAAATAAGACTGAGTATTAGGAGACTTAGGAAGAAAGAGGAAAGCCAAAGAGAATGGTATCATGGGTCAAGAAAAGGAGACTCTAGAATGAGAGAGGAATCAAATACCACAGAGAGGTTGAGTAGGATGGGATTGACAGCAGGCTACTGGTTTTCAAGGAAGAGATTGATGGCAATTTTATTAGAATGATAAGAGAATAAGGCAGACTGCAGAGGATATATGAATGAATTGGAGGTGAGAAACTAGAGGCAGAAAGTAAATTATCTTAATTTGCTAAGGAGCTTGATCATAAAGGAATGGAAGAAGCTAGAGGGTGGTTGGAAGGGAAATCAAGACTAAAGAAAGGTAGTTTTAGGATAAAAATACTTGAGCATGTTTAGAGAGCAAGAGGAATAAGAGGACAAGAATAGATTGAGGATAAACAAGAGAAGGGGCAGTATTGGTCAATGCTAATCTTGTGTTATTTGGTACTAGACCACTAGGGTTTGAATTTAGATTTATGTTTTATTAGCTGTGTGAATGTACAAGCCTCAGTTTTATCACTTATTAAATGGGGATAATTTAGGATTATGGTGAAGATTAAATGTTACAGTTAAAGTGCTTATTCTAATGACTGGCACCCAGTTAACATTCAGTAGGTAACAGCTATTATTGTCATTGTTAGGAAGCTCCTAAATAAAAATCATAGATGGAGATGTTGGTGTGCAGAAGAACAGAAACATTTTTTTCTCACTGAGGAAGATAGGATTGATGTTATAGATTATACCTAGGAGGTAAGCTGAAATTGAAGGAGGAAACATCACATGAACTCAGGTTTTGTTTTGCTTTTGTTTTTTAACAAAGAAGGGAATTTAATTTAAATAGGTAGAATTCCCAAAATAAAACTGTCTTGTCTTGGATGAATTTTTTTTTAAGTTTCTTTAATACTCATTTGTCTATTCAAGTTTTTTATTTCTTTTTGTGTTCATTTCTGGTATTTTATTTTTCTTCAGAAAATATGAAACTCCCTTCTTTGTTTTTTTTAACAAAGAAGGGAGTTTAATTAATTAAGAATGAGGACTTAATCATGTTAGATTTGGCTTCAAGCAGCTTTATTCTGTTGACAAGAGAATTATAAGAAATTGATGAGGACAGAGGTAGATAGAAAACACTGAGTTATTGAAGGTGAAAATCACAAATTTTATTGTAGCTGATCTCTACTGTTATGTGAATTTTCTCCAGCACGTGCAATAGTCCAGAGGAAAGAAATGAGAAAAAAACATTGTGGTTCTCCAGGATTGATCAGAGAATTTGTTATGATTAAAGTTGGGTAGGCCCTGGGATTTGTGAATATTTCTAAGAGAAGAAATGAAATTTAGACTGGATAGGGAAGGAAATGAAATCAAGGAGGGATAATAGTCTCAACATTAAATTATATTGAGTTTAGAGCAGGATTAGTAGGTCCAGCTGTAGGAGGAGGAGGTTGAGTCAGAGAAGGGAATTGCAATATTTCAAAAATTTAGGGGCGTAGGTGTTAAGGGTAATAATGATTCCCAGGTTTATTGCTCATTGTCGAGTAAGGTGAATGGTAAACTCTATAGGAGTAGATACATCTTCTGCAGATGTATCTACAGAATATGCTGAGAATCAGGCCTAAGACTTAATTATAAGGGAAGTAGAGCTTCAGAGAATGCTTTCTTTTCAACTCTGCAAGTCTTCTATATCAAGGTCAAGACTCTTTTGGGAAGATGTGGAATCTTGAGATTTGGGATGGGGATATCTGGGTCAACACAATTGGAAACCTCGAATCCTCGTGTTCCCTGAACTCTCTGAACCTATGGAAGTGGCCCACTCTTCCTTTTTGAAGACTAGCACACCACCTCATTTTGAAGATGATATAGGCAACAAACATTATCCTCCATTTCTCCGCTTGTCAAGTATCAACATAACTCAAGCAGGGTAATCGTGGGCTTACTCTGTAAGAGAAAGGACTTAGCCAACATGTACCAGCAGGAGTCTGGAGAATATATGTGGGCCTGGATTCTGGGGATAACTGAATCAAGAGAGAACAGAACATTAGGTTAAATGAGTAGTTTATTGACATGGAAGTACTCTCTTTTGATATAAGATTTAGCACTGTCAAGGACCCTGGGAAATGCTACTAAAATGCAGCTAAGCTGACTCTTAGAAATTTAGAGAAGGCAGTGGTTCACACTAAATGATACAGAAATGACAGAGTTGCCATGGCAGATAATGGAAGAAGAAATCAAAAGACAGAGAAGTGAGCATGCTAGAGAAATGTACCCTGTGAGTACAGAGGCCTCTCCATTTCCCAAAGCAGCAAGAAATGTTCTGGTGAAAGGAACCAATATCACTGAGAATCTTTGTGGCTCTCCTCTGTAGATCACAACTGACGATAGATGGTGTTACAGAACTGGGCTCCCTAATAGCAATGGAAATGATAGGATTCTGAAATAATAGAGATCAGGTTATAGCACTCAACCATCTGAAGCAAAGTAACGAGTGGCAAGGTCTGAGGCGTGTGTGTGTGTGTTTGTGTACTGACTCACAGAGATCATTACAAATGGTTATAGAACATGACATCCCTAGAGGTGAATTTAAATCCTACAACAATCCATTGGTTCAGTATGTCAATGAAATTTTTACCTAGAGAGTGGTCTGTGGCCTGCTGGGGGCAACCCCTCCAAAGTACAGGACAAATTATTACATCTCATAATTCTTAAAACCTGGGCATAATGCTCTGGCCAATTCATAAGTGACTGGAAAATGTTAGCTTTCACTGAGGCACAGAGTGGGTCCAGGATGGAATCAAAACATATTCTGGCTATGTGTTTATATCCTGTCACTGAGCCTTAGCCAACATCACTAGTCATGATACACTGACACGATATTCCACATAACATCACATGGGACTAAGTGACTCACTTTGCAGCAAAGAAAGTGCAACATTACTGCACATGTTGTCTACCAAGAAGCTGCTGACCTTATAGAGCAATGGAATAGCATTTTAAAGCGGCAGCTGAGGCACTCAAATGAATACACATACAGTGGAGAAAAGACAGCCTGTTCAATAAGTGGTGCTGAGAAAACTGGACAGCTACATGTAAAAGAATGAAATTAGAACACTACCTAACACTATACACAAAAATAAACTCCAAATGGATTAAAGACCTAAATGTAAGACCAGACACTATAAAACTCTTAAAGGAAAACATAGGAAAAACACTCTTTGACATAAACTACAGAAAGATCTTTTTTGACCCACCTCCTAGATTAATGAAAATAAAAGCAAAATTAAACAAATGGGATTTAACTAAACTTAAGAACTTTTGTACAGCAAAGGAAACCATAAACAAGACAAAAAGACAACCCTCAGAGTGCGAGAAAATATTTGCAAATGAAACAACAAAGGATTAATCTCCAAAATATACAAACAGCTCATGGAGTTCAATATCAAAAAAACAAACAATCCAGTTAAAAACTGGGTGGAAGACCTAAACAGACATTTCACCAAGGAAGATGTACACATGGCCAAGAGGCACATGAAAAGATTATCAATATCACTAATTATTAGAGAAATGGAAATAAAAACTACAATGAAGTATCACCTCACACCGGTCAGGATGACCATTATCAAAAAATCTAGAAACAATAAATGCTGGAAATGAAATACCATATGACCTAGCAATCCCACTACTGGACATACACCCTGAGAAAACCATAATTAAAAGAGATGTGTCACAATGTTCTTTGCAGCACTATTTACAATAGCCAGGACATGGAACCAACCTAAATGTTCATCGACAGATGAATGGATAAAGAAGACATGGCACATATATACAATGGAATATTATTTAGTCATAAAAAGAAATGAAATTATTTGTACTGAGGTGGATGGACCTAGAGTCTGTCATACAGAGTGAAGTAAGTCAGGAAGAGAAAAACAAATACTGTATGCTAACATGTATATATGGAATTTAAAAAAAATGGTACTGATGAACCTAGTTGCAGGGCAGGAATAAAGATGTAAACATAGAGAATGGACTTGCGGACACGGGGTGGGAGGGGGAAGCTGGGATGAAGTGAGAGAGTGGCATGGACATACATACACTACCAAATGTAAAACAGATAGCTAGTGGGAAGCAGCAGCATAGCACAGGGAAATCAGCTCGGTGCTTTGTGAACACCTAGAGGGATGGGATAGGGAGAGTGGGAGGGAGGCTCAAGAGGGAGGGGCTATGGGGACATATGTATGCTTATGGCTGATTCTCTTTGGTGTACAACAGAAACTAACACAGTATTGTGAAGCAAATATACTCCAATAAAGACCTATTAAAAAAATGAATACTACACACTCAAAGGTAACTATATATGGTTATAGGGATGTGGATTCAAGAGACCAGGAACCAAGACGTGAAAGTAGGAATGGCCCAACTTATCACTATTCCCAGTAACCCATTTGGGGAATTTGTGCCTCCCAACCCCACATTTTAGGTTCTGAGGAGCTAGAGCGCTTGTTCCCAGAGTGGGAGGATGCATCTACCACGAGACAGAGCATGAATCTTATTAAATTTGAAGCTGTGGATGTTCCCTGGTCCCTTCAAGTGTCTTGTGGTAAGAGAACAGCAAGCAAGGAAAAAAGTTAGTCTGCTGGCAAGGATAATTAACCCTGATCACCATGGAGAGGAAAGGCTGTTTTTGTATGGGGGCCAGAAGAATACACTTGGCTCCCAGGTGTCCCTTGAGGACACCTCTTGGTATACATTGGCAAGTTTTGATGATATGTGTACGAGTAGAGCAGTTATGGTCTGAGAAGGGCATGGTGACCAGGGACTCAGACCCTTCAGGGGTAAAACTCCTGTTCACTCCACCAGGTAAACCACCTATATCAGCAGTGTTCTAGCTGAGGGTGAGGGGAATCTAGAGTGGATTACAGAAGAGGGAGAGGATGTGTATTGATGGTAGCTATAAGATCAGAAGCAGTAGTGGAGGCTATATTTTTTCCCCACTAACTTTTCTATTTTAAGTTTCACCAGTGAAAGAGAACATTTGAGTTGTTCTCAATTGGGCAAACTTATACAAAATAATTGGACCCAGTTTGTGCAAAGGATGTACTGTAGTAGATACTGTGGTACACTGCTCAGGTCTCTCCTTCATGGCTTAGCCACTTATTTCCCTAGCTGTTAGGTATATTGGCTGCTTTTGGCTCACAGTTGAGTCCCTCTCTAGAAATTGCCTTCAACGAAAAGGACTTCCTTTGCGAAAGATTGTGCTGCCTCCTTGGGAGCACCCCTGTTATCCAATGACTAGTCATTGTGGGGTTTCAAGGACCTTAGTCTTTTTCCCTCAATTCTGGGCACATATGAAAAGTCATCGTAGCTCTAGAACATCCTGTGTGACCTTCTGAGTCCCCTGTTGTCACTGTGACACAATTTATCAATAAATTCCCTTTCTGCCCAATTCTACTTCCTTCGCTTCCTTACAAATCTTATTTGCAAGAGCACTCTTCAAAAAAGTATCTACATGTGAATTCCTGTCTCAGAATCTGTTCCCTGGGGAACCCATACTAAAACAATGATGGATTTGAAAAGGTGAGTACGTATGCTCTTAAGAGGCTACTCTAAAAGCCCGGAATGGTCTTCTTGTTTATCTTGCATCTCTCTTCTTCCTGACTTCCAAATATGGTTTCAGTATAACTTTTTTTTTCTGAAATATTACTACAATATCAGAGTGTAAAGTTAGGATATAGAGAAAATAATATTAAAATAGATTTATTTTATACAGAAATTGAGACTAATTATTTAGGGATTATTTGTGTAAAAAGTTAGGTAGAGATGCTTAATAAGCAAGACTACCCGATATGTAGCACAGGTCCAGGCACATCGTGGATGGTCTATAAATGTTTGTTAAGTGGATAGGTAAATGAGATTTTCAGTAGACCATTCTAATTCTCATACTGTTACTAATGTCCAAGTTAGGTGTGGTATTTAGAACAACAATAACTCATCAGAAGATTCAGTCATCTTTAGTTGTTTAACTTCCTTGAAACTTTGTTTCTTTGTCAGTACAATGCCTGCCTTCAAGTAGATTACAACTTAACTCAGCCTTGAAGGTAAATTATAATTTTTCCACTTCTATTCCTTATGTGCTATGATGACAAATGGAATAATCAACTGAGAGAATACTGTTATTTGCTTAATGAGTACCTTTCTCTTTTAGTATAATTTTTTCCTCCAAAATTTATTATTTTTTTATTTTATTGTTTATTTTTATTGAGGTATAGTTGATGAACAATATTATATAAGTTTCAGGTGTACAAAATAGTGATTCACAATTTTTAAAGTGGTATTATTTTAATTTTTGTTTTCCTACAATGCAGCTTATATTAAGTATATTTCTATTCAAATTATGAATCTGTGGGTTCTTTCAAAGTTCATTTTTGTACTAAATCATTCATGGGAAAAACATCAAACATATATTCAATTAGAAAATAATTAAATTGTTAACCACGAGTTTTGGCAGATTTCCAATTTTGCTTTAGCTATTTTGAGGTCACAGTTGTAATTATTAAGCTTTAAATATGGCTACAGTCAGCAAAAACAACTGATTTAATCAACTGTGATCATAGATCAAAATATTCATGCCCCAAACCTTTTATATGTATAGCTGAATGGGGAAAAAGTATATTTTTATTCACTGGAAATAGAGTTCCTTTTAGGAAAGGAATTATCTTTGCTTAGGAAAACAAAGGTAAGTGATTTGGTAACTTCAGATTAGAAGGAAAGACATCAGGGAAATGAGACTGAAGGAGTTTTTTTTTTAATGCTAGAGCAAAATTACTCTGTATAAAAAAATATCTGATGGCAGCATTTTGGGTCTTGAGAGTAGTAATGAAAGGAGAAGAGAGATGGAATCAATCAACATGGAAGAACACTCCAAAGGACTTTAATAAACAATGATACTGAATGTGAAGTTGTCTCTTTGCTGTGATATTACTTCTTGCTCTCCAGTTAGCTGAACTTTCTCTAGGGTATGGCCTTTCAACACATGAAATGGAGTTTCTTTTTGTGAAACCTAAAGAGGAGGGGATGAGTTCCTCATTTTTAGCTAGTCCAGAATGGACAGAAAAAAAACAACTTCCTGACATAGAACCAAGACTAAAAATTCAATAGACATAGAAAATTACAGCCAGAGGTGGCTCTGGGAAAATACTTAGGCCTTCAGTCCAGTCTTATTTAGATTCTGGGAGGTAAAGTAAACCAAGCTGACTCTGTGTTATACATGGTTTGATCTCAAGGTGTTCAGCAATCATTTCTGTAGTACTAGCTGTATGACTTTCGTCAAGTAACTTCACTACTCTGTCTCTGTTTGTTCATCTATGAAAATGAAAGAAAAACAGGGCCTCCCTAAATGGGTTGCCCCAATGAGAATTAAATGTTAAATATTTTCCTTGTAGTTGTTATTGTTACTATTAATATTGATATTGTTTCTCTTTGTTCTTCATTTTTTTCATTCCTAGGAAACAGCATTATTGTAATAGACCAGTTAAAGATGATTAGGATTTACAGGCATGGAGATGGAGAGTTAAAGTGGGTATATGTAGAATTAATCTTTTTCTTCCCCTGTTCATCCAAAATCAACCATCAGCTGGAAAGCTCTACTAAGGTGTCCTTCAGATACCTCAACATACATTCAAAATTAAATCTATTTTCTTTTCTCCCTAAAACTGGCTTCTGATCTGTCATTTTAAATTACATTTAGTAACAACAGCAGCACAAATTGCATCTTGTCACTCAAGTCGAAACCATAGTCTTCCGTATTCCTTTTCCCTCCCATTTCCTACCCACATCTAATAAGTTAATGGTGTCCAGACTCTTTTGATCTTCTTACTTAGTAAAATAATACTAAGCAACCACTCCAAAATGAGTTAATTTAGGTATTATTTACATGTATCATCAATACATATATTAAATGTAAGGAAAGCCTATTTTTTCTGTTTTAAGATAAAAATTAAAGTTCTAATATTTATTGCCCACAACCAACATATTGTCATGTTAAATCCTGCTAATTCTACTTCTGAAGTATTTGTTTAATTGATCTCCTCTCATTTCTTACCTCTTTTCACACTCTAGTTCAGACCCCATTTGCCTAGACTGCTGCAAATGACCCTGTTTGTGGTTTCTTGACTCTGCATGTGTCTTCCTCAAACCTTCACATGTATTATATTCTATTTCAATATTTTATTCAAACTCTACAACTAAACCTGTTTTACTCTCCCGCATAAAACCTTTCATTGCCTATAGGATAAAACTAAGCTCTATTTAAGGCTTTCCATGATCTATATCCCTTTCTAGCTTGATGTGTTACCATTCCATTCTTTACATTTTATTTTCAGCACAAAATGCTGTACCTTATTAACTCACTTCTTTCTCACCTCTATTCCTTTGTGTATTTTCAGTGCCTTTTTTTATCCCCACCCTCCCTCTTAACTACATTTATTTTTCTGATAATCTCTACTTATTCTTTTAGGCTCAGATTGGGTGTTGGCATCATTCAAAATGCATTTTCTCTGCTACTGGGATTAGAGATCCACATAAATCTGTAATATCCTTGGATAGCTCCACCATTTTGGAAATGAGTGTAGTGGGAAGAACATGCCCAATTACATTGATTAGTCTCACCCTAAATATACGACTACAACTTTCAAGTGCGCTCTTAAAATCAAGTGGTTGCTCCTAGTTATTCACTCTCTTAATTTCTTGGATATTATTTGACAGTCTTCTCTTTGCCAATCCCCAGCACCATTCAGTCCATTCTGCATTTCAGCAAATGACTCAAATCTTATTCACTACGAATAGATGCAAATGGAATTGAAAATTCTCACACTCTTACCACCCTATTTGTCAAGGTACCCAGCATCTGTTACCACAGCAAATACTGTGCCTTCTCACTTGTTACCGCAGATGAACTATTCATGTTCTTATTTAAAGCTAATTCCTCTTCTTGTGCACTAGATTCCATGCCTCTATTGCCTGCTCAAGGATGTTGCTCCAACAATATTATTTTGTCTGTCTTACATCATCATTTTCCTCTCTACTAGATTATTTTCATTACCATAGAAACACCCTATCATTTCCCCCAAATCAAAAAAACAAAACAAAACTTATTAGCTATTGATGATATTAAGGACTTGTTGTAAATTTTGTTTGAGGTGACAATGATATTATGGTTATGCTAAAAAGTCCTAATCACTTGGAAATACATACTGAAATATTTTTAGGTGAAATGATATGATGCTTAAGATATGCTTTAAGAATATGGGAAGAGAGATGAAATAAGATTAGCAAAATGTTGATAATTTTCAAAACTGGATGATGGGTACTATACTATGCTCTGTACTTTAGAGCTTTTATAAATTTTGTATTAGATTATTTTATCAATGAGTTGTAAGAGGTTTTTTGTTGCCGTTTTGTTTTTTACATATTTTGGATACAAGCCCTTTATCACATATCAGTTTTGCAAATATTTTCTCCATGTTTATGGTTTGTTTTTTACCTTTACTTAATGAGTTTTTTGAAGAAGTAAATTTGTTAAATTTGATGAAGACAAATTTATCAATATTCTCTTTTTGGTTTGTGCTTTGTGTGTCTTACCTAAAAAATATTTGACTAAAGGTCACAAAGATTTTCTTCTACGTCGTCTTCCAGAAGTTTTATAGTTAGAGGTCTCACAGTTGGGTCTGTGATACATTTAGGGTTAACTATGGTATCTGTTAGGAAGTATGAATTGAAGTTCATTTTCACATATAGATGTCCAATTGTTCCAACACCATTTGTTGAAAAGACTGTCCTTTTTCCACTGAATTACTTGGGCACCTTTATTTAAAATCAGTTCATCATATATGTTTGTCTATTTATGAACTCTTTATCTTTTGTTCATTGATCTCTATGTCTACCCTTAGTTACTATAACTTTTTTTTTTTTTTTTTTTTTTTTTTTTTTTTTGCGGTCCGCGGGCCTCTCACTGCTGTGGCCTCTCCCGTTGCGGAGCACAGGCTCCAGACGTGCAGGCTCAGTGGCCATGGCTCACGGGCCCAGCCGCTCCACAGCATGTGGGATCTTCCCGGACCGGGGCACGAACCCATGTCCCCTGCATCAGCAGGCAGACTCTCAACCACTGCACCACCAGGGAAGCCCTATAAGTTTTTATAAAACCTAAAACAGGTAGCTTTAGACCTCCAACTTCGTAACTCTTCAAACTTGTTCTGGATATTCTAGGTGTAAGTTCTATGCATTTTGATGTAAGTTTTAGAATTAGCTTGTTAATCTCTAAAAAAAAGTGCTTACTGTCATTTTGACTGGGATTATATTTAATTGAGAAATCAATCAATCAATTGATAGATTACCTTAGCAGAGTGAGTCTTCTAACTTATGAACACAGTATATCTCTCCATTTCTTTATGTCTTTAAATTTTCTCAGCATTGTTTTAGTTTTCAGAGTATAGACATTGCACATATTTTCTGAAATTTATCTCTTTTTCATGTTGCTTTGATGCTGTTGTAAGCAATATTGTTTGTTAAATTTCAATTTTCAATTGTTTATTGATAGTATATGAAAAATCAATTTGTTTTAAATATTTACCTTGCATCCTGTGACCTTGCTAAATTCAGTTATTAGTGCTGTTAGCTTTGTGATAGATTCCCTACTATTTACTATGTAAAGAATCATATTGTCTGTTAAGAGAGACAGAAACCTTTATCACTTTAAACATGTCCTGCCACTCCCTTCTGTCTTGCTAAGTTTCTGCTGAAAGATCAGCTGTTAACCTTATGGGGATTCCCTTGTGTGTTATTTGTTGTTTTCCCCTTGCTGCTTTTAATATTTTTTCTTTGTATTTAATTTTTGATAGTTTGATTAATATGTGTCTTGGCGTGTTTCTCCTTGGATTTATCCTGTATGGGACTCTCTGTGCTTCCTGGACTTGATTAACTATTTCCTTTCCCATATCAGGGAAGTTTTCAACTATAATCTCTTCAAACATTTTCTCAGTCCCTTTCTTTTTCTCTTCTGGGACCCCTATAATTCGAATTTTGGTGCATTTAATGTTGTCCCAGAGGTCTCTGAGACTGTCCTCAGTTCTTTTCATTCTTTTTCTTTATACTGCTCTGCAGTAGTTATTTCCAGTATTTTATCTTCCAGGTCACTTATCTGTTCTTCTGCCTCAGTTATTCTGCTATTGATCCCTTCTAGAGAATTTTTAATTTCATTTATTGTGTTGTTCATCGTTGCTTGTTTCCTCTTTAGTTCTTCCTGGTCCTTGTTAAATGTTTCTTGCATTTTGTCTATTCTGTTTCCAAGATTTTGGATCATCATTACTATCATTATTCTGAATTCTTTTTCAGGTAGACTGTCTACTTCCTCTTCATTTGTTAGGTCTGGTGGGTTTTGCCCTTGCTCCTTCACTGCTGTGTGTTTCTCTGTCTTCTCATTTCCCTTATCTTACTGTGTTTGGGGTCTCCTTTTTGCAGGCTGCAGGTTCGTAGTTCTCATTGTTTTTGGTGTCTGTGCCTAGTGGCTAAGGTTGGTTCAGTGGGTTGTGTAGGCTTCCTGGTGGAGGGGACTAGTGCCTGTGTTCTGGTGTATGAGGCTGGATCTTGTCTTTCTGGTGGGCAGGTCCACGTCTGGTGGTGTGTTTTGGGGTGTCTGTGGCCTTATTATGATTTTAGGCAGCCTCTCTGCTAATGGGTGGGGTTGTGTTCCTGTCTTGTTAGTTGTTTGGCATGGGGTGTCCAGCACTGTAGCTTGCTGGTCATTGAGTGAAGCTGGGTCTTGGTGTTCAGCTCGAGATCTCTGGGAGATTTTCGCCATTTGCTATTACGTGGAGCTGGGAGGTCTCTTGTGGATCAGTGTCCTGAAGTTGGCTCTCCCACCTCAGAGGCACAGCACTGACTCCTGACTGGAGCACCAAGAGCCTTTCATCCACACGGCTCAGAATAAAAGGGAGAAGAAATAGAAAGAAAGAAAGGAAGAGGATAAAATAAAGTAAGATAAAATTAATTAAAATAAAAAATAATTTTGGAGGAAAAAAAATGTTTTTAAGTAAAAAAAACAAAACAACAGACAGACAGAGCCCTAGGACAAATGGTGAAAGTAAAGCTATACAGACAAAATCTCACACAGAAGCATACACATACACACTCACAAAAAGAGAAAAGGGGAAAAAATAATATATGTTGCTCCCAAAGTCCACCTCCTCAATTTGGGCTGATTCGTTGTCTATTCATGTATTCCACAGATGCAGGGTACATCAAGTTGATTGTGGAGCTTTAATCCGCTGCTCCTGAGTCTGCTGGGAGAAATTTCCCTTTCTCTTCTTTGTTCGCACAGCTCCCGGGGCACAGCTTTGGATTTGGCCCCACCTCTGCGTGTAGGTCACCTGAGGGTGTCTGTTCTTCGCTCAGACAGGACGGGGTTAAAGTAGCAGCTGATTCGGGGGCTCTGGCTCACCCAGGCCGGGGGAAGGGAGTGGTGCGGATGCAGGGGTGGGGCCTGCGGTGGCAGAGGCTGGCGTGACGTTGCACCAGCCTGAGGCGCGCTGTGCGTTCTCCCAGGTAAGTTGTCCCTGGATCACGGGACCCTGGCAGTGGCGGGCTGCACAGCCTCCCCGGAAGGGGGGGGTGGATAGTGACCTGTGCTCGCACACAGGGTTCTTGGTGGTGTCAGCAGCAGCCTTAACGTCTCAAGCCCGTCTCTGGGGTCCACGCTGTTAGCCGCGGCTCGCACCAGTCTCTGGAGCTCCTTTAAGCGGCGCTCTTAATCCCCTCTCCTCGCGCACCAGGAAACAAAGAGGCAAAAAAAGTCTCTTGTCTCTTCGGCAGGTCCAGACTTTTCCCAGGACTCCCTCCCGGCTAGCCGGGGCGAGCAGACAAGCCTCTCTGGTGAGTGCCGGTCGGCACCAATCCTCTGTGCGGGAATCTTCCCGCTTTACCCTCCGCACCCGTCGCTGTGCTCTCCTCCGCGGTCCCGAAGCTCCCCCCTCCGCCTCCCGCAGTCTCTGCCCGCGAAGGGGCTTCCTAGTATGTGGAAACTTTTCCTCCTTCACAGCTCCCTCCCACTGGTGCAGGTGCCGTCCTTATTCTTTTGTCTCTGTTTTTTCTTTTTTCTTTTGGCCTACCCAGGTACGTGGGGAGTTTCTTGCCTTTAGGGAGGTCTGAGTTCTGCCAGCGTTCAGTAGGTGTTCTGTAGGTGCTGTCCCACATGTAGGTGTATTTCTGATATATTTGTGGGGAGGAAGGTGATACCCGCGTCTTACTTTTCCACCATCTTCCTCAACCTCCCTCCTACACTTGCACTTTTTGAGAAGGAATAATTATTCTTCACGGAACTGATTTATTTTCAAAATGAAAAAATATATATTTTAGAAAATTATTGAAATTAATGCTTTTAATGCAATTAATACCCAAAGTTCAAACGGAAAAACCTCTATTGCTTAAATGAGTTAATAATACCAAGAGCCTGAGAATATCCACAGAAAAGAATAGCTAAAGTAAAACTATTGATATTAGGCAAACGAAATGTTGTCAGTCACAAAGACAGCCCTGAAAAACAATCAGCTTGTATTTACAGTTGATAAGGTAAATTTTGATCCACAATAAAGTATTTTATCATATAAGCATAAATTAACAGGATATATAATCCACCTTCTTGGAAAAGAAAAAATTCTGAATGTGTATATTTTCTTCCTCTTCTTCTTTTTTCTTCTTCCTGCTTTCCCCTTTCTTCCTTCCTTCCTTCCTCCCTTCCTCCCCCTCCTTCCCTCCTTCCCTTCTTCCTTCCAACAGCTTTTAATATCTAGTTATTTTTAGGTATGATCTTCCTAGCACCAAAAGGGGAGAACTTTCTCATTATAAATATAAAATACTAAGATGCCCTTGAAGGAGTTTTAATCTTTAGGAAGTGGGCTTTCTTAAATGGGCTCTTCCAGAGGTGGTAGTGCTGGAATTAGGGAAAAGAGCAGAAAAGTAAATAAAGTTTGCTGCTACGCAATCAGGACAAGAAATTCAGTATAAAATTTCAAACTCAATAAGTCTCACACAGTTCATACTAAACTCCTCTAATTGCCAATGAATAGTACACTCCGGTGTAGAAAACCAGAAAGGTCATGCTAAATTACATAGGTCCATGCTGTTCCGTAAATTCATTGCACCTTGCATCTCTGCCTTGTGTCTGCAGTGCAGTTTTCTGAACTTTGCTCAACTTTACCACCTACTGGTTATTCGATTCTAATCAGTAGAAGCAAATATTCGTGTAACTTGACCTTCAGCAAACTGCAAGAAGACTAGAAGGGCAAGAGAATTTAGAGAGGAAATAAAATATTGACCATGTCTTGTAAATGACGGGAATAGATATATTTTTTTTTATCTTATTTTAACTGGGGAAGGGAGTAAATTATAAAAAGAAATTGGCTTTTAAGTTCAAAAAAACTATGTTATGGTCCTGGAAAATGTCCATGAATTTAGTTTTTCATGAATTCTGTATATTTAGACTAGTTGTAAACATGTTACCATAGTAGTAAAGCTTCTTTTAAAAAGGGGACAGGGGAGGAATCACTATCTATAATTCCAGGGCTAGGAAAAAACTCAAGGGAAATTGCAGTGGTTCTTTTTCTTTCAATCTTCTAAATCCCACCCTTAGACCAGTTCTTTTACCTAGAACACCTGAAAAGAATTCATGGAGAACTATCTTGGTGCCTCTTGACCTTCACAATCCTGAAAACGCATACAGCTGTCAACGTTTTCTAGGAAAGGAGTGTTTGAAATGTAAGATAGAGGGAAAGAAAGAGACAGGAAAATGGAAAGGCAGAAGAGGAGGCTTGTTGCTAAAAGACAAAGTTTGCACTTGATTAACTCATTTCCCCGTCAGCTCCTTACCTTGGTTCTCTTCTGACCCCCATAGTACTCTTTTTTTTTTTTTTTTTTAAAGAAGATGTTGGGGGTAGGAGTTTATTTATTTATTTTTGCTATGTTGCGTCTTCATTTCTGTGCGAGGGTTTTCTCTAGTTGTGGCAAGCGGGGGCCACTCTTCATCGTGGTGCGTGGGCCTCTCACTGTTGTGGCCTCTCTTGTTGCAGAGCACAGGCTCCAGACGCGCAGGCTCAGTAGTTGTGGCTCACGGGCCTAGTTGCTCCGCGGCATGTGGGATCCTCCCAGACCAGGGCTCGAACCCGTGTCCCCTGCATTAGCAGGCAGATTCTCAACCACTGCACCACCAGGGAAGCCCCACAGTACTCTTTAATCTTCTCTTTTCCTACCCCTGTCAACACTGGCTTCCAGGGAGATTCACAAATCAGTTTCTTCAACTCTGAGGTGAACAGAAGTTAAATTGTTACTCTTTTCAAATTATATCGGCAGACTTAAGCCTAAACTATAATTGTGGAATAAAAGATTTGTCTTCTGGTAAAGGATTTTTAGGCATCAGCAGGCAACTGGTGCAAGGTTTATTATTTGGGATGTTGTGCAGCAATATGAAACTATACACTTCAAAAAGAAAACTGATTTGAATCCTACATGGATTTACCTTAAAGTTTCATGAATGCATATAAAACTATTATCTGCTCTGATGTAATTGCCATTTGTAATACCAATTAGGGATTTTAAAGATCATCAATAAGTAAAATTTTTAAAATTAAATTAAATTAAATTCCAGGGTGTGAAAACTGCCATTTGAAGAGGAGATTTTAGCATCTCTGAAGTCTTTTGCTTGTGTATTGTGAAATTTTATCCATTCTTTTGGTAAGAGAGGGATAAGGAATGAGAATGTTGGTTTTCCTAAGTGTCTGCTCTGTGCTAGATACTCTCATAGACACTTTCATATACATTTTTTTTACTCTAATAATTACTTCTTTTTTAAAAAATAACATGAATTACATTTAAGGATTCTGGAGATCAAGTTTGTTTTTTTTAATACGTTCTTTTTGGTTATCTGAAATTCTGAAGCAAAAGTCTTATAGACTAAAAATTTAGAGCCTTTTAAAGGCATCAAACACTTTTTGCCCTTACATCATTGGATCTTTCAATGGAGAAAAGTATGTGTTATGAAATGCTCTAAAAATCTGTTTGACATTTGCAACTCTTTTCATTATTTAATTGCTTTCAATTTGTACAAGATTGAATTTGAAAAATGTAGCATGTTGGGAGGAAAACTATTTGTATTATCTTTTTTCCAAATATTTGTAATTTCATTAGTACTTTCAATGTCTACCCATTTAATGGGACTGTGTACACTTGTGTTGATTTGTGACTACAGAGGGTGTCCTAACAAAAAGGACAAAGGTTACTAACCATAGACTAAAAGCAGAGGCAGCAGGGCCTAAAAACTCCGGGTGTGTTATATGGAGGATGATGTAATGCTAAATACTTAGCATCTGGAAGGGAGGATGCAAGATGTCAGGTAGTTGTCATACCCCTGGGAAAGTGAACTATCGTGCTTTATAGTGGATTGTGAAAATAATTAGATCTGCTGATTTATCAAGATGTTTTGACTCCATGGTCACACAGTGAGGTGGTCGATAGCCTACTTGTAGCTAGCAAGAATAAACAATTTCTTACATATGTTTATTGATAAACAAGCAAAAATTATATATTCAAAGAGATAGGCACTTCGAGTTCTTATAAGCTTTCACTCTTATTCCATAGAATGGATTTGTTATATTTATTCTCATTGACTGTGAAATGGACCCTAAGTTAACTAATAGCTAAACTTTCCCAAAACTTTGGCAGATATTCTGTTGAAAATAAAATCCTTCATTAATTCTTCAGAGATGACAACCGGGTCCATAATTCTTTAAGTAGATCAGAAGTGTTTTGCAATGCAACAAAAGGTCAAGGACAGAAAGCTCACTTTTAATAGACTGTTCCTTTAACAATGTTTCTCTCAAAAAGTTTGTATTAAAATGCAGTATGCCTATTTCTTCCACTCCAGATATTAATTATTTTGACAAGCAATGGGAAAATGCCAGGAATATGTGAACTGATGAAAACAAAAGCAATGATGTTTCCAAGGATGCACCTGACAGCACTTAGGGGATCTAGAGAAATGAGAGCAGAATTACAAAGATTTCAAGTGTTTTAGTAATAAACTCAGGCAATTTAAAGTTACAAAAATTCATTGGATTTCTACTGAACTTAGATCCTTTCTGAATGCATAGTAACTCTTTTATAACTTTTTTAATGCTGTACATTTACATTAGAATGATTTGACTTTATATTATGATAAAGTATCCTTAGTACGGATTTACATAATGAAACTTAGTTTTGTATGTTGTAATAGCTGTGCCTTGATTTCCAGTCTACAGTATGCTTGTCTGGATTACTAAATCTTAGGTTTGGAGAGTTCTGTTAATGGCAAGTTTCCTTCATAACCCAGTTAATTTTTATAGTAAATCTTTATTTATTATTTGGTATATTTTTCTATCTATTTTAGTTTTTATGCTTAAAAAAAGAAAACAATACTAGAACTAAAATTTCCTTACAGAAAGTTAGACATTTAAAGCTAATTTATTTAATTAATCAAAATAAATAAATAGACAACATTAAGAAGTTTGGAAGATATTGAAAAGGTCATGGGAATTCCTGGGGGTCGTTTCATTTAGAAATTATAGTGGGGTTTTTCACTTTTTTTTTTTTTTTTTTTTTTGCGTCAGGTTTTAGCTGCGGTACGCAGTATCTTTGTTGAGGCATGAGGGATCTTTCATTGTTTCACCTATTTTTAAATCATTATCCTGGGATTGAAACAGTATCCTAGAATTCACTACCACTTTCCTCATTGTTGCACAGAGTTCTGAATTATATTGAAATATTAAGGACAGCCTGTTTTAATCCTTCTTAACCCATTCAAGTGTTCTCAATAGATAGAGCACACTCTATACTGTGGCTCTGAAAAAGGAAAAAGGGCAGATTTGTTAGCACACTGGACATGGAAGGAAGTGTCATTAGCAATCTGCCTATCCTGTTTTCCTAGGGCAAGATGTTCTCAGTTTTAGGAACTCTTCCCCTAGAGGTGGATTGGACTGGCTGCAAAAGAGACTGGCTACAGAGGAAAAGGTGTGAGCCTGCAGAGGCATCCAAACAAGATAGATAGGTGGTGGTAACCAGTAACAGCAATTCTACTTCATAACAGTCCTCCTATAGTATTCTCTTATTCCCATGCATCAGGGCAAGGTCAGCTTCCCACTGGTTCACCTCCTCAAGGCTGTGACATCAGAAGCTAAATCTTACCTCTCATATTCCCCGAAGATGTTTTAAAGATGTGTGGGCCTCATTATTTATGGATTAAATAATTTTCTTGCTTAGGGATACAAAGTTTAACTACTATTGAGAACCTTAGCATTTTTGTGTTTCTGTCACATGTACCAGAATAAGATTGCCTTCACAATAATGAATTTTCCAAGAGAAGTAAATTCCAAACCAAAATGTAATCAGCATGACTCCCAGTTTTCCTTTTCCCTAAGTGAAATAAAATCACTTTTTTTGTAGAAAATCACTAAGAACTTACTAGCTATGACTTTTTCTCTGTACAAATAACATCAACTGCAAAAGCAAAAATTCTAGTTGTTACTTTTGGACAAGAAAACCAACACACAATTCTTTTATAAATAGTAGTTAAAGATTCTTAAAATTGTGCTATTATCATCTTTAAGGAAAAGACTATAATGTTATTAACAATAACAGAAAATGATTCATGTCTTCCAGAAAATTGAATCTTGAAAAAAATGTTCAGATAGAAACAATTATCTCATACATGAAAATATTCATATATATCTCCATTAGAAGAAGAAGGAGCAAATATTTCTGGATATCTACTTTTACCACTGAGGAAACTCTTCCATAAGCTTCCCCATGTTTGAAAGAAGGGAGAGGGATGGACTTTGGGTAGCCAAACAATGATATCCTCTGCTATAATTTAAGGTCAAGTAAAGCAATAGTCAAGAATCAGACGTGGGGGCAGGGGCAAGGGGAATTGGATAAAGGCAGTCAAAAGGTACAAACTTAGAGTTATAAGTAAGTACTAGGGATGTAATGTACAACATGATAAATATAATTGACACTGCTATGTGCTATATATGAAAGTTAAGAGAGTAAATACTGATAGGAGGAGCTTCAAGATGGCGGAAGAGTAAGACGCGGAGATCACCTTCCTCCCCACAAATACATCAGAAATACATCTACATGAGGAACAACTCCTACAGAACACCTACTGAACGCTGGTAGAAGACCTCAGACTTCCCAAAAGGTAAGAAACTCCCCACATACCTGGGTAGGGCAAAAGGAAAAAGAATAAAGAGACAAAAGAATAGGGATGGGAGCAGCACCTGGGGAGGGAGCTGTGAAGGAGGAAAAGTTTCCACACACTAGGAAGCCTCTTCTCGGGCGGAGATGGGGGTGGGGGTGGAGGGGGGAAGCTTCGGAGCCGCGGAGGAGAGCGCAGCAACAGGGGTGCAGAGGGCAAAGCGGAGAGATTCCTGCACAGAGGATGCGTGCCGACCGGCACTCACCAGCCCGAGAGGCTTGTCTGCTCACCCGCCGCGGCGGGCGTGGCCTGGGAGCTGAGGCTCGGGCTTCGGTCGGAGCGCCGGGAGAGGACTGGCGGCGTAAACACAGACGCAAGGGGGCGAGTGCGCCACAGCTAGCCAGGAGGGAGTCCGGGAAAAAGTCTGGAGCTGCCGAAGAGGCAAGAGACTATTGCTTCAGGGTGCGTGCGAGGAGAGGGGATTCAGACCGCCACCTAAACGAGCTCACGAGACGGGTGCGAGCTGCGGCTATCAGCACGGACCCCAGAGACGGGCATGAGAAGCTAAGGCCGCTGCTGCCGCCACCAAGAAGCCTGTGTGCGAGCACAGGTCACTATCGACACCGCGCTCCCGGGAGCGTGTGCAGCCCGCCAATGCCAGGGTCCCGTGACCCAGGGACAACTTCCCCGGGAGAACGCGCGGCACGCCTCAGGCTGGTGCAACGTCACACTGTCCTCTGCCGCTGCAGGCTTGCCCCACATCCCTACCCCTCCCTCCCAGCGGCCTGAGTGAGCCAGAGCCCCCGAATCAGCTGCTACTTTAACCCCATCCAGTCTGAGCGGGAGCAGACGCCCTCAGGCGACCTACACACAGAGGAGGGGCCAAATCCAAAGCTGAACCTCGGGAGCTGTGCGAAGAAGAGAAAGGGAAATCTCTCCAGCAGCCTCAGGAACAGCGGATTAAATCTCCACAATCAACTTGATGTACGTTGCATCTGTGGAATACCTGAATAGACAACGAATCATCCCAAGTTGAGGAGGTGGACTTTGGGAGCAACTATATATATTTTTTTTTCCTTTTTATCTTTTGTGGGTGTGTATGTGTATGCTTCTGTGTGTGATTTTGTATGTATAACTTTGCTTTTACCATTTGTCCTAGGGTTATGTCTGTCCATTTTTTGTTTTTTTTAGTATAGTTTTTAGCTCTTGTTATCATTGGTGGATTTGTTTTTTGGTTTGGTTGCTCTCTACTTTATTTCTTACTTTCTTTTTATTACTTTAAAAAATTTTTTAGTAATTATTCTTTATTTTAATAACTTTATTTAATTTTATTTATTTATTTTTTTCTCCCTTTTATTCTGAGCCGTGTGGATGACCGGGTCTTGGTGCTGTGGCCAGGCATCAGGCCTGTGCCTCTGAGGTGGGAGAGCGGAGTTCAGGACATTGGTCCACCAGATACCTCCCAGCTCCACGTAATATCAAGTAGTGAAACCTCTCCCAGAGATCTCTATCTCAATGCTAAGACCCAGCTCCACTCAATGACCAGCAAGCTACAGTGCAGGACATCCTATGCCAAACAAATAGCAAGACAGGAACACGACACCACCCATTAGCAGAGAGGCTGCCTTAAATCATAATAAGGTCACAGACACCCCAGAAAACACCACCGGATGTGGGAGTGACCACCAGAAAGACAAGATCCAGCCTCATCCACCAGAACACAGGCACTAGTCCCCTCCACCAGGAAGCCTACAGAGCCCACTGAACAAACCTTAGCCACTAGGGGCAGACATCAAAAGCAACAGGAACTACAGACCTGCAGCCTGTGAAAAGGAGACCCCAAACACAGTAAGTTAAGCAAAATGAGAAGACAGATAAATACACAGCAAATGAAGGAGCAAGGCAAAAACCCACCAGACCAAACAAAGGAAGAGGAAATAGGCAGTCTACTTGAGAAAGAATTCAGAATAATGATAGTAAAGGTGATCCAAAATCTTGGAAAAAGGATGGAGAAAATAAAAGAAAGGTTTAACAAGGATCCAGAAGAACTAAAGAGCAAACAAACAGTGATGAACAACACAATAAATGAAATTAAGAATTCTCAAGAAGGGATCAGTAGCAGAATAACTGAGGCAGAAGAACAGATAAGTGACCTGGAAGATAAAATAGTGGAAATAATTACTGCAGAGCAGAATAAAGAAAAAAGAATGAAAAGAGTTGAAGACAGTCTCAGAGACCTCTGGGACAACATTAAAGGCACCAACATTCGAAATATAGGGGTCCCAGAAGAAGAAGAGAAAAAGAAAGGGACTGAGAAAATATTTGAAGAGATTATAGTTGAAAACTTCCCTCATATGGGAAAGGAAATAGTTAATCAAGTCCAGGAATCACAGAGAGTCCCATACAAGAATAATCCAAGGAGAAACATGCAAAGAAACATATCAATCAAACTATCAAAAATTAAATAAAAAGAAAAAATAGTAGAAGCAGCAAAGGAAAAACAACAAGTAACATACAAGGGAATCCCCACACAGTTAACAGCTGATCTTAGAGCAGAAACTCTACAAGCCGGAAGGAGTGGCAGGACATGTTTAAAGTGATGAAAGGGAAAAACCTACAACCAAGATTACTATACCCAGCAAGGACCTCATTCAGATTTGATGGAGAAATTAAAACCTTTACAGACAAGCAAAAGCTAATAGAATTCAGCACCACCAAACCAGGTTTACAGCAGATGCTAAAGGAACTTCTCTAGGCAGGAAACACAAGAGAAGGAAAAGACCTACAATAACAAACCCCAAACAATTAAGAAAATGGTAACAGGAACATACATATCCATAATTACCTTAAATGTAAATGGATTAAATGCTCTAACCAAAAGACATAGACTGGCTGAATGGATACAAAAACAAGATCTGTATATATGCTGTCTACAAGAGACCCACTTCAGACCTAGGGACACATACAGACTAAAAGTGAGGGGATGGAAAAAGACATTCCGTGCAAATGGAAATCAAAATAAACCTGGAGTGGCAATTGTTATATCAGGCAAAATAAACTATAAAACAAAGACTATTTCAAGAGACAAAGAAGGACACTACATAATGGTCAAGGGATCAATCCACCAAGAAGACATAACTATTGTAAATATTTATGCACCCAACATAGGAGCACCTCAATACATAAGGCAAATAATAACAGCCATAAAAGGGGAAATTGAGAGTAACACAATCATAGTGGGGGACTTTGCCACCCCACTTTCACCAATGCACAGATCATCCAAAATGAAAATAAATAAGGAAACACAAGCTTTAAATGCTACATTGAACAAGATGGACTCAATTGATATTTATAGGACATTCCATCCAAAAACAACAGAATACACTTTCCTCTCAAGTGCTCCTGGAATATTCTCCAGGATAGATCATATCTTGGATCACAGATCAAGCCTTGGTAAATTTAAGAAAATTGAAATTGCATCAAGCATCTTTTCTAACCACAACGCTATGAGACTAGATATCAATTACAGGAAAAAGGCTGTAAGAAGTACAAACCATGGAGGCTAAACAATACACTGCTTAATAACCAAGAGATCACTGAAGAAAGCAAAGAGGAAATCAAAAACTACCTTGAAACAAATGACATTGAATGCAAAATGACAGGTGACATGATACTCTACATAGAGAATCCTAAAGATGCTACCAGAAAACTACTAGAGCTAATCAATGAATTTGGTAAAGTAGCAGGATACAAAATTAATGCAAAGAAATCTCTGCCATTCCAATACACTAAAGATGAAAAATCTGAAAGTGAAATTAAGGAAACACTCCCATTTGCCACTGCAACAAAAAGAATAAAATACCTGGGAATAAACCTACATTAGGAGACAAAAGACCTGTATGTAGAAAGCTATAAGACACTGATAAAAGTAATTAAAGATGACACAAATAGATGGAGAGGTATACCATGTTCTTGGAATGGAAGAATCAACATTGTGGAAGAGTATACTATCCAAAGCAATCTACAGATTCAATGCAATCCCTATTAAGCTACCACTGGCATTTTTCACAGAACTAGAACAAAAAATTTCACAGTTTGTATGGAAACATAAAAGACCTCAAATAGCCAAAGCAATCTTGAGGAAGAAAAATGGAGTTGGACGATTCAGGTTCCTGGACTTCAGACTATACTACAAAGCTACAGTAATCAAGACAGTATGGTACTGGCACAAAAGCAGAAATATAGATCAATGGAACAGGATAGAAAACCCAGAGATAAACACACGCACCTTTGGTCACCTTACTTTTGATAAAGGGGGCAAGAATATACAATGGAGAAAAGAGAGCCTCTTCAATAAGTGGTGCTGGAAGAACTGGACAGCTACATGTAAAAGAATGAAATTGGAACTCTCCCTAATGCCATACACAAAAATAAACTCAAAATGGATTCTTTAATCTAAGGCCATACACTATAAAACTCTTAGAATAAAACATAGGCGGCACACTCTATGACATAAATCACAGCAAGATCCTTTTTGACCCCCTTCCTAGAGAGCTGGAAATAAAAACAGAAATAAACAAATGGGACCTAATGCAACTTAAAAGCTTTTACACAGCCAAGGAAACCATAAACAAGATGAAATGACAACCCTCAGATTGGGAGAAAATATTTGCAAATGAAGCAACTGACAAAGGATTATAATCTCCAAAATTACAAGCAGCTCATGCAGCTCAATATCAAAAAAGAAACCCAACAAACCCCCAAATGGGCAGAATACCTAAATAGACATTTCTCCAAAAAAGATATACAGGGGACACGGGTTCATGCCCTGGTCCGGGAATATCCCACATGCCGCGGAGCAGCTGGGCCTGTGAGCCATGGCCGCTGAGCCTGTGCGTCCGGAGCCTGTGCTCTGCAATGGGAGAGGCCACAACAGTGAGAGACCCGCGTACCACAAAAAAAAAAAAAAAAAAATACAGATTGCAAACAAACACATGAAATGATGCTCATCATCATTAATCATTAGAGAAATGCAAATGAAAACTACAATGAGATATCATCTCACACCAGTCAGAATGGCCATCATCACAAAATCTACAAACAATAAATGCTGGAGATGGTGTAGAAAAAGGGAACTCTCTTGCACTGTTGGTGGGAATGTTAGTTGACACAGCCACTATGGTGAACAGTATGGAGGTTCCTTCAAAAACTAAAAATAGAACTACCACACGACCCAGCAATTCCACAACTGGGCATATACCCTGAGAAAACCATAATTCAAAAAGAGTCATGTGCCACAATGTTCATTGCAACTCTCTTTACAATAGCCAGGACATGGAAGCAACTAATTGTCCATCGACAGATGAATGCATAGAGAAGATGCGGCACATGCATGCAATGGAATATTACTCAGCCATAAAAAGAAATGAAATTGAGTTATTTGTAGTGAGGTGGATGGACTTAGAGGCTGTCATACAGAATGAAGTAAGTCAGAAAAATAAAAACAAATACCGTATGCTAACACATATATATGGAATCAAAAAAAAAAAAGTTCTGAAGAACCTAGGGGCAAGACAGGAATAAAGACACAGACGTAGAGAATGGACCTGAGGACACGGGGAGGGGGAAGGGTAAGCTGGGAGGAAGTGAGAGAGTCGCAAGGATATATATACACTACCAAATATTGAATAGATAGCTACTGGGAAGCAGCCGCATAGCACAGGGAGGTCAGCTCGGTGCTTTGTGACCACTTAGAGGGATGGGATAGGGAGGTTTGGAGGGAGGGAGAGGCAAGAGGGAAGAGATATGGGGATATATGTATATGTATAGCTGATTCACTTTGTTATAAAGCAGAAACTAACACACCATTGTAAAGCAATTATACTCCAATAAAGATGTTTTTTAAAAAGTGAGTAAATACTAAGATTTCTCATATCAAGGAAAAATATATATTTTCTATTTCTTTAATTTGTGTCTGTATGAGATGATGGATGTTCACTAAGCTTATTGTGGTAATCATTTCATGATGTATGTAAGTCAAATCATTGTGCTGTACACTTTAAACTTACATAGTGCTGTATGTCAATCATATCTCAATAAAGCTGGAAGAAAAAAAAAGAATCAGACTCAAGTTGTGGCTAAGGAATATATAGATAAGCAATAACAAAGTACAGTCAAGAACACAGTAATTCAATAAAATACCTAATCATTCAGAGACAAGGGTAGGAGGTAGGTGGCATTTCGGAAGCAAAATACCAAAGTTTAATATATGATAATACCAAAGCATGACCTCTTTCCCTCCTGACCACAAGTGAAAACCTTTTCCCCAGCTTCTTCTCTTCTAGTTTATAAAATATTAGATTGAATTACCATAAATATGGTTTAGTGATACCAATTTTACTTCCCTAGTTGACTTATCATTTGCAGGGACTTTTTGTCAGAGGAGAACTCTAGTCTTTTATTACTTTATTTATGGTCATTAATTCACTCATTTCACAACCATTTGTTAAGAAGCCATTATGTGCTATGGTTCATGGTGCTAGGTCCTAAAGTCTAAATGTTTACAGTTAGAGGAGCTAAATATGTAAATTTATAATTACAGAAGAAAATACTATGTTCTAGATTTGTAAAAATTTTTGGTGGCAGAGCATTTTCTGAAGAGCTCAGTGAAGGCTTCGTAGAAAAGGTGTCTAATATGAATTCTAGTGGTTAAGTTTGACTGATGGACAAGGTGGGAAGGGTATTTCTGACAGAGGGAAGGCATTATAAAAGTACAGAGATCTAAAATAATATGTCTCATTGAGAGACCTTTATATGATATAATGGATAAAGAGTTGGAAGCTGGAGAGGCAACTTTTGATCAGATAAGGACACATCACGCTACAAAGCTTAGCGAATGAAAAGTGATCAGTGGGTTTAAGCATGCGCTGTATTTGAATTTTTAGAAATACCACTTAGGTGGCAGTGTGATAAATGGACTAGAGATAAAAAGAAATGAAAAAGAGAAGACCAGCTATTAGGTAAATATTGTAATACAGAAGAGAGGTGAAGAGAGTTTAGATTAGGAGAGTTTAGAATAGGACAGTGACAGTGAGAAAGGCTATAAGGAAAGGTTAAACAGATAGGGCTTGAGGACCAGTTGCATTTGAAGAATAAAGGAGAGGGAAAGTCAAAATGAATTCCATGTTCCTTGTTTGGGAGACTGGGAGACAGGAAGCATTATGCAGTTAGAAATTAGAGTATGAATATGTTTTAGGAGGAGAATGACATGCTGAGTCTGAAGTGCCTGTGACATATAGGTAGTTATACCCATTACACAGGTAGTCACGTGAACCTTGAGCTTAGGAGAACAGTTTGCTAGATACAGATTTTGGAGTTATGAACATATAGATGTTTGCAAAAATTGTGTTGATACTCTTCAAGTAATTTAGTGAGATGAAAAGAGAGTAAGATTTATGAGGATAAGGACTGTATTTGTCTTCCTCCTCATCATATTTCCAGCATGAATCTCAGCACGAGATACATAATGACCTTTTAATATATGCTTGATTAAGGAACATATAGTTGAAGAGAAGCCAGAAAATGGAGTGATGGGGAACAATAAGAGAAAAAAGAGGGGAATTAGGAGGAAAAGCTTTGTGTCATTGAAACTCAGAGAGGAGATTTAAGAAAGGACTTATCAACAGTGTTTAGTGATGCAAAGGGGTCACGCGAGATAGAAATTGTAAAACCAGAAAATGTGCTCTTCTTCTTTTATAAAGAAACTCAAATACATGTATTTCATTTTTATTTACATTTAATACAATTTTAGTAGTGGAATGAATGTAAGGCTATGCTTTTGGTAGATGGATTTCTTTTTACTCAACCTCAGATTTTCTTTATAACTTGCCAAAGTACATATTTATAATAAACAACACATGTGTATTAAATGAGAGTGTCAAGAAGCAAAATGATGTCTTGTTGAATGTTGGTTAAATTATATAATCAATATTAAGATGTACAGATGCAAATGCAGTCGGGGGCCTCAAGAGTGAAAACAACAGTCTTTTATTTTATTTTTTAACATGTTACAACCTTGTGCATTCCCTTATTTCATAGAAAGGCAAGTAAGTGCTTTTAAGATATGGAAGAAAACTGAAAAAAAAATCCTTGGAAACATTAACTCAGAGTAAACTCCCCTAAGATTTTTTTGAAGTGAAATAGGAAGCTAATTATGTGGGATAGTCATTTATTCATTCAACAGATATTTACTGCATGCCTACTATGTGCCACTAGGTCATGTGGGTATAACAGTAAATGAAGCAGATAGCTCATGGCCCCTTAAACCTTGTGGTTATAGGTGATATGAAAAGTATATGATTAAAACAGTTAATTAATTGAAATGGAAATACATACTCATGGGACTAAATAGAGGACGTTTTGAGGGCATCTTGTTATACAATATATAACAAGATATAGTATGTGCCCTCATAGTACCAAAATATATTTCAATAGTCTTGCAGAAATTACAGTTTCAAACTGTCTGAGGAAGTGCTATTTCTTCCAAGAATTAAAGAATGAGTAAAAGTTAGCCTGATGAATTGGGAGTGGAGGTGACTGGAGAGATCTTCCTGAATAGAAAGGACAGCATATGCTGCCTAGGATAGGAAGGAACCAGCACGTTGGGAGAGCTGGAGGCAGAAGGCATTATCTGGAACATTGGAGAGAAGAAAGGAATGTGGCTTATGGAGAGATGGTAGAGTGAGCCTCAGTATCAAGTTAGGAGTTTGGACTTCATCCTTCTATGAAAAGCAGTAAATGATTATAATAGATGGGTGACATGAACAGCTGTGAATTCTTTGAAGGATCTCTCTTTGTTTAGAGTATTTAAAAAATGATACAATATACAAAGCAAGCAGCTATCATATTTAGGAGATTGTCTTCTATGATTAGGGATTTCCTCATATGAAAAATGGAAGTAATGTCGACTTCTTTTTAGGATTCTTGGTAGGATTAAACATATAAAGTGCTTCACATGATTTCTGGTATGTTATACGAAAAGTTACTTTCCTTTTTAATCTTAGATAAGTAAAACTTGTCCGTTTATCAATTTCTTGTCTAATAATAAGTTAATGTTAACTGACTGGCATTGCTAGGGGAAAAAACTAGAGGCTTTTCAAGAATGTGACTTTCCATTCTGGGAACATCCTTGAGCCACCCATTAAGAAGGGAAGCCTGATGTTATCACAGTGACATCCTTGATGGGCACTGCCCTTTAGAGGTACCCAGAACATCCGGGCTGGAACTGATTGGACAGGCCTAAATCTGGGAGATGCACCATGGTATAAAACTGCCTTGGGAAATTTGCATTAGGTTTAGGGTTAGTTGTGATTATCTGGAAATCCCTTAGGAAATTACATCATGTTACAATTCTCTAAGAACACTGAGTATCCCACTTCATTAGGGAAAACTACTTGAAGACACACACACAAGGCCTCATAATGGAAATTTCCAACATTTTTATGACCTGAAATCCTTGGTTGCTTCAAAACAATATTGATAAAACAGTTTTCAGCAATTTTTAATTTTGAACTTTTGAGTGATTTTTTAAAGAAAGTTTTTCACTACAAGTGCACATCACATATTAAAATCCAAGATTTATCTTTCAGATTGAAAATGCACTAAAAAGGGGGTATTATTTAATGTACTCAGCAGTAATGGTGCTTGAGAGTGAATGAAAGCCCTAAGACTCCCTGTTAGCTTTCAAATGAGTGTGGGAGCAATGGCACACAGTATCCACTGACTTCTTTACTGAAAAAATCCTTTTGACAGAATGTCTAAACAGTAAAGAACACCAAACACCCAAAGAACTGCTTTTTTATAAAAATAAAGCAACAAGAAGCTGCAGCCATGAATGTGATGGTTAAATTGCTTCAAAACACAGAAATCTTTTTTTGAGCGCACAGTAGCAGGAGAATACTCCAGCCTGGGTGGCCATCTCTGCTGGAAGTTAATATAAACATGGTCATTAGAGCTCATATTCTGATTAGAAGCATTTCAGGAAAAGTTCCCCCTTCCCTAATTCTCCACGCTTATGATTCTGCGAGCTGTTGACGTTTTTGGTTCACTTATTACTTTGTTCTAATGTGGACATATCATGTAGCCCTTAGGACTGACCTCAAAATTGGATTTATTTGGAATTGAACCCAGTGGAAATTGCAAAGTTTTTGTATACTATTGGGTTTTTACACTTCATTGGGAGTTCTGGAAAGTAGTTGAAAGAAACAGAGTCTAGTGAAAAAAAAAAAAAAGAATGCCATGTTCCTAGTGAGATAACTTAGAAAGGTAATCAGCTAAAGGGACATTTTTTTAAAGCAAGGTAATAGAACTGTTTAGATCAAAAAGATTTTCAGTTTAGCTCTTAAAACCACAGTCTACCAAAAAAAGGAGAGAGTTTATTTTGTACATACTACCAGTCAGTTGTATTAACACTTGACATTGGTGCACAAAAGCAACCAAGCTAGAAAATAGAAAGTGACAACTTCATTGATTCTTGATTCACTGACTGACTAGAATCATAAAAATTCAGACATCAGATGCCAAGACCAGCAACTAATTGTCTTTTCAAATGTTTTGGGTGTTCAGAGAAGCATCAAATGAATTATAACTAGTTATTATAGTTTCTATCCTGGCTAGTGAATGTACACAAATGTATACTAACTGTATGCTTACATGCACACAAGAAAACGTGTGACGTTATTTACAGTCAAAGGTGAATAACCATGCCTATATCTGGTTCTTCAGACGGATGCAGCATTTTCTGCTTGCACAAAACATAATTTGAAGTACCAATTTTGGTACTCTTAACATTAATTTAGAAAAGGCATAACAAACACCAGAAACAAAAACTAATGATCATGTGCTTATTTTGTGATAGGTGCAGAGTTTAAAGGAATGAGCGTGGCTTCTGCCTTGGAGTACCTTATAGTTTGACTGGAGGAAGGAGAAAAGCTAAGAAATAATGATGATGGCATGTGAGGAAGGTAATAATAGAGGAAGATATATAAGCAACACAATGCTTACTCCCCTGTGAAATATTTGCAAGATAATATTTGGTCTGTGTCTGAAAGCCCTGAGGACGTTTGTCATGAAGAAGGGTAAAATGTGGTAGTGCATCCCAGACAGAGGGAATAGAATGGACAGAGGACCCAGAGGCATATAGAAAATTTTAGTTTGTTCCAAGAACTGGGAGGAATTCAGTGAGTTGAAATCGTGGTCTGTGTTTGGCTCTCAACACACCTGCTTTTCTTCCTGTAATCCTTATGGAAGCTGATCTCATCACCAGATTGTTAAACCCAGACGCCTAGAGGCCTGCTACTCCTACAAATCCTCCTTTATTATAAAAAAAATTTTTAATCATTTTTTAAATATTTTTATTTTATATTGGAGGATAGCTGATTTACAATATTGTGTTAGTTTCAGGTGTACAGCAAAGTGATACAGTTACACATATACATATATCTTTTCTATTTTAGATTCTTTTCTCATGTAGGTTATTACACAGTATTGAGTAGAGTTCCCTGTGCTGTACTGTAGGTTCTTGTTGATTATCTATGTTTTATATAGTAGTGTATGTATGTTAATTCCAACCTCCTAAATTATCCCTCTCCCTAACTTCTTCCCTTTGGTAACCATAAGTTTGCTTTCTAAGTCTGTGAGTCTGTTTCTGTTTTGCAAATAAGTTCATGTGTATCCTTTTTTTTTTTAGATTCCACATATAAGTGATATCATATGATATTTGTCTTTGGTTACTTCACTCAGTATGATAATCTCTAGGTCCATCCATGTTGCTGCAAATGGCATTATTTCATTCTTTTTAATGGCTGAGTAAGATTCTATTGTATAAATATTATTCTTTTATTTTTCACTTATAGCATACTCAATACACCTACTGAATATCTCCTGTTTTTCTCTTTCTTTTTTAAAAAAATTCTCTGTCACGGCCTTAATTGAGTCCATCAAAATCTCAAGCCAGAGCCACTGCAATAGCTTCTAAAATGGTATCCTACAAGAGACTGGTGGTACTCCAGCACATCCTTTGTCTTCCAGTCACTCCGTACACTCTCTTATCTGTTTCTGAACAGTTACCATCTTTCATGCTCTGCTTGCATGCCTGCTTTTTCCTCTCAGTGAAATGCCCTTTCCATCCTCCTGCACCTAATGACCTGACTTCCTATTCGGTCTTCAATTCTCAGACAACCACCCACCCATTCAGAGGAATCTTATTGACTCCTCCTTCCAGCTCATCGGTTCTTTCTCTGTGTTTCCGTAGCACTCAACACTTAATCTAACATTTGTCACATTTTATTTTAATTACCTGGTTACTGGATTTACTCTCTCTACATATTAAACACTCTTCCAAGAAAGAATCATGATAATATTTTATATTTGCCATAGCTTTTAGCATAGTACCACATCTGCCACATAGTAGGAAAAAAAATAAATGCTTTATGAATAATTGAGTATCTAAATTTTAACATATCGCTATTCTATTAACACTCAAAATGACTAATATTTGATTTACTAAGCTTATATCTGATATAAAATTATCAGTTAGAATGTTAATTGCATCGAACTCTAATATTAAAATAAAATTAGGAATAGTAGGGGTAGAAACATTTGTCCTTTCATTGGAAGAGTGCTATCAAAGGCAGAAAAGTTATGGATGACTATTATCTTCTTTGTTCTAATTGCAGTAGAATATCTGTATAAAACAGACATAATTTAAGACCTTGGTTTAGCCGGAATTCTCAACAAATGTAGGCTTGGTGGTAAAATGCAAGGATGTATGTTTTTCAGGCTCTGGTACATAAAAACCCAGAAATTGGAAATTTAGGATTTTAAAATAGGGTGCCAAAATGTCTGCTAAAATCCAGAATTCTGAGAGTTTGTGGATGAATGTTGGGAATCATAAAATGTTGAAACTCAAATGGACAATACAGGATCAGAGACCTCTCAGGACAAAAGGGGGCAGCCATGAGTTATTTCTCTTGAGATAACAACAGATCTGATTTTAAATCAAACTTAGGAGATTTAAACTTATGAGAGTGAGAGATCTTATCTTGTGTCAGCTTTACTAATAACTTCAAAGATACAATAGTCTTAAAGAATAGTGAAGTATGAAGGGGACTGGCATAGCTGATGTCATTCCCCGGGTCCCTTTTCGGTTGCATGCTCTGGCCAAGATTTAACATATGACCTCTCTGAGTGATGTGTGTGGCTAAATCACATATCCAAAAGGGATTGCTTCAGTTATGCTACTTCTCTGTATACATAATTATAATTATGTAGATTACATGTTATTTCTCCTTATTCATAGATTCCTGGGTTTTCTTTATTTTTATTTATGTGTTTTTCCATAGGTAGTCCTAGACAGAGCAGGTACATCCTGCTGGAAGCATTCTATCCATAAAGCCTTTCTAGGAAACACTACTTGTATATTTGACTAGAGGCCTATCATTAACATGCTTAGAAAGGAATTTGACAAGGTCACCTCCCTTCTTTTCTGGGGATGCTTTGCTACTCCCATGTAAGGAAAGAATAGAATGCAAGCCTGATGAATCATTTTCTTCCCACCTGCTATTGTCTGCTTCACTTTTCCCCTACTTGTCTATGGATATGGGTGATTATGGTGTGATGCTGAGGCTGGGAGAAGATGTAGCTGGTAGGAGAAAACTTGGTTCCTTATTTTAATTTGGAAGCATATGAAATCTTTTGGAAGCTTCTAACTTCTTGGGTCAGTCTTGACCATGAGGACTATGAGATCTCTTATTTTCCTGCAGGCCAATGGTCTTAGTCTTAATTTATGTTACCCAGGAACACAAGGAAGTGATTTCAGGGAAGGGAGGAGGCATACATAATAGATACCACCTGCTTTTTAACTCGAATTTGATGTGGGGCAAAAGACAGTAAAGGGAGATAGATACCATATAGATCCAGACAGTATTTTCTTGATTCCTGAACAATCAAACCAGAAGAAAACCGTGGAAGTATAAAGAATTCAAAGTAATTGTTAGGTATAACAAAAAACAAATGAGTAACTGAATCCCTGCATCTTTTACTTTTCAATTAGCCATGCTGAATTGGGTAAGTTCAAAGTAGGAAAGTTTTATATAACAAAAGGGAAAATAATTTTTAAAAATATATTCCTATAGCCCCTTTAAAATGGAAAAGGAAAAACAAATATCACACTAGTCAATTGTTCCTGAGAACTAATACCACCTGTTAGCTTTCATGTATCAATAGGGAATAATACAGGATCTACATTTAAAATGAGAGTCTCTTTCAAAATCTAACATCATTGCTTTGTGTCTAATTTAAATAGAGTATTTTTTATCTTGTATTAAGTACATTTGTCAATGTTAAGCTCATACCATCAAAATATTTTTAAACATAAAAATTTATCTATGAATAGAAACAATATTATAAAACGGAAATGGAAGTAGTTTTACTTCTGAAAATCAGCAAATATTTCCAGCCGTCAATGAAAATAAGTATGATGCTTAATATTTCCTGAGATAGGTTAATGGAAAGAGAAAGACATAAGAATAAATTATAATGAGAAGTTATCCTGTTTCCTCTTAACTTTCTTAAATCCACTTGCAAATCCATTATTCAGCTTTGAAAGGCAATAATGTGGTGTGAAACCAGTGGATCGACGTTGCCCAAAGGCCCTGAAGCAGCTCTCAGCTTCCTTGGACTAGCCTCCTCAGTAAAGCAGAGCAGCTGCAAGACATAGCCCCAGCTAACCTCACAATCTTTTTACATCTGAGAAGACTAATACAAATCAGATGAGAAATTGAGATGCTGATCGCAAACTCCAGATGACAATGTCTGCTTTCAAATTCACAGTCTTTCTGTAATACAATTCACCCTTGCTCTTCTAATTTTAATGAAACCTTTTTTTTGTTTATTTCTTGTTTTTCTTTTTTTTATGAAATCTTGAAATATCTATTCTCCCTGAAAATAAGATTTCTGGTTACATTTGACATTTTACATCCTCAGGGTTTCTGAAAATTGCTAAATATATTGGTAATCGATTGCTTTATGAGCTTTCAGGAGAGACGTAACAAATCGTAAACCACGCCCCGTATGATTTCTTTTAAATCACAGCCAATCATAGGTTTTTCTTCCTCTCCTTTTAAATCTAACTCAAGGAGTCCCTTGAATTAAACACCTGATTTATGTGGTTTCACTGGCTAACAATTTTTTTTTTTTTTTTTTGGTACGCGGGCCTCTCACTGTTGTGGCCTCTCCCGTTGCGGAGCACAGGCTCCGGACGCGCAGGCTCAGTGGCCATGGCTCACGGGCCCAGCTGCTCCGCGGTATGTGGGATCTTCCCGGACCGGGGCATGAAACCGTATCCCCTGCATCAGCAGGCAGACTCTCAACCACTGCGCCATCAGGGAAGCCCACTGGCTAACAATTTTTTAACAAGGCATAGTATTCTAAAATTTATTAACATTCAGTTCTCAACAGGCTTCTTTGATTTGTACATTAAGGTTTTTAGGGAATTTGCCTTACTATCCTATGACCTCACTTTTTAATTTATTATTATTATTTAACCAAGTTATAGGCAGACAGATGGAAAAAAAAGTAGCTCACTAGTTTGGGAAACAACCCAGTGTGAGGCACGGTATTATGTATTATGAGACTGTAATTGGCTTGCACTGTGATGCCTTTAAAAAGAGACACTCACACCTATTTCCCTTGGGGGAAAAAAGCTGAAGGAACAAAATAGAAAAACAGGCTGACGTATGATTCCAATATCTCATAGTACTATGAAAAAGAACAATGCCTGATGTGTTAAGGGACAATTTCTAGATGGGGGATACAAAATCCCACAGAAGATGAATGTCACAAAGAAGAGTGGATTGATGTTTGTGGAAATATATTCAAATACCTTTCCTTGGGAAAGACACTTCTTAAATAAAAGGACAGGGAAATACAGTAAAATTTGATTCATCCTTACAGAGGAATGTGACAGTGACATGTAGAAACTAAGCACTTACAGACATGGGGAAAGTTACAGAGAAGTCTTCACATAACCCTGTAGAGCATGAGAGCTGAACAAGGTCAGGGGAACACATTACCCACAAAATTGCAATTGAAGTGGGAGGACATCCTGGATGCTAACAACTGCCAGAGAACCAGCCAGCTTATAGGAGGAGGAACAACGAGGGAGCATTAAGAGCCAGTTCTCAGTGCCAGTGTTTTGTTTTACCTTTCTCAATAATATGAAATGCATACTAACCATTTTTATCAAGAGCCTACTGTTTTAAAATTTTATTTAAAAAATATATAAAGCATTTGGAAAATTCAGAATCAGTAAATATAAGAATCCCCACTCCTGGTAACAATAATTGTTACTATTTTGTTGTATTTCCTTCCAATCTGTTTCTGTATTTTTGTCTTAAGTAGCTGTGATCGTATACACACATACATATACATATGCGTGTAATTTTCTACTTATCTTTTTCACTTAATAATTATATACAAACTTATTTCCATGAGTTGCTCCTGTTAGAAAAAAGGCAATCTGAAAAGATCTAATATCACATTTATATTTTAAACATGTGGCTCACCCTGGGAATATAAATACACTTCAAAGAAAAAAACGCACAAATTAATGACATTCTAAAGGTGTAGCATCTGAGTAGGAAATTTGTTTTGAGTCATGGGTTCTTGGTGTTCCACCACACATCCAGTTTAGACAGTTTCTTCATCCACTTTCATTAACAGTCCTGACAACACACTATATGTATTGCAATTGCATCGTAGTAATGACAGAAACAAAACTTTTGTTTGACTGGAAATTGAACAATGTAAAAGAACAACTGAGTTGACTTTCACCATGTAACTCTCTCACCATGGTACCCTAAGCTCCTTGAATCCAAGGACCTGGTGCTCTTGAATGCAAGCTGTGAAGATCTGAGGGGATTTTACTATACAATAAAATAGATTAGATATACTTCTCTTCCTCGCAATGAGTCAGGGTTTGGTGTTCTGATTTCTATTCCAAAGATTGAAATGGTCTTCTCGCATGCTCATCCGGTAACCCTCCAACTATAGTTGTGAAGAAATAGAACTCTTAGTATGACTCCTGATTGCAAGTGTGTTGCTAAGGGGTTTCTAAACCCAGGGTACTGCCTACACTTCTGAGCCAGAGATTTATAAGTAAGGTCAGGCATGGCAGTCTAAGTATGCCAGTGCAATTAGAAGGGCATTGGATTTGTCAGCTAAGTGTAAAATACCCTTGTGCTGCAGAGTAAAGCCTTCATTTTCTAAGTAAATTAACTGTAATAACTATCAAACAACAGCTGGTAAGCAAGCCAGCCACCTGTGAAAAGGAAATCCATCCACAGCAAAAGCTGCATTACACATTCCTTCAAGATATGGAAAATTTGAACAAACTGAGCTAGTTTTTTGAGCCCATGAATGACAAAAGACAACATAAAATATCACCTTGTTACTTCATCTTTGCAAAGAAAATCAAACAGTTGGGAGATGAATGGACAAGGTTGATGGGTAAGATGTTCATCTTGAAATTGGCACAAGTAGATGGAAACAGGCAGAGTGAGATCACATCTACAAGCTAGTGATGGTTATGCAGCAGATGCCTTACGTAACTCTGCTATCCCACTGTATCTGGATTCTTCAGAGTCTTCTGGGGTCTCTTAATTATTTGTAAACTCTCACTAGTAGGCCATGGAACTGAATTTGTGAATTTTGTTCAACTTTACTTTGTGCAAGGAAATATAATATTCAATCTGTTTCTTCACCTGGAACTTCCTTAAAACTGTTCATATTTAAAGCTCTTCAGCCCTGTTGTATATGGAAACTGGGGTTCTGATGTCTCTGCAGAATCTCTTTATGCTGGATATAGGAAGAGGTTATGCCACACTTTTTTTTTTTTTTTTTTTTTTTTTTTTTTGGTGCTTAAAAGCATTCCTAATTCCCCTACTATATGTAATGAATTTCACTTAAGCTCTTTTAGAGGAAAGAAAATGGATACAGAATCAGGAAAACCTGTGTTTGAATCTCAGCTAAATCATATTCTGCTATTGGGCCAAATAATCTCTTTGAGTCTTAGTTCTGCCAATTTTTTTTCATTTATAAAACAAAAATAAAATAATACGTCCCTTACAGGATCTTATGAGACTGAAATGAGATCATATCTCTGGAATATCTCAGCCTAGTGTCTGCATCACAGAGGATGGTCAGTAATTGTTTGTTTCCCCTGTTTTCTTTTGAAGCCAAGTCAGAGAAGCCCGAATATTCCTATACCCAACTGGCATTCACTATAACTACCTTTGTTATTTCCCCAGAGGAAGTCATGACATCATGAGGAGAAATTATGATCATTCAAATAAAGATACTGGCAGAAAAGTGGTAATTGGAAAGGCATTTAGAATGAAAAGACCAAAATGTGACATATGTAAAACTCAGATTTGAGAGCTACCGCGAAAACAAAATTATCTATGCCTACTACCAAGGGGGGAGCTCCCTTTCCTGCAAGAATTTTCAAGATTTTATATTAAGATAAAGCTAATATATTTTCACATGTGGTAAGTCCCATCATAACAAAAATTTTCTTGCCTGTATTTCATGATGTGCTGTAAATTAGTGATTGAAAAATGCCTTGAGGAGTAATAACACTAAATAAATACATAATTATTATTTACGGCTATTTATTTCACTTGAGTAAAAAATTGTTGACAGCCTCATTATGTCAAGCCCATAGCAAGCAGATAACTTATTCTGTGGTCTTTGAAATCATTCGTTGGCTTGTGCTGTGCATAAGTAAATGAATGATGGCTGAAAACATTGTTAAATGGAACTATGCAGTGAACACACCATTTTCCCCACTGAATCATAGGTACAGAACTTATGCAAATTTAATAGTCTAAAGGGAGACCTGACTTGAGAGCAGTACATGAAAAACACTTAGGACTTTGGAAGACCACAGGGTCAATATGATACCACATTTGCCAAAAAAGCTAATTCTTTCTTAGGCTGTGTTACTAGAAGTAGAACATTCTGATCCTGTGAAATGCTTGTACCAATGATATAATGTCTGGAATATTGTGTTCAATTCAGGTCAACATATTTTAAGAGAGACTGACAAACAGGTTTGGGAGTCATATGAAAAGTAATTAAAGTTGTGAATATAGCTAGGAGAAATGTTTTATTTAATATTTTAAGCTTCTGGAGAATGAAGGACACTTAAGCTGTGTTTTTGAAGTCAGCTTAACTTTGACAAAAGAGAAAACATTATAGAAAGCACATTGGCTGAAAATAAGGAAGAACTTTCTAATAACTAGAGTTTTCCAAGATGTAGATGTTCTGAATTAGAAATATTCCAACAAAGTTTCTCCATTGGATAGAAGGATGAAATAGATAACATTTTTAGCCCTGACCCTAAGACGTGTTTTTAAAATTTTTAAATATTCTGATAATAAATGTCTACATATTCTATATCAGGTAGTTGAAGTCAGTTAGGTTTGTAATTTTTAAATTCTAAATCATTATTTAGATGATATCTTAATTTATATAAATTGCAACCAAATTTAATTTTTTATGTTTTTCTTTGGGGGAAGATAAGTACTTAAAAAAAAATGGACCAGTCATTTATAATGAAAAGCACTAGATACTTAGGCAAATAAAATATGAATAACTGCACACTTTGGTTTTTGCTTTGCCTTGATTACTTAAAAAGAGTAAAAGCCATTACCACTTTCCACTCTGTCTCCAATCTCAGAGCTTCAGTTCCATGTTAAAGAAACACCCAAACGAAAACGAATGAATAGACAAGCTAACATACCCATACCACTCAACACAGGAATCTTGTTTTAGAAGAAACATAGTGTGAAGTTTGCAGAGTGAACTAGGGTTACACAGTCATGTAACCCTATGGCAATTCTATTTATATATATTTTCAAGATTTTCACTCCCAGAATGTTAACAATATTGGTTCATTTTGTATACAGTGTACATAGTGGGGGATTTTCAAGGTCTTTTTTTTTTTTTTTTTTTTTTTGGCGTTGGAAACCACTGCGCCACCAAGGAAGGCCAAGGTCTTTTGTTTTTGTTTAATTTACTCTTACTTCAGAAGAACTAAAAATAAAAATAGAGATATTTTCCTCTGGGGAACAGGACTAGGCTGTGGAGGATTGAAGCAGGAAACTGTTGTTTTTCCTTACATGCTTTTCACTTCTTTTTCAATTTTTGCTATATGCAAGTATTACTTGGACATAAACATTTAAAAGGAATGTAAAGTAAATCAGGTGATATCAAGTCAGTCAGGGAGAGCCACAAGATGTACTAGAATCAAGAGGCTGAGGAAATGCTATCTGAAGATCTAAACTGGAGGCAGTGGCACTAAGTAACATAAATATGGACTGTCTCTCTTTCCTGTTAGTCTGGCAACCACTCCTTAAGGGGGTGTAGCCAGTGGCAAAGTCAGGTTGATTCCATGTAGTTGCCTGGAAAGCATGGAATCATATCATCTGTTGACTTGTGCTACACTGAACAGTTAAATTCTCCTCTAATCTCTGTTACTCTTTTGTTCTTATGAACCTGTTATTTATCCCCATCAAGTTCTCAAGTCCTTATGGACTTTTCATTACTCCATAAAATTAATCCTTCACTATTTTCACTTGCTTTCTTATCCAGCCTGTATACCATGTTGAGACTTTTCATATATTCTCAAGCAAGAGGCCTAAAATTCCTAGTTACCTTGATCTTTCATCATACTCATCAATCAGTATTCTTAGCTGTGAGAAACAGAAATCAATTCTATCTGATATACACAGGTAAGTCATGTATTTAAAGCATATTGAGTAGTTCTCCAAACCGTCTGGAAGCTTAGAAAACCAGAGCCAAAAATTAGAAAAGAACCAAGATGGGCAACACAGCCAGGACTATGCCAAACTCATGTTTCAGAAGTGGCCTGAGAAGTGCCATTACCACCTGGTGCTCCTCAAAGAAACTGTCTCTTCTCTTTCCTTGTCTGGAGTGTGGCACACTCCAGAATCAAAGTTGATAGGGAAGGCTGAAAGGGCAAAAGCATGTGCAAGGACAAGCCCCAGCCCTGTGTTCTCACCCTAGCTGCTAGGGTGGGCTGAAAGGAGTGTGCCTCATCTTTCTAGCTTTTCAAGTCACCCACCAAAATGTATACAATGGGACATCCCACAAATGTAGGACAGGGTTCACATGCTGGGCTAGCAAAAGTAATTAAAATAAAATAAAGAACAATATAACAAATGTTTACAACAGTATATTTTACCCTTTAATAACTCTCAGTGAACGTACTCTTTGCTTTCACTTCCGTGTATACTAGATATTGACTTTTCAGTACCTGGCAATATAAATTTTATCCCTATCACTCTTCTGAAATTTCTCTAAAAAAAGTCACCTAATTATAAAATCAAATAGCTTTTGCTCATTTCTCATCTTTTTCTACCTCATTATCTCTTTTTTTATAGTTCACAAAATATCTTTATTGACTTCATTTTTTTTAAATCACTAATTATGTTGTTAGAATCATGACTTTCACATAGTTTTTGTAATATCCACCATAGAGCACAGTCAGGCTAGTATCATGGAAGCAGAGCCATTATGGGTGTTCTGGGAATTAAGGACCTTGTTACAGAAACTAGACTTTACACATCTTTATGAAAATGTATTCTTTGGCTTCTGTGTGATTATTTTGTGCTAACCTTTTGACATTTCCTTCTTAACTCTCCTTTTATTTCTAAATATATATATTCTAGAATCTCTTCTCAGGTTTCCTTTTCTATATTATTTTCTCTTTTTCTTTTTCTCTGCTGTGTCATTTATTGCCATAATTTCAACTATCATCTTTATTGACGACTCTAAAATATACATCTATCCCCTCAGTCTCTCCATTGAGTTCCATACTCAATAAATACTTGATAGGGTTCTTTGCATAGATTTTGTCCTATCACCTCACATTAATCATGTTCACAATCAAACTTGTCTTTATGCTAAGCATTTTCTTTTATGATCTTTTGCTGGGTTAATGGATCCATATTTTTTGCAATCAACTAGTCATGACATTTTAGAATTAATTTTTAATTTTCTTTTCTCTATCTCAGAAACCAAGTGTAAGAAACTACCAAGAAAAGTCAATTCTATTTCTGCAGTTTCTCTTGCACCCATCTCCTCCTTTCTGTTAACATTGTCACTGACCTGACCCACACCCTCTTTTCCAATAGTTTGGACAACTGTAATAGCTTCCTAATTGGTCTTCCCATCATCTCTAGCCTTCAGCCTTCCCTATCAATTTTTCTCACTGCTGCAAAAGAAAGTTTCTTAAATCACATGTCTTATCATATTACTCTCTGATTCCATAATCTTCTAGGACTTCCACTTGTGTTCTTTCTTGAAATTCAAGACTCGCATCATCTGGTCCTCAGTGGTTATTTCACTCCGACTTCTCCTAACACTGCACACTGAAGGCATGCTCAGCAGCTGCCACTCCAGAGCCTACATCTGTCTTCCATGCCACTTTGTCCTTGTTCTTGATGTTTCTTCCATTAGTAGTGCCCTTCTCCCATTTCTACCTATAAAAATCTATTTATCAGGACCCAGTCCTGTGTAATGTCTAACTTCAAAATTTTTCTCATTTGTGTAAATTTTAAATGCTTTATTTGGTAACATTAAATTGCTAAGAAGAAGTGTGACCAGCTGGATATGAGAGAGCAAATAATCAAGATCATATAAGAAGCTACATATGGAACCGGGTGATCAGCCTTTGAACAGTTCCGTCTTAGGGGATGAAGTTTAGAGGTTCCAGCATGGGCTGGAGCAGACTGCTAGAATTAGAATCACAGCTCCGTCCCTCAGTAGCTATGTGGCTTTGGACAAACTAATCTACCTCTTGTCAATTCCCTTATCTGTAAAATGCAGATAATGGCACCTGCCATGTAGGGGTATATAAGGATTAGCTGAGCATTTAGTAAATGTTATGGAGGTTTGCTGTTATTGGATGTATACTTTCTGCTGAAAATACCTATTGTTGGCTTAAATATTAAATGCATTTATTGTTTTTATTAGTTCAGTGACATTTATTTCAGCTTTTGATCTGAGTTTGTTTTCCTGTTCTCAAACTTTATGAGAAACACAAGAATCAATAGGGATTATTTCAACTGAATTTAGAGCTTATCTAAGAGAACTTCAGGAGTTAGGAGACAAAACAAAACAAGAAAAGAGGATTTAAAAGAAGAAATTAGATTTAAAAGTTTAAGAGATTAAATGGGTAGATAAAGTCACCGATGTGTACTTTAGATAAAGGCTGGAAAAGCAGCAGTGCTACTCTCCTTAGTCAATGGCTCCTGACCCCATTAGCAGTAAGTGTTAAACTAACTCTTGTTGTTTTAATTAATAATGCAAAATGGACAGGTTTTTCCCTTGCCTATGAAAAAATGTTAAACATGATTTATGATTTCCTCTAGGGAGTAATAATAACTTGAACTGTAGATGAATTAGTAGTGATGGTATGAGAAAAAATACAGAAAATAGTGTATTAAAGTCCTACATAGATCTCAAATATAGCAATATTTTACCTTGAAAATCAAGGTTGTTAGCAGATAAGAGGAGTTAAGTTTCAACTGTTGTCTTTCAGTTGCAAAATATAAAATTTGGGAACTTTTAGGGGAGGACTGTGGAGAAATCTGAAGAATATCAGAAACAAATGAGAAATTATTATGGTTCAAATACATTCATTTACTTTTGATCATTACTGGTTGCATAAGATTGACTATTTTAGAAAATGTGATTTTCTCAATTAAAAAATTTAAGCCTTGGAACTTCCCTGGTGGTCCAGTGGTTAGGACTCTGCACTCCGAAGGCAGAGGCCCTGGGTTCGATCCCTGGTATGGGCACTAGATCCCGCATGCCGCAACTAAGAGATCGCATGCTGCAACTAAAAAAGATCCCACATGCCGCAACGAAGATCTTGCTCGCGGCGATGAAGATACTGCGTGCCGCAACTAAGACCTGGCATAGCCAAATAAATACATATTTAAAAAAAATTTAAGCCTAGAGGCGGCAAATTTGTAACCCACCTTTGGTAACTGTAGGAGTTTATGGTATCTATACTGTAATCAATATCTGTATCTATATCTATATATCTACCGTTATCTATATCATCAGCTGTATCTGTATATCCTACTTCCTATTATCTTCCAATCTTTATTTTTTCTTGCCCTTATTTCCCCATCCACTTTTTACCTTGTTACACCATAACTGTGAAAGCATCCTCAGTCATTTAAAAAATGAAGTAGAATATCAAAAAAGCACATAAATACAAAGGGATAAATGAGGCCCCAGTAATCCTTTGCCTATTGCTTTCCACTGCTTTGGACATGAGCAACCATGCTGGATATAACAAATTTGTTTAGAATTATGGCAGAGATTTTAGTTTCTAGTATTAATGGGAAATCCCTGGAAGGTAAATTTTTCTTTGTTTCTTTTCCTGAAAAAGCATTTTTTGTTGTTTGTTTATTAATTTTCTGGAATTATATTTCATTCCTTCTTAAGACATAGTCAATAGTGATGAAAATCTTAGCTTGCTTTTGTTTATTTTAAACCATCTGATATTTTATTAGTGGTATTTATCATGAGGTTCATAGATTTATTTTTTACTTATTCCTATGGAATGGAGAAGCCCATTAGATAGTAGCTGATGATCAAGGACTTTTTTCATATAAATCAAAGAAAATTTTATTCTCAATTTCAGTATCTTGAGTTTTCATTGACTTCCACATATTAATATACTCCATTTAGGTCCTTGTATTTAATGTCATGCCATAGAGGCAGATAAAGTGTGCCAAACTCATGATTATCTTGGCACAGTTGTTAAATCAATACTCTTAATTTTCTGGTGTAGGATACCCTTTCTTTTGTGAGAAAAAGTCATGGTAGGTTTTGAGTTTTGTAAATCTGTGGGGTTTTTCTAGCACATCATATGCTCAGTAATTCTGAATAGTCAGAATAATCTATAGATCATATTCAGTCCTTTATTTCTATGCAAATTCTGGTTTTGAGCTTTTTCCCCCCTAATTGTTCTTCAGTCACTAATTTCTATAACTACAATCAAGACATTAATTTAAAAAATAGATTCAGAAATAAATTTAGAAATTAAACCACCACAGAAGATATGTGTTAAAGTTTTATGAGCCCAGATGAAGGTGTTCATCTCCATAACTATGTGCTGCTATGTCTCAGGGGACTGTATAGCAGTCACTTTAACATTCCTATTCTGTCAATATTTTCAACAAAAAGTACTACATATTTAAAAAGTCATAATACTTAGATATGTTAGTGTATAAAATTTATAGATGGGAGTGATATCACTATTTTGCATACAAATGCCTTAGAGTTTATTACCTTTAAAATACGAACGTAGCAGAATGAAATGGTATTGTATTACCTTCTAACAGACCGCAGTGAATGGGAGTACAGTGAAAGAAGTGGCTTAAACTAGGATTAAGAGCAATAGCAGAAACAAATGTTACCTGTTGAGTAGGCTCAGTCATGATAGCTAACTGTGATGTACTGTGCTCATTCTAGGAGTTGCCTTCTTAGTTGCCTGCTTACCAAGAATTGTAAATAAAAGGAATAGATAAACCTTGTATGTTCCAGAGTCTCATTTTTCTCAATCATGCTATACTTTACAGTGAATCACACACACTAACTACTTTCCAGTCAGCAGTACACACCATAGTCTTATTTTTCTATCTCTTTTAATAGCCCCTTCAATCTTGAAAAGAGTGTGAAGAGAAACGATGGTGGTTGTAAAATCATCTAGATTGTCAGAAGACATATTTTAATAGCAAAATGTCAATGGAAAGTAGAAGCTATGAGGGAGAGGCTAAGGGCTTTTTCTTTATGTTGGCAACTGGACTTTAAAAGATTCAGCTGCACATCTAGTTAGTAAATCAAGGATAATACCACATAATCAGACTCTCTGAAATGCCATTGTTTTGATTTTGATATAATTATTCACGATACTCTAAAACTTCTGTTCATTTTATCCCAGATTTCCCTTTTCAGAAGTAACACAATGGAGAGTCATATGTATAAGATTATAAATTATAGCTGTGGCTACATAATCTAGGACATTACAATATTATTGGATACATGTCCTAAAGCCATATTGCCCTAAAATTTCTTTGTTTTAGTGGTATCAGCGTGAAGTGTGGTCTGAATCCCATAAAGGCAAAAGGAAATTCTAACACCAACCAGTGAACAAAAAAATGAATACCATCTCTTTACTCTAAGCATGGGGAAAGTGGGAGTTTTTTGTTTTTGTTGTTTTTCTGGAAAGAGTTTATCTTTCAGTAAATCTGAAAGATAGTTTAAGCCAGCGGTTTCCAAAGTGTGGTTTCTGAGCTAATATCACCTGGAGAATTGATAAAAATGCAAATTATTGGGCCTCATGCAGGCTTTACTGAGTCAAAAACTATAGCATGAGGTTTATAGTCATCTACATTTTAGCCAGCCATTCACATGATTCTAATGAATGATAAAATTTGAGAACACGATTTTAGACCATTGATGTGGCTAGCAAATGTAGCATTAAAGGCTTCAGTCAAGTCAACCCTTGCTTTTTTTCTTACATTTAATGATTTTATTTGGTTTTATAAATCATCAGTGACATTTGAAAAGTAGTGTTGCTACTACTGAAATTTTGATTTGGTACCAAATTTTATTTGATCAAAAAAATGCACTACTATAAGAAATTATAGAAGAAAATAATATATTTTTTTCTTTTTAAAGCTTATATTCTTTTAAAGATGAAAAATGTGAATGAGAATCATATAGAACTAACATATGACCCAGCAATCCCACTACTGGGCATATACCCTGAGAAAACCATAATTCAAAAAGACACATGTACCCTAATGTTCATTGCAGCACTATTTACAATAGCCAGGACATGGAAACAACCTAAATGTCCAATGACAGATGAATAGATAAAGAAGATGTGGTACATATATACAATAGAATATTGCTCAGCCATAAAAAGGAATGAAACTGGGTCATTTGTAGAGTTGTGGATGGACTTAGAGTCTGTCATACAAAGTGAAGTAAGTCAGAAAGAGAAAAACAAGTATCGAATATTAACTCATATATGTGATATCTAGAAAAATGGTACAGATTAACCTATTTGCGGGGCAGTAATAGAGACACAGATGTAGAGAATGGACATGTAGACACGGGTTGCGGGAAGGGGAAGCTGGGATGAATTGGGAGATTAGGATTGACATATATACACTACTATGTGTAAAATAGATAGCTAGTCGGAACCTGCTGTATAGCACAGGGAGCTTAGCTCGGTGCTCTGTGATGACCTAGATGGGTGGGACGCGGGGTGCGGTGGGAGGGAGGTCCAAGAAGGAGGGGATGTATGTATACATATAGCTAATTCACTTCATTGTACAGTGGAAACTAACACAACATTGTAAAGCAACTATACTCTAATAAAATTTTTTTTAAAAACCTAATTAATAGAAGTTAGATTTTATAATTATCTCAGGCCTATTGTGTTTTTCTTATAAACCTAATGCCATATCTTTATCAATCATTTATTAAAGTAGAAAATATTTTCTATGTAATTAATTTGTGAGGTCAACAAGAAAAGTAAAGCATGCCAAAGAATGTGATTGACCATATTAATGGCTGATGCTTTGGGTGATTAATATATCCTGCTTTGAAAAACAATGCTTGTCTCTGACATACCATATAGAATACATTCATATATCAAATATATATCATATATACACATATAAAATGTCTACTAAGGTTATGTAGTTCGATGGATGGGATATAATATTAGATAGGAAAGGCCTTACCAGAAGGGATATTTGAAGAAATATCTGAAGGAGTAGATGGAAATGAGGCATGTGGATATCTGGGGGAAGAACAACCTGGATAGAGGGTACAGCAAGGACAAAGGCATTGAGCAGGTGCGTGCCTCTCCTGTTTCAAAGTCATCAAGGAAGCTAGTGTGGCTGGAGCAAAGTGAGCAAGGGAGATAGTAGCAGAAGACAGAGAAACCATATTGATGGCTTTTGCACTAGTTTAGGTCATAGATGATTATGCCTTGATCATTCAGAAATGGAGGTCATGAGAAATACACAGATTAAGGTGATGTTTTGAAGGTAGATCTAGTAGGATTAGCTAACATGTTGATATGGGCTGTGAAATAAAAAATGAGTCAAACATGATTCTGGGCTTTTGTCCCAGAATGACAAAACTCCTGAATGATTGGAGTTGCTACTACCGAGAAGAAAAATGTTAGGAGAATCAGGTTTTTGGGAGAACACTGGGAGTTTGGTATTGGACAAGTAAAACTTGGGATGCCTATTAGATATGCAGGTGGATAAGTCAAGTAAATGATTGGAACTACAGGTTTGGGGTTCAAGGTAGAGATATCTAATGGAACTATAAATTTAGAAATAATTTATAGATGAAATTTAAAAACACAATGCTAGCTGAGATCACGTATGGAGTGAGTAGAGAGGCTTGAGTTCATGTATACTCCAGCACTTAGATATTAGGGAGATGAAGAGGGACTAGCAAAGGAGACTGAAGAGTGGCCATTGATACTGGTTTTATCAAATTTTGCTGATATATCAAGTAATAAGAGGACTGAGAATTGATCATTGGATTGAACAACATGGAATTCTTTGGGGACATTGTCAGGAGTGGTGTTGGTAGAGTGGCAAGGTGAAAGTCTAATTGGGGCAAGTTCAAGAGACAGTGGGAGGAGGTGGCAAATACTGATAAATATTTCAATAAGTTTTGCTGTAAAAGTGAGCAGAAAGCGTTGTAGCTAGATGGGGATGTGGGGTCAAGCATTTTTGTTTGCTTCTTTTTGTTTTTTTAAGATGATAAAAGTAATGTTTGTGGATAAGAAAAATGTAGTTGAAAAAAAATAATTCATTTTGTGGGAAAAATAGGGGAAAGTTACCAGAGTGATGTGACGTCATTCCTTTGGCAAAAGGAATGTAATCTAGTGCACAGTAGAGCGACTGGCTTTAGATAGGAGCACAAATGGTTCATCTAATAAGAGAGGTGAATGTAAGCAGACGGAGGCAGTTCTCGTGTCCAAGTGCTTGAATAGGACTCTTCTTGTTGCTTGTGTGTTTCAGTAAAATTGGAAGAAAGTCATGGTCTGAGGTGAGGATGAAAGAAGAGGTGTTAGAACTTTGAGAAGGTAGGAAATATTAGTAGATTAATTACTACACTAAGGCCTACCTGAGGTTTGTTTAAATTAAATACATTAATAAATTAAATAAATTTATGGGCAACCTGGCTGCATAGTGCACATATGCATCAAGTAGATAGTGAGTTGAGATTTAGCTTAGCATAGCCTTTAAAGTATATGCAAGGGATTTTAATGAAGAAACATGGAAGCTACTCTGGATAATGTGTAAATTGGAGAAATGAGAGTGATGGAAGTTTGTATAATCAATTTATTATAGGTCACAGAGGGGATTTTAAAAAGTTATTGGGATTATAGTACTAAAGGGACTAGGAACAGACAGAAACTGAGATACTTGAAAAAAGATTAAGGAAGGGGTATAGATATTGTTAATGACAATGTCTAGACTACAACCGGGGAGTAGGACTGACTACGACATTTGTGTTTGCTTACTTTCTTGATGTTGTTCATTTGTATCACAAATCATAATACTGAGCTCCATACAGATTTTACCTTAAAAGTTATTATATTTTTTTCAAGAAGAAAAATCCTAATTTCAAGTAGTACACAACAGATTGAAACAGTTGCTTCTGTCCTCAAGCCATTTCCAGAATTAATCCAAGAACTAATATTCAGATAGTCCTGTTCTTCTATTGTTTTACGAGCTGTTTATGCCCAGAAAGTAAATGAAATGCCAAATATGTTTACATAATGAACCTGAATTACTGAGTCCTACTTTGTAAGAGCTAAGTGGTATTAGTTCCAAATGAAACTATTAAGATCTTTTCTGGAATCATATCCAAGGCTGGGTCTTCTCTTTACTAACATACATTATTGCTTCAAATCAAAGTGGTTATTTATTTTTAGAAATTGTGTCTAAGCTATCAGCTTTTGATGTTTTTCCACTTACCATTTCATCATACCAAGATTAAAGCCAATATTAAAAAATATTGTTTTCATAAAAATGTAATTAAGTATAACTTTAAAAATGTATAGTTTCATTTAATAGTTACTCATGTAAGGTTTTATGATCTTTATTTTCCAGATGGGCAAATGAAACTAGTGAGGTTAAGATACTTCAGAGCCAGAGTTAAAGAGGATATTAAATTCTCCTGAGCCTTGATTCAGTAATATGATATGCAAACTAGGATCTACCCCCTGACTTGCTCAAAGAGACCTTTTGAGTGGATTCAGGCTATAGAAGCATTTGGACTATCTTGGAAATTAAATTTCATGCCTGTATTTCTTTCAAACCAGTAAAATGCTAAGATGATCTTGGAACTTCAATCTCAGTAATACTTCAGCTAAGACAGTTAATCAACTAGATATATAATTAGCACCATGGGTAATATAATTTTACTAGGCCAAAGATGTCAAACATGAAAATTAAGAACTACACCCCACTAACTTTTCCTTTGTCCCTAGCAGAGAGAATTTATCTCTTATTTACTCTTTCCTGCTGAACCTAACCTCAGCCTCAGAGTCCATCTCAAGGTTTCATTATAGACAGTCAATACTAGTAGATAAACATTGACACACAAGAAGAAAACTGTTTTCTATTCATGCTCTGAGAATTACACATTTGAAAGAATTAACACCCTCAAATACTCCCCTTATAACCAAAGAATAGTATGAATACTAACAATATCTTGGCTAATAAACATAAATCTGTGTTTAAATTAGAGAGGAAGTATTACCATTTATTAGGCATGAATGTAGGAAAAGCATAAGACATACAGTGTTAAATAAAATAAATAAAGCATTTTTCCTCAGGGGGTTCCATAGCTTTTTAAAGGATGTTGGGTGGGTAAGGGTTTGGACAGACATTAAACAGTTACATAATGATTAAAAATTGTGATTATTTCCATGAAGAAGTATAGCATGCTATGAGAGTAAAACAGGGAAACTTAATTTATGTGGGTAGAGTCAGAGAATGTCTTAACATGGAAGCGATATTAAAACTGAGAACTTTAGAGTGAACAGGCATTAACCACGGCAAGACAGCAGTGTCTGTACGTTTATGTGTGTGTACTTGGGTTTCATGGGGTTATAAAAGGAGAGCATTCCTCCTCAGAGCCTCAGAAAGGATTTTGTTTGCATGTTTCAGGAAAAAGAAAGATCAGTGTAAGGAGAAACTCCAAATAAAACATAAGCATGTGCAAAAATACTATAGTCCACTTACAAAGCAAACGAAAATGTGACATAATTTTGAATCATTGATGGAGTATAATAGAAGATGCTCTATTTGATCTTTATGTTGCTTAAGTAGTATAGGTGAAAGGTGGACTGAAGTCCTTTGAATGATGTGAGGTGGTCAAGTAGAGATGGCTTATAGAAACAATTCTTTGCAAATAATTTAGCTAGAAATTTGTAGCAAGAAAACTTTTACTAAGCTTAACTAAAAAGGAGGATTTATAGAAGAATTTTATGGGCTCCTAAGGTTGGGATTTATGTGAGGAACAGACTGCAATGAGGGATTGGAGCTCTGTGTAGATCCCGCCAATTACTCTGTATCTTTCTTGCACCTCTACATTGAATCCTCAATCTACCTCTGCTGTGCTCTCTTCTTCTTCTTCACTTTTCTCTTTGTGTGTGTGTGTGAACACCCTTTGGGTGAGACCACATCTCAATCCAGAAAACATATTCTTGCATTCTGAATACAAAGTCACACGTTTTATTTATTTATTCTTAGGTGGTTTTTATTTTACTTTTTTATCATCTTTATTGGAGTATAATTGCTTTATGATGGTGTGTTAGTTTCTGCTGTATAACATAGTGAATCAGCTATACATATACATATATCCCCATATCTCCTCTCTCTTGCGTCTCTCTCCAACCTCCCTATCCCAGCCCTCTAGGTGGACAAAAAGCACCGAGCTGATCTCCCTGTGCTATGTGGCTGCTTCCCACTAGCTATCTGTTTTATATTAGGTAGTGTATATATGTCCATGCCACTCTCTCACTTGGTCCCAGCTTACCCTTCCCCCTCCCCATGTACTCAAGTCCATTATCTATGTCCTGCTCCTAGGTTCTTCAGAACCATTTTTTTTTTAAGATTCCATATATATGTGTTAGCATACAGTATTTGTTTTTCTCTTTCTGACTTACTTCTCTCTGTATGACAGTCTCTAGGTCCATCCGCCTCACTACAAATAACTTAATTTCCTTTCTTTTTAGAGCTGAGTAATATTCCAATGTATATATGTGCCATATCTTCTTTATCCATTCATCTGTCAGTGGACACTTAAGTTGCTTCCATGTCCTGGCTATTGTAAACAGTGCTACGATAAATACTGTGGTACATGACTCTTTTTGAATTATGGTTTTCTCCGGGTATATGCCCAGTAGTGGGATTGCTGGGTCATATGGTAGTTCTATTTGTAGTTTTTTAAGGAACCTCCATACTGTTCTCCATAGTGGCTGTATCAATTTACATTGCCACCAACAGTGCAAGAGGGTTCCCTTTTCTCCACACCCTGTCCAGCATTTATTGTTTATAGACTCTTTGATGATGGCCATTCTGAGTGGTGTGAGGTGATACCTCACTGCAGTTTTGATTTGCACTTCTCTAATGATTAGATTACTTCTTTAATGATTACTGATGTTGAGCATCCTTTCATGTGTTTGATTACTGATATTGAGCATCCTTTGTTGAGCATCCTTTCATGTGTAGCAATCTGTATATCTTCTTTGGAGAAATGTCTATGTAGGTCTTCTGCCCATTTTTGGATTGGGTTGTTTGTTCTTTTGATATTGAGCTGCATGAACTGCTTGTATATTTTGGAGATTAATCCTTTGCCAGTTGCTTCGTTTGCAAATATTTTCTCCCATTCTGAGGGTTGTCTTTTCATCTTGTTTATGGTTTCCTTTGCTGTGAAAAAGTTTTAAGTTTCACTAGGTCCCATTTGTTTATTTTTGTTTTTATTTCCCTTTCTCTAGGAGGTGGGTCAAAAAGGATCTTGCTGTAATTGATGTCATAGAGTGTTCTGCCTATGTTTTCCTCTAAGAGTTTGATAGTGTCCGGCCTTACATTTAGGTCTTTAACTCATTTTGAGTTTATTTTTGTGTATGATGTTAGGGAGTATTCTAATTTCATTCTTTTACGTGTAGCTGTCCAGTTTTCCCAGCACCACTTACTGAAGAGGCTGTCTTTTCTCCACTGTATATTCTTGCCTCCTTTATCAAAGATAAGGTGACCATATGTGTGTGGGTTTATCTCTGGGCTTTCTATCCTGTTCCATTGATCTATATTTCTGTTTTTGTGCCACTACCATACTGTCTTGATTACTGTAGCTTTGTAGTATAGTTTGAAGTCAGGGAGCCTGATTCCTCCAGCTCCGTTTTTCTTTCTCATGATTGCTTCAGCTATTCGGGGTCTTTTGTGCTTCCATACAAATTGTGAAATTTATTCTAGTTCTGTGAAAAATGCCAGTGGTAGTTTGATAGGGATGGCATTGAATCTGTAGATTGCTTTGTGTAGTACAGTCATTTGCACATGTTGACTCCTTCAATTCAAGAACATGGTATATCTCTCCATATATTTGTATCATCTTTAATTTCTTTCATCAGTGTCTTATAATTTTCTGCATACAGGTCTTTTGTCTCCTTAGGTAGGTTTATTCCTAGATATTTTATTCTTTTTGTTGCAATGGTAAATGGGAGTGTTTTTTTATTTCACTTTCAGATTTTTCATCATTAGTGTATAGGAATGCCAGAGATTTCTGTGCATTAATTTTGTATCCTGCTACTTTACCAAATTCATTGATTAGCTCTAGTAGTTTTCTGGTAGCATCTTTAGGATTCTCTATGTATAGGATCATGTCATCTGCAAACAGTGACAGCTTTACTTCTTCTTTTCTGATTTGGATTCCTTTTATTTCTTCTTCTTCTCTGATTGCTGTGGCTAAAACTTCCAAAACTATGTTGAATAAGAGTGGTGAGAGTGGGCAACCTTGTCTTGTTCCTGATCTTAGTGGAAATGGTTTCTGTTTTTAACCATTGAGGATTATGTTGGCTGCGGGTTTGTCATATATGGCCTTTATTATGTTGAGCAAAGTTCCCTCTATGCCTGCTTTCTGGAGAGTTTTTATCATAAATGTGTTTTGAATTTTGTCGAAATTTTTTCTGCATCTATTGAGATGATCATATGGTTTTTCTCCTTCTGTTTGTTAACATGGTGTATCATATTGATTGATTTGCATATATTGAAGAATCCTTGCAATACTGGGATAAACCCCACTTGATCAGGGTGTATGATCCCTTTAATGTGCTTTTCGATTCTGTTTGCTAGTATTTTGTTGAGGATTTTTGCCTCTATGTTCATCAGTGATATTGGCCTGTAGTTTTCTTTCTTTGTGACAACTTTGTCTGGTCTTGGTATCAGGGGGATGGTGGCCTCGTAGAATGAGTTTGGGAGTGTTCCTCCCTCTGCTATATTTTGGAAGAGTTTGAGAAGGATAGGTGTTAGCTCTTCTCTAAATGTTTGATAGAATTCACCTGTGAAGCCATCTGGTCCTGGGCTTTTGTTTGTTGGAAGATTTTTAATCACAGTTTCAATTTTATTACTTGTGATTGGTCTGTCCATATTTTTTATTTCTTTCTGATTCAGTCTCAGGAGGTTGTGCTTTTCTAAGAATTTGTCCATTTCTTCCAGGTTGTCCATTTTATGGGCATATAGTTGCTTGTAGTAATCTCTCATGATCCTCTGTATTTCTGCAGTGTCAGTTGTTACTTCTCCTTTTTCATTTCTAATTCTATTCATTTGAGTCTTCTCCCTTTTTTTCTTGATGAGTCTGGCTAATGGTTTATCAATTTTTTAAATCTTCTCAAGGAAGCACCTTTTAGTTTTATTGATCTTTGCTATTGTTTCCTTCATTTGTTTTTCATTTATTTCTGATCTGATCTTTATGATTTCTTTCCTTCTGCTAACTTTAGGGTTTTTTTTTTATTCTTCTTTCTCTAATTGCTTTAGATGTAAGGTTAGGTTGTTTTTTTGAGATGTTTCTTGTTTCTTAAGGTAGGATTGTATTGCTATAAACTTCCTTCTTAGAACTGCTTTTGCTGCATACCATGGGTATTGGGTTGTTGTGTTTTCATTGTCATTTGCTTCTAGGTATTTTTTGGTTTCCTCTTTGATTTCTTCAGTGATCTCTTGGTTATTTAGTAGTGTATTGTTTAGCCTCCATGTGTATTTTTTACAGATTTTTTCCTGTAATAGATATCTAGTCTCATAGTGTTGTGGTCGGAAAAGATACTTGATACAATTTCAATTTTTAAAAATTTACCAAGGCTTGTTTTGTGACCCAAGATATGATCTATCTTGGATAATGTTCCATGAGCACTTGAGAAGAATGTGTATTCTGTTGTTTTTGGATGGAACATCCTACAGATACCAATTAAGTCCATCTTGTTTAATGTATCATTTAAAGCTTGTGTTTCCTTATTTATTTTCATTTTGGATGATCTGTCCATTGGTGAAAGTGGGGTGTTAAAGTCCCCTACTATGATTGTGTTACTGTCAATTTCCCCTTTTATGGCTGTTAGTATTTGCCTTATGTATTGAGGTGCTCCTATGTTGGGTGTATAAATATTTACAATTGTTATATATTCTCCTTGGATTGATCTCCTGATCATTATGTAATGTCCTTCTTTGTCTCTTGTAATAGTCTTTGTTTTAAAGTCTATTTTGTCTGATAGGAGAATAGCTACTCCAGCTTTCTTTTGATTTCCATTTGCATGTAATATATTTTTCCATCCCCTCAGTTTCAGCCTGTATGTGTCCATAGGTGTGAAGTGGGTCTCTTGTAGGCAGCATATATATGGGTCTCGCTTTTGTATCCATTCAGCCAGTCTATGTCATTTGGTTGGAGCATTTAATCCATTAATCCTTAAGGTAATTATCAATCTGTATTTTCCTTTTACCATTTTCTTAATTATTTTGGGTTTGTTATTGTAGGTCTTTTCGTTCTCTTTTGTATCCTGCCTGTAGAAGTTCCTTCAGCATTTGTTGTAGAACTGGTCGATGGTGCTGAATTCTCTTAGCATTTGCTTGCCTGTGAAGATTTTAATTTCTCAAATCTGAGCTAGATCCTTGCTGGGTAGAGTAATCTGGTTGCAGGTTTTTCTCCTTCATCACTTTAAATATGTGCTGCCACTCCTTCTGGCTTGCAGAGTTTCTGCTGAAAGATCAGCTGTTAACCTTATGGGGATTCCCTTGTGTGTTATTTGCTGTTCTTCCCTTGCTGCTTTTAATATTTTTTCTTTGTATATAATTTTTGATAGTTTGATTATTATGTGTCTTGGCATGTTTCTCTTTGGATTTATCCTGTATGGGGCTCTCTGTGCTTCCTGGACTTGATTAACTATTTCCTTTCCCATATGAGGGAAGTTTTCAACTATAATCTCTTCAAATATTTTCTCAGTCCCCTTCTTTTTCTCTTCTTCTTCTGGGACCCCTATAATTCAAATGTTGGTGCGTGTAATGTTGTCCCAGAGGTCTCTGAGACTGTCCTCAATTCTTTTGATTCTTTTTCTTTATTCTGCTCTGCCGTAGTTATTTCCACTATTTTATCTTCCAGGGCACTTATCCATTCTTCTGCATCAGTTATTATGCTATTGATCCCTTCTAGAGAATTTTTAATTTCATTTATTGTGTTGTTCATCATTGTTTGTTTCCCCTTTGTTCTTCTAGGTCCTTGTTAAACGTTTCTTATATTTTCTGCATTCTATATCCAAGATTTTGGCTCATCTTTACTATCATTTTTCTGAATTGTTTTTCAGGAAGCCTGCCTATTTCCTCTTCATTTGTTAGGCCTGGTGGGTTTTTACCTGGCTCCTTCAACTGCTGTGTGTTTGTCTGTCTTCTCATTTTGCTTAACGGATATCTCTGGGAGATTTTTGCTGTTTGATATTACGTGGAGCTGGGAGGTCTCTTGTGGACCAGTGTCCTGAACTTGGCTCTCCCACCTCAGAGGCACAGCCCTGACGCCTGGCTGGAGCACCAAGGGCCTGTCATCCACATGGCTCAGAATAAAAGGTAGAAAAAAAAGAACGAAAGAAAGTAAGATAAAATAAAATAAAATTAAATTAATTAAAATAAAAAATAATTATTAAATTTTTTTAAATTAATAAAAAAAAGAAGAGCAACCAAACCAGAAAATAAATCCACCAATGATAACAAGCGCTAAAAACTATACTAAAACAACAACAAAAAATGGACAGACAGAACCCTAGGACAAATGGTAAAAGCAAAGCTATACAGACAAAAATCACACACAGAAGCATACACATACACACTCACAAAGAGAGAAAAAGGGGGGAAAATATACATATATCGTTGCTTCCAAAGTCCACCTTAATTTGGGATTCGTTGTCTATTCAGGTATTCCACAGATGCAGGGTACATCAAGCTGATTGTGGAGATTTAATCCGCAGCACCTGAGGCTGCTGGAGAGATTTCCCTTTCTCTTCTTTGTTTGCACAGCTGCTGGGGCTCAGCTTTGGATTTGGCCCCGCCTCTGCGTGTAGGTCGCAGGAGGGCGTCTCTTCTTCGCTCAGACAGGACGGCGTTAAAGGAGCAGCTGATTCGGAGGCTCTGGCTTACTCAGGCCGGCGGGGAGGGAGAGGCACGGAATGCTGGGCGAGCCTTCGGCGGCAGAGGCCGGCGTGACGTTGCACCAGCGTAAGGCGTACCGTGTGTTCTCCCGGAGGCGTTGACCCTGGTTCCCGGGACCCTGGCAGTGGCGGGCTGCACAGGCTTCCAGGAGAGGAGGTGTGGAGCGTGACCTGTGCCGCACACAGGCTTCTTGGTGGCGGCAGCAGCAGCTTTAACGTCTCATGCCCGTCTCTGGGGTCCGCGCTGGGAGCCGCGGCTCGCACCCGTCTCTGGAGCTCCTTTAAGCGGCGCTCTTAATCCCCTCTCCTCACGCACCAGGAAACAAAGAGGCAAGAAAAAGTCCTGTGCCTCTTCGGCCACTCCAGACTTTTTCCCGGACTCCCTCCTGGCTCTTTGTGGCTCACTAGCCGCAGGCTGTGTTCACGTATCCAACCCCAGTCCTCTCCCTGGGATCCGACCTCCGAAGCCGGAGCCTCAGCGCCCAGCCCCCGACCCATTCCGGCAGGTGAGGAGACAAGCCTCTCAGGTTGGTGAGTGCCAGTCGGCACCGATCCTCTGTGCGGGAATCTCTCCGCTTTGCCCTCCACACCCTGTTACTGCGGTCTCCTTCGTGGCTCTGAGGCTCCCCCCTCCGCCCCACACACAGTCTCCCCCGGCGAAGGGGCTTCTAGTGTGTGAAAACCTTTCCTCTTTAACGGCTCCCTCCCACTGGTGCAGGTCCCGTCCCCAATCTTTTGTCTCTGTTTTTCCTTTTTTCTCTTGCCCTACCCAGGTACGTGGGGACTTTCTTGCCTTTTGGGAGGTCTGAGGTCTTCTGCCAGGGTTCAGTAGGTGTTCTGTTGGAGGTGTTCCATGTGTAGATGTATTTCTGATGTATTTGTGGGGAGGAAGGTGATCTCCACGTCTTACTCTTTCGCCATCTTGAAGCTCCCCCTCTTTTTATTTTATAAATTAGGCTACTAAGGTTAAATGAGGAGCGGAGTTTGGAGAGGACACCATGTCTTTTGATTCAAAGCCTTGGAAACTGTCAAAAGCATGAACACTATGTAGCCTCAGGTTAAAATAACCTTTGATCAGGATTTCTTTATTTATGGTCCTGATTTGAAAGGATGGGTTTCAAGGTATATATAAGCCCCTTCATGTTGTAGAAAAATGTGTATGCCTCTGTGTGTATTTAAATTTTGTATGTGTCTTTTCTGGGAATGGCTTTCATTAGTTTCTTAAAAGTGGTTTGTAATTCTCCTAGAAAGTAATAAATACTGCTGTGTATTAATAAAAGATTCCACAACAGATGGTAAAAGTTATACAGATTTATCACAATATAGAGAGAGATTTAAATAAAACAAAATGTAAATTAATAAGGCTCAGTATTCTAAAGTCACATATTTTTGTAAAAAGGAAAAAGTAAGAGAAACATCATACATACATTGTATACTGCGCAGGAATCAATAAGGTCTGTTAGCAGATATTTCTGATGATAAGCTTATTATTCAATTATACACTGAAAAATCTTAATAAATATGAAGTGAACAAACATATTTATATATCTTTATTAATTTATGAATTCTGTCATCTTATTTTTAATTTACTTATCTACAGTAGGGAACAGTGCTTCTTTAATCTTTTAGGAAGAAAGAGAGAGATGGGAGGGAGAGAGAAAGAAAGGGACAGATAATCCTGTTTCTTGATCTCATTTAACTTTTGGTGTCTATGGAAACCTCAGGGCTTAAGAGAAAATGGCAATGAAATGACAAAAAAACAGTGTATTTTAATCCTCCTGGGCCAACGTTTCATAACATACGTATTATTCAGAGTAGATTTCACACCAACAAAAATTTAATCCTCAGTCACAAAGAGTAAATAAGAATTTCTTACAGTCTCTTGAGTTATCTTATTCCATAATTCATGTGGTGATACTCCATTAACAATAACGCAGGTTAATGCACAGGCATCAGTTAGTATGCACCCTCCACTGAAAATCATTTCCTATTAATTTCCTGCCAGTCGACTTGCACTCAGTCATCCACCTGTCTGCAATACCTTGTGTCCTTGTGTGCACTCACGCAAAACTCCACTCTCCCACAGTCAAGATCACAATATATGTATTTATAGTAAAAATGATCAGACAAAGATGGCTTGTCAACCTTCTCTGGGTAAATAGCATATTATAATTTCCTCACAGAATACTTCTTAAAAACGTTGACCTTAATCTGTGTGTTCCAGTTAAAAACCAACAACATCTATCTGAAATATAAATAGTAAATTTCATAATGAAAAGAAGCATAAGCATAGAAAATCTTCTGAATGATAGCATTGTGCTCTAGGGGATATGGAAAGTACTCATCCAGTTGAAGGTTACAATGTCTTATTTCCTATTCCTCCCTTCATAACTTACATAACTTTCTAAACTTTTGCTTTGATTTTAGATCATTGAAAATATTGAGTGTAATCATTTCAGAAATTATGGCTCTTTATATGTTTAACAGGGCAATAAGAGCTAATACTTTTCAAGGGATTACATTGTGATTAGTGATTTATGAAAATTGTCTCATTAATTATTTCTTTTGAGGTAGGTACTATTATTTCTATTGTATTATTTCTATGAGATTGGAAAACTGAGACTCATAGGGATGAAACAGTTGCCCAGTGTTGCTCACTAGTATTAGGAAAAGCAGGATGCACTCTCACAGTGGAAACAAGGAGGTCACTTAGAATAGAAATACAAATTTGGTCTTAACCACGTTAACATACAGGGCAGAATTGCTAATCTGTGATTAATTCATTAAATTGAAGTTATTGGTGAAATTGGTGCAACGGCAGTATGTCAAAAATTCCAGTAATGGGGAATTTATTTTGCCTTGTGCTTAATTTTTCACTTCTGTTATCTTCTATTCCAGGAAAGATCATCAAGTAGCAAATAGGTCAAAAGCATCTTTATTTGCAAAAGTCCTATAAAACGCATTTCTACAAATTTAATGCTGCTAAAGTTAAAAATCAAAATTAATGAATCAGCTTTAGTATTGATCTAATTTATTCTTTTTGCGGTATGCGGGCCTCTCACTGTTGTGGCCTCTCCCGTTGTGGAGCACAGGCTCCGGACGCACAGGCTCAGCGGCCACGGCTCACGGGCCCAGCCGCTCTGCGGCATGTGGGATCTTCGCGGACCGGGGCATGAACCCATGTCCCCTGCATTGGCAGGCGGACTCTCAACCACTGTGCCACCAGCGAAGCCCGATCTAATTTATTCTTAATCTTGCTTGATGTTGACTACTATATTGACGACTGGTGTCAGAAGGCAAAAGTTATTGTTTGGTAATTCTGTTTGTAGAAATATGGATATCAGACACCATAATGTATGATTTTGTAAAATAATTTTACTTTTTGATTAGTGAGATCAGCTGAAGTGAGTACTATATATGTACAGTAATTCTCCATGGGCAGAGGGTTATTTTTTAATATTTTTAGATGTTTTTAGTTATCTGGCAAATGCAGCTTATAGGAGTCAGTCAGAAGGGTGAATGGAACAACTTGAATTCATTATCATTCTTGAAAGATAAAAAGTGCTTGACATGGTATGGTAACGGTGACTGAGAAACACAAAAGATTCATAATTTGAAAGTGTATGATTTTTATTTTGTTTTTTCATAATATATGGGAATTCACTATTTTCTGTTTATCAGTGAGAAGATGAGAAACCTTTTAAAATTATTGTACATAATATGTGTTCATAAATATGATCTGACCAGTCTGAGCCAATGGTTACAGTTTCAGATAAACACAAACTTGTCCTAAGAGTCTTAAATGTGTTTCTATGTCCTCTTTTCTATTTGCCTTCTGAACAATGAAGACAAAACTTAATTGAGCTATTTTTATATGTGTGGCTAATCAGTATGAGGCCGAAGAACAGCATTGTGCTGCTTGCAATATATATTAGTGCCTCTGCCACTTTTGCAAACATTAATAAGTGTTTTAATATTTTATAAGGCAAGTTCTAAATTACGAAAAATAAATCTGAACACTGTTAATACCCAATGGGATACATTAAAAAAGGAGGACAGCATGAACTACTGTGTAGCTGAGTACTTAACTCAAGAAATTATAATTTCTTGCTGATGTTGGAGACCACAGTGAGGCTTAAGAGAGGGCATGGGCTTTCTAAAAAAGAGCTGGTAGGTCATGAATGTATTTGAGCACTGTAAAGGATAAAAATTCATGCTCAATTCAGCTCACTGGTGAATCAGAGAAGCAGTTGCAGAAGCTGTCTGAAAATCATAAGGTCTGACTAATTCTGTGCTTTAATCCATTACACGTCAGGATTTTCTCTGAGCCTTAATACTGTATCACTATTTTCAATTATATCTTGATAAGTGCCAGGAAAAGGGCAATACATGGACAGGAAAACACTTCAACATCCATTTATTTCTAAATTGCAGGCAAAGAGCTGAATATAATGACGATGCTTCGCTCATCTTCCAGCTCCCCTTTACATCGGAATATTTATGCAAGGATGTGCTTAGATAAGTGTGAGTATAATTCATAATCAATGGTTTGAAACTGAATATTTAAGTGTGTGCACAGGTATTCGAGTGTTGCAACTCATATGACTTGACTCAATACAAGTATTTCACAAGAACTGATGAGAAGACTTCATTTTTACTCTCTTTTAATCTAAAATAAAAGCAGGAAGAAAAGTGTATTGACCTCATACACTTTTACTGGGTCCTTAAAAAAAACCATCTTTTGTGGTTTAACAAAATAACATCAGATTCTAGTGAACATGGTTAGTTATGAAAATTATAGAGTGAATTAAAAAAAATGTCTTCTGATCTATCTATGTCTGCCATTAGTCACATCTTTTACCATATACTGCTTTTACCTTTAGTATCATTTTGGTCCTGTTAATATGAAATTAATAGTGATGTTTTATGCAAAATATATTTGATTTTCCTTTGTTTTCTAACTCAAAATATTTTTTAAGTATTGGTCATTAGATTTCCATATACTCCAGTCAATTGCCCAGTTAAAATATTGTGACTAGCAGATAGGTCATAACTGTAAGCACCCTTTCTTCCAGAGGCATTTGCACGTAACTCCTGCTCTCCCTTCAGAAGTAAACTTTCCAAGAAGCCCTTCCTGACTCCCCACACTGGAGGAAGGAGGGGACTGTATGATTTACTTTTCCAGATTGCTCCTGTGCATGAATGACAATTTGGGGTTGGCTCTTGGCTGGCACTCAGCCAAGACTCTGTCCCATGGGCATTGGCTCTTCTCCATATAGATCACTCCGCGTGTTGATTGTGCTTCCTTACATCGTGATAGCTAGATTCTAAGAATGAGGATCTGATAAACAGGAAGTGGAAGCTGCCACTTTCATAAGGTTTGGCATAGTGTCATTTCTCCCGTGTTCTCCTGTAAGATGTCTTATAGCACCCTGAATCTTTCTTTCATAGTGCCATTTATGGCTTGTCATTACACAGATATTGGCGTGATTTTTAAAATTGTCTGTCTCCCGTTAGATTATAAGTGTCTAGTGAGTAGGCATCTTTGATTTTTCTCACTACTGTGTCTCCAGCATTTAAGCCAATGACTAGTACATCAAGATGATCAAAAATATTTTTTATGATTGAATGAAATACATTCAATATTTTGCTTATTTACTTGGGCAAGAAGCCATGCTTGTGTAGTGTTAAATTAATATCAGATTCTGACTTTGATCGAATAATTTACTTTCTTGATTAGAAAAATGTTCTTAGTTTCTCCAAGTTGAATAGACCATTCATTTAAATTTTCTGTCAATCACTGAAATTTTCTTTGTAGGAGGATTCATTTTTCTTAGCCTGAGAAAAATGTACTAAAGAGAGTTTGTAGTCAAATTTTACATTAATTTGAACTGAACTGTTAATAGGAATGCAAACAATTATTATATAGAATTTTTAATTTTTAAGTCTTTCTCCTATATTATAGTATATGCAACCAATCAGATATTTTAGATGAGTTGTCCTCAACTTGGCTGCACATTGGAAAAGTCTGGAAGCTTTAAAAAGTACTGATGCATGGATCCCACCCCCAGAGATTCTGATTTAATTGGCCTGGAATACAGCCTGGAAATTTGTTCTTTAAAATCTTCACAAATGATTATAATGTTAAGCCACGGTTGAGAACCACTGCTTTAACCAGTTCTTTTCAACCCTGCCTCCTTGGGTATTAATGGTGCTTGGCTATTTGTATTTTTTTAAAACCCTATATGATTCTAATTTGGAGTATCAGCTGAGAATCACAGTTTCAGACAGTATTATTTGCCTTTTATATTTATTTCACATCAAATAATCACCCACTTTATATCTTTTGAATTACATTTTTTCCAAATAATACACATGTGCTTTAAAAAATATCTACCTATTTCTTATTATCTATTTTGCATTATCGCATTATTAATATTTGATGCTCAATATATGCTTAGCGCCCATTGTATATATTAAATATGAATGAAGTCATTAATTACACTCACAATAATTTTCTTTTCTCTGAAAATGTTGTGAATACTTTGCTATGCACTTATTACACTGATGAGTTATGCAGAACATGTAGAATAATTGTTGAGACCACAACTTTGATTTGCCTGGTTCTGTGATTGAGATAGTTGAGCACTGGATCAACTAGTGGGAATAGTTAAACAAAGTAAATATTTGCAACATGATGTAATTTGAAAGAGCAAATGTCCCAAGAAATGAGAAGTACATGCTATATTTATCTTAAGGCCTGAGCCTGAAAGCACAGTGTCATTTATAGTGTATCCCACTGTTAAGCAGTCACAGGGCTCAGATTCAAGGAGTGGGGATGTAGATTGCACTTCTCAATGGGAGAATTGTGAAAAAAATTCCAGGCCATTTAAAAAATTGCTACGGAAGCACACTGAAAAATTGCATGTAATTACTTCCTTTTCTTGCAATATGGTGAACTAGGTACCAAGATTGAGCCTCTTACTAACAGCAGCTACAACTTTGGATATCATAAAAAGGACATCCTTAAATACATCAGATTCCTGACAAGAAATAAAGGAATAGTCAGGCCAAAGACTAAGTAAAGGTACATGCTAAAAGAAATAGGCAAGACACAAGCTGGATCTTGCCTTGAAGGCATTTGTAAAACTGAGTAAATTTGAGTTTCATAGGTCTTAATGGATAGGAATAAAAACACAAGGTAGGAAGTCAAATAGGAGACTTCCTGTAAAGCTGCAATCACGAAAGACGTCACCATTGGTATAAAGGCAAACTAGAAATAGTTAACTAACTACCCTAAGAAATGCCAAAGATAATTGTTCTGTTCTGAACATTGGTGCTGACTGGAGGTATCAAAAACTTATCCTCAAAATTAGCAAAAATAAACTTTTTTTAATCCATAATTGTAGTCTGAATTTTCAGTGTTGTGGTGACCTGAAAATATTCTTTTTAAAAAAATTTTTTATTGGAATATAGTTGATTTATAATGTTGTGTTAGTTTCTGTTGTACAGCAAAGTGAATCATTTATACATATACACATAACCACTTTTTTTTTTAGATTATTTTCCCATCTAGGTCTTTAAAGAGTATTGAGTAGAGCTTCCTGTGCTATACAGTAGGTCCTTATTAGTTATCTATTTTATATATAGTAGCATGTATATGTCAATTCCAATCTAATTTCTCTCTCCCCTCACTTTTCCCCCCTGGTAACCATAAGTTTATTTTCTACATCTGTGACTCTATTTCTGTTTTGTGAGTAAGAAATATTCTTAACACTTCAATGGCTATTTAAGTCATAGAGTAGTTATGCAACAGAGTAGTATACAGCAATTATGAAAAACAGAAACTCAACAGCACAAAAAGGTGAATTGAGAGAAAGAAACTAGACATAACATTATACATAGTGTGTAATTAAATTATATGAATTTCAACAATAGGCAAAACTAAACCATATTGTTTAGGAATGCATAATTAGGTGGGAAGACTAGAAATAAAGCCATAGGTGAATCTTACAAAAATGAAAATAATCTGTACTTCTAGCCAGGTAGGAGGTCTATTAAGACATCTTAAAAAAATTAAAATATTGGTAGGAAATTTTCACTCACCCTTCTGAGAATTGATAAATCAAAGATGAGAGGAATACAATTAACTAGTTTAATCAGAGAATTTAGAAAGTTTTTTGGATAAGAAATTCATTATCTACAAATCAGCCACATTTCTGTACATGAGAAAGCAAGAAATTATAATACAAAGAATATAAAGTATCTGGGACTAATTTAAAAGAAGTTATGCATGCCCTTTATGGATAAAAAATAAAATTTTGAAAACATTGAAAAAATACCAAATAATGGAGATATATTTCATGTTCATTGATTAAAAGTCGCAGTATTATATTAATAGATTTAAGCAACTCTAATCAAAATCTTAACAGGCTTCTATGTAAATGTGAACGTGTGTGTGTGTGTGTGTGCGCTCACATGCATAATTTGACAAACTTATTTGAAATTTATATGCTTGAGCAAAGAGTAAAGAATAACCAATTAATCACGAAGTAGAGCAAAGTGTGGGAGACTTGCCTTTTTGTATACCAAGAATTATTTTATTACTACAGTAATTAATACAATGGTTTAATGGTGAAGGAATAGGCAAATTAACTAGTGAAATGAGAACATAGAAAAACATCTATAGAAACAGTAACCTGATTTATGCAAAATAGTAGAGAAACATTTTTGATTAAATGAAGTTAGGACACAATTATCTTGATGGAATAAAAATGAAATTAGAATCCTACTTTTCATGTCAAAAATCAATTTCAGGGCTTCCCTGGTGGCACAGTGGTTGAGAGTCTGCCTGCCGATGCAGGGGACGCGGGTTCATGCCCTGGTCCGGGAAGATCCCACATGCCGCAGAGCGTCTAGGCGCATGAGCCATGGCCGTTGAGCCTGCGCATCCAGAGCCTGTGCTCCACAACGGGAGAGGCCACAACAGTGAGAGGCCCACTTACCGCAAAAAAAAAAAACCAAACTATATTAGAAAATTGTGGCTGAAGTATAATGATACCAAATTCTTAATGTTTACATAATATTATTCTTAATATAAGCAGGATTTTGGAGAGCTAGTACTTTTAAAGTATTAAGGGAGTAATGGATCCTGTCTATTGTGTTTTTTAAACGACACTACTCCTCTATCTTATCTATCTACCTACATAGCTGGATCTGAAATGAGATTCACAGGAGCTAACCTCACAGTTACACAGGTTATTTTGAGGTTACACAGGTAATTTGGGGGCAATGAAATTTTATGTACTTTTAGCTTTCCTTATTTTTGTATTGCTTAATATTTTGAATAGTGAGCATACTAGTTTCTATACAATAATTATTCTAAAATTATTTATGATTGTTGTGTCTTCTTAGGGAATTGACCCCTGTATCATTATGTAATGATTTTCTTTATCCCTGAAAATATTCCTTGTTCTGAAGTGTGATTTATCTGAAATTAACATGGCTACATCTACTTTCTTATTCCTTTTTTTTAAAGATTTATTTATTATTTACTAATTTATTTTATTTACTTTTGGCTGCATCGGGTCTTAGTTGAGGCACATGGGATCTTCGTTGAGGCATGTGGGATCTTTCGTTGTGGTGCATGGGCTTCTCTCTAGTTGTGGCGCACAGGCTCCAAGCCATGTGGGCTCTGTGGTTGTGGTGCAGAGACTTTGCTGCCCCGCAGCGTGTGGGATCTTAGTTCCCTGACCAGGGATGAAACCCGCGTCCCCTGCATTGTAAGGCAGATTCTTTACCACTGGACCACCAGGGAAGTCCCACACCTACTTTCTTCTGACGTATGTTAGCATGGCATATCTTTCTCTGCCTTTTGCTTTTAACCTGAGTTTTTAAATTTAAAGTGGATTTCTTGAAGACAGCATATAGTTGGGTCTTATTATTATTGTTTTTTAATCCACTCTGACAGTCTGTGTATTGTGACTTGTGCGCTTCAGTTATTCACATTTAAAGTGAATGTAGACATAACTGGATTAATATCTACCATGTTGGTAACTTTTTCTATTTGTTACATTTTTCTTCTTTTTCAGCCCCCCATTTTTCTGTCTTCTGGTTTCAACTGAGCATTTTATATAATTATATTTCCACTCCAGTTTTTATCTAGTAATTATACTTTTTAATTTTTTTTTTTGCAGTTGCTGTAGAGTTAGCAATATACATTTTAAACTGGTCTAAATTAATTTTCATTATGCCATTCTCCTGTTATAAACATTATACCATTTTCTTGCTTGACTGGTTTCTGGAAATAAGTCTGTGGTCATTCTTTTCCTTGTTACTCTATAGATAATGTGCCCTCCCACTCCCACCCCACACCTGGCATCTTTCTAGATTTTCTTTGTCTTTCGTTTTCTGCAGTTTGAATATCACATGCCTGGATGTAGATGTTTGGCACTTATCCTGTTTAGCATTCTCTGAGATTTCTAAAACTGTGTTTTTGTGTCTGTCATTAATTTTGGAAAATTCTTGACTGTTATTTCTCCAAGTATTTCTTCTGCTCCATTCTCTCTTCTTCTAGTACTCCAATTAATAATATGCTATAACTTTAGTAATTGTTTCACAGCTCCTGGGTACTCTTATTTTTTCCCCATCCTCTTTTCTCTTTGCATTTCAGTTTGGGCAGTTTCTATTGATATATCTTCAAGGTCATTGATTCTCTCCTTGGCTGTGTCCAGTCTACTGGTAAGCCCATCAAAGGTATTCTTCATTTATGTTATAATGTTTTTAACTTCTAGTATTTCTTTTTGATTTTTTTAGAGTTTCCATCTCTCTGCTTACATTATCCATTATAGTCCTAACACATTAATCTCAGTTATTTTAAATTCCTGTCCGATAACTCCAACATTGATGTTATTTTTGAGTTTGCTTCTACTGCTTATGTTATTACTTAAGACTGTGTTTTTTTCTTGCCTTTTACCATGCCTTGTGGTTTTCTTTGTTGAGACATGATGTATCAGGTAATAGGAACTAAGGTAAATAGGCCTTTAGTATAAGTTTTTACGTTAATCTGGCTAGGAGTTTGTGTTTAAAGGTTGCGGTAGCTGAAGAGGCTTCAAATTCCTCTAGCATCCTTGTTTGTACCTTCTTTTTTTAGACTGGGTTTCCCTATATACTTCTCCTCAGAGAGACTCTATGCTTTCATTGCTTATATCTCATCCACTATTATTTTACTGGAGTCCTGTTGATTTGGTGGTAAGGTGTTAGTGACGGGAAGTATTTTGTAATCCCATGAATAAATCTCAGTCTGTAGTGGACCTGTGTTCCTGGGCTGTGCCTTCACATGTATTTCTTGCTTCCCATATGCCTCCTTTTGGTGAGACATGAAGGCAAGAGGGGGCTGGAGATGGAGAAATACTCTTTCCCCAAGTGGAATAAAACTCTGTTAAAGTCCTTTTTTTTTTTTTTTTTTTAAAACTTTTTAAAACCCTTTTTTTTTTTTTTTTTTTTAATAGAATAGGCCTTTGTTATAGAAAATACTTCATACCTATTTCGCGGTGGCTGTTCTCCTCCCCATGCCAAAGCCACAAAGGGATCTCTGTTGTCTCTTCACCATGAGAAAGAACCTTGTGGGATTTCTGCAGGTAAAACTCATTAAAGTATGGTGGCCTTTTTATGGTAATGGCCCTTTTATGACTGTGGCCCCTAGGAGTTTCTCATTCTTAAGCTAGTCCACACTCAGCCTCCAGCAATTTGTAAAAATATCCAGTGAGTTATTACTACTGTTTTACGGCTCCAGTGGTTTAGGTAAGCAGATCTTGGCTATCACTTTCTAGATTCACTTGTCTCTCTAGATTTTGAGATGGCAGTTTGCCTTACGACCTCTGCTTTCTAAAGGGTTCAAGAAAAATTGTTGATTTTCAGTTTATACAGCTTTTTCTTGTTGTAAGGAAAAGAGGAATGGCTTCCAAACTCTTCACATTGTAGCTGAACCTGGAAGATCTCTTGCTTATTTTTAAATCATGAGAATACATAAAATCACCAAAGGACAGACTGTAGAGAAATACGTCATAAGGTTTTTGACACTTCAATATTTAGACATCAGATACAGTAGAAAAATCAGTCTGGTAGTGGATACTGAGAAGGAGTAGCTTGTGAGAGATGGAATAAATGCCAGGAGACTGTGAAGTCATATAGACCAAGAAAAGAAAGAATTTCAAGAGAAGGGAGTGATCAAGTAGTTGAATGTTGCTGAGAGGCCAAGAAAGCCCCAAAGAGGGTAGTGCATATTTGATTTGTCAAAAATCACAGTTGATTTAGATAAGAGCAATCTCAGTAGAAAGAGATAGGAAGAGTGTGGATGTGAGTGTGAGTGTGTGTGTGTGTGTGTATTGAGGAGGAAAGCAGAAACTAGACTGGAATGAGTGATAGTATTTATTAGAGAATATGTGAGGACATCATGACTTAATCTTGTTTTCAAAGACAGAACTTTTCATCCGAAGAATATTTTTACCTTTAGCCCGAAATTATTTAGGAGAACCCTGGAAAGGTTACTGAAAATCTGTTCTCTGCCTGTAAATCTAATTTGAGAAATGAGAATAATAATAAACCAGATAAACTATACTATTACTGTGGCAATAATTATTAAAAACAATCCCTGGAGACTTGAAGAGCAGAACATTACTTCTCAAAGGAAAATTCTAGGGTCTAAATTTAGGGAGTCCAGGATAGCTAGGTAAGAATTTTAGAAAATAAAATTGTCCATTTGGCAAAGAAGAAGAGCTGTGGTTACAGGAACCTTATAAAAATATTATAGGAATCTTATAAAAACGTGGAAATCATTTTTATAAGATTCTTATATGTATCCAGGATTCTTAAGGAATAGTGTGAAGCAACAGTATACACGTAGCATTGTTCAGCTTTAGGATCCACCTGGGAGAAAGCACTGCTACTTTTTCAGGAGTGAATCATTCTTCCCATCCCCCCCTAGAAACAGCACTTACAACCCTCCCTACTTCAGGGACAAAGGGTCAAGTGACTGCCTTTGAAACTAGAATTTAATCAGGCATTCTAAAAGAGGCAGACTCCATCAAGACCAAGGTGGTAGGTCTAATTGCTTTTATTTGTGCTTGTGTACTCTGTGCATTTGTGACCTGGTGTGGGGCTATGCTTCAAATGAGATTTCTCAATTAAAGTGAAACAACTTAGTCTAGTTAGTTGAGTTTCGTAATGATCCTCTGAAGCTTCCCTTCTTAGCATGAATCTAATGATACATTATCATAGAACAAATTCATCATTCATTAACTCTAAAGCAAATTCACTTTCTCCATCCAGTAGCATTACCTTTCCAAAATTAGCTGCGCGAATTCTTCCACTTAACATGCACCACCATCATGTTAATGGAGGCTGAATCTCAAATGTACGTATCTACACAAATCCCTACTGACTTCCAAGATTAACTACTACCACAAATACCCACTGGGAGATTAGAACACAGCAGGATATAAAATGGCCTTAGACAATGTAATCAGCCATCCTGTCCTCTGAGACAAATTTCCTGACCAGTAGACAGAATGAAAACTCTGACAGTGACGCAGCCAAAAAAGTGAGCACATGTGGCTAAGGTATTCATAACACTCTTCCTTGTACTTTTATTCTGAATTTTCTCTTCTGATAAATATACTTCCTAAGTTTGCTCTGTGTCTACACACAGACTTGGAATTCTTTTCACACAGTTCTTTCTATTTAATATGTGTTAGGACAGTCTCTTCAGATCTTTTATCCCCTAATGAATTTTTCAAAAAGAATTTTTCATGAGTAGTTGAGGATACTGCAATGGATTTTATTTTTCCTTTTCTTTTATTCACTTTTCTTTATTCTTCATGAGTGCTTTTACTTTTAATAACGATCATGCCATAGGTTTCCTTTCACCTCCTAAAAGTGGAAGGAACCAACAAGTACTTATTTCTCAAGAACGTTTGTTGTTTTTTTATGTAAACAGTTCTTCAGCCTAAAAATATGACTTTGAAACAAGCTACATTTTATTTTACTACAATACATAAGAAGTAAAAGCCTCCACACAGTTTTGAAGAGAGGATTATTTACATTTTATCAGCAAAGAGCCGCAGAGGTAGTACCAGGAACCTCTGGAGGAAAGCTTGGCTGCTTCAAAGCTGACCCACTGGGATGAAAGAAGACCGTTTTTTTTTTTAAAGTTGGAAGTTGACTAGGAAATTTTTTTTTTTTTTTTTTTTACATTTCACCACATTTTATTTGCTATTGCTTGCCCAGATTCCATGGTGTAAGAGAGAAGTCTCGTGGGAAATCTAATTCTTCTCTCTGACCATTCTAATACTTCTCTCTGACCTCTTGTTAATATCGAGACAGATATCATGCTTTTATACCTTACACAAACATTTTCATCACTGAAATTGCAAAAGTGAAAAAGCAAAGTGCTAAAATTCAAAAACAGGATTCATCTTGAGGAAAAAGAAAAACTTAACGAAGTGCAAACAAAGGCACCCTGGTTTTAGCTTTTTGTTTGGCTAGCATTCATCTCTCATTTATGGAAAAGGAAGAATCAATACTTTTTTATAAAGATAAATTTTGAAAAGAGATTAAGAAACCTAGTTTCTCTCTAAACCTAGGTGATTTATAAATCTAGCTATAAGCAGGCCTATCAAAAGATAGGCCTTTCATTTAGGAAGTGAATTTGTGGAAAGTAATTATAAATATCAACAATAAATAAAATAGTTCTAGATTCACAATGAAGACAAGTGCTGTGAAAAGCAAAAATAAAATTATTATTATTATTTTTTTAGAGATAGCTAAACCAATTTCTCTCTAAAATGTCTTTAGCCCAAATGCCCTTTGGTATTTAATAACATGACCTCAATATTAAAGCTTCTAGCAAAGCATTCACGGGCTGCATCTGTGAAGCTATCAGCCTTTACCTTTACATTTCCAGGAGTGTATTGTTGTATCATGCAGGATAACTAAGGGATATGAAAATAATCCATCTGTCCAAACTTATTTTTCATTCATTTATTTTTAAAATTCATTATACCACTACTGCAGTGTGGAAGTTGAGAGTTTGAAAAGGCTCTTATCAAATAAGATTGAGGTCCACAGAGGTTATGCTCCTTCAATTGATGAGTATTGAGCTAGGATTAGGACCCAGTGAGCCTGGCTCCAAGGTCAGAGTGATTTTCCATGTATGAAATGGTTTGCTTCCTCATGAGGCATAATTAGACAAAAGTATTTACTAATAGAATATAAGACAGAAGTAAAATTATATACCCTCTTAATTGATCTCAAATAATAACTTTTCTTTGATGTTTTCCTTGACATTCCTAGTAAGATATACACTTCTTCAAATTCCCAGAGCTTGTATTATACAGTAGTGTAACATATTTTCTAATCTTTATCTGTGTCCTACTAGCCTGTGAGCTACTTGAAATTTAAAAAACCCATAAATCTAACACATGTTTATAACACCAGAGGCCAGCATTGTTGCATGAGCTCATAAAAATACACAAACATACAAATTAATAAATACTGAAGAAGAGGGAAAGAGAAAGGCAACCAACATCTACTGAGTGCCCACCATGGACCAGGCTATGTGATTTATGTGCAGTATTTTACTTGTGAAACATTGTCTCTCACAGCAAACCTATGAAACTGATATTTCTTGCACCTTTTAATAGATGAAATTTAGAGGGATTAATAATTAAAGGGGTTAAATTACTCTTTGAAAATCATACATACGTTTGACCCCAGGTCTGACCAATTCAAAGCTCATACATCCATCTCAGGCCTAATGCCTTGGGATAATAATGATGGGTATTTATTCTCCCCCAATCACTAAATTAAAAGTTGTTCATGCAGTGCCTTTATAACAATTCTAAAGAAGTAGGTACAATTATTAGCACCATTTTACAGATTATGAAACAGATTTAGAAAGATTAAGTAATTTGTTCCAAGTCATATAGGTTTGTAAATACCAAAGTGGGGTTTAAAAGCAGGTCTGAGTGATTTGAAAATCACCACACTTTGAAACTGAATGAACTATGTAAATGCATGATTGTTGAAAGCTAACAAACAAACAGATGTGTCATGTGCATGAGGCTGATTTCAGCGTAGCTGTGATGGACAGTTCCCTGTTCATGTCAGCTCCTGTGTCAAGAGTACAGACTAATAGTTTATTGTGTGTGTGTGTGTGTGTGTGTGTGTGTGTGTGCGTGTGTGTGTGTATACACACACATACACACCACATCTTCTTTATCCATTCATCTGTTAATGGCCACTTAGGTTGCCTCCACATCTTGGCTATGTAAATAATGCTGCTATAAACATCGGGTGCATATATCTTTTTGAATTAGTGTTTCTGTGTTGCCCACCCCAGGGGTATGGGTCTTGACTAAACTGCAACTCCACCCCTCCTGCTCATCCTGTTGTGGTTTGTTCTTTATAGTTTTAGTTATAGAAGGCATTTTCTAGTCTTTCTTATCAATAGTTTCTCTGTAAATAGTTATAATTTTGGTTTGCCCATGAGTGAAGGGGAGCTCAGGGTCTTCTTACTCCACCATCTTCCAGCCTTCCTCTGGTGATTGGTGATGTTGAGCATCTTTTCATGTGCCTGTTGGCCATCTGTATGTCTTCTTTGGAAAAAAGCCAATTTTTAAAAATATAAATTTATTTATTTATTTTTGGCTGCGTTGGGTCTTCACTGCTGTGTGCAGGCTTTCTCTAGTTGCGGCAAGCGGGGGCTACTCGTCATTGCAGCACATGGGCTTCTCATTGTGGTGGCTTCTCTTGTTGTGGAGCATGGGCTGTAGAGCGCAGGCTCAGTAGTTGTGGTACACGGGCTTAGTGGCTCCGTGGCATGTGGGATCTTCCCGGACCATGGCTTGAACCCGTGTCCCCTGCGTTGGGAGGTGGATTCTTAACCACTGCACCACCAGGGAAGCCAAATTTATGAGTTTCTGTTCTCCCTTACTCTCACTGATTCTGGGTGTGAAAAAAATCCTTAAAATTTTCCAATAAGATAAATTTCACATAAACTAGAGAGTGTTTTCTATATTTCCATACTAATGGACAGTACTATTAAGAATACTGAAGAGGTAGAAGATATAGTACTTAATTTCATACTCCTGTTCTTACTAGGGAAAGATTCCCTAGTTACTTACATTTAACACTGTGTAAGTACAAAATAGTGTATGTATAAAACACAGAGTAAAGCTATAGGACTCAAATATTGAGCATGTTCAGAATCCAGTAGGCAAAGCAATTGATACAGTTGAATTTGGTGAGAGGTCCTAGTTGTCATTATGAGAAGTAAGTTGCGTCTAGGGTAGGTGGAGAATAAGACCTTAAACATTTTAGAAGCATATCTGACGGTAGAAATGAATGAGCTTGTGGCTTACATACTGTTTGTATACAGGATTTTATTTCTGTTGCAACAAAAATGTTGTCATTTGTCAATGAACTTCTGTGAAGATGATAAAGGAGCAGCCTCTCTGGTAACTTAAATCTGGTTTCAAAACTTCAGTATTTACATGTTGGGGGCTGACATTTCATTAATTCAGATGAATGCAGGAGGGATCAGAGGCATTGGAGGCTGCCACTAGCTATAAATGAGAACTTAGGTGACAGGCAGCCAACACATATCTGTCACGTTTTAGCCCCAAGCCATGACCACTGCAACATCTCAGATGCAGCTGTAACACTACGGTTCTTATGAGTGCCTGAAAGCAAACAACAATAAAAAAGCCTAAGAACAACTAACATTATGAGGAGAAACATAACCACAGGTGGCTACTGAATGCAAACAGCGTATTTGGAATAAGAATTTGGAAATTATCCCTGGGAGTCACTAGTTCTGAGGGAAGACTCAAAGCAGGGTGCATCAAAACTCTGAGGAAAAGCTTGGTAGGAAATGCCCAGAGAGAAAAGCATAAAGGCACCCCTCTCCTCAGGCACCAAACAGATCAACACATGAAACATCCCGTGTCATAAAGAGGACAAGATATCCTGAACTCTAAGAAAAAATATACATGGATAAGAGTTGTAGCTTCCTTAATTAAATTCTATATCTACCAAACACCTGTTCCAGTTGAAAAAAAAGGGAGATATGCAATGTGATGGTTGGATAGAATATTTAAAATTGAATCATCCATGAGCTGTCCCATGTATGTGATATACATTTCCCCACTGGCACTTTTTCTAATGAAATATTGTTATGTTTGCTGAGGCAATGATTAATCAGCTGCTCGAGGCATGTATGAGTTCTTCATGCTTCCTTTGAGGAATATATAACTATATCCCTTCAGAAGTCCACCAACATTTCCCTATCCTTGTGGCATTTACACTCCAAACATAAGAGTAACCCTGGAATACTTCACGAACCCCATAGAAACCCCTGGTTGATTGATATTTCTTTCTGTCTCAAACTTCTACTAAAGCTACTAAAGGTGTCAAAGGGTAATGAGATTCAGTTGTATTTTAACTGAGGATCTTGTATGTTGAGGATACTTCTTACTTCAGAAGACACTAACAAAAAAGACATGTTATCTGTCCTGAAATTAGATGAAATCACATTAAAATAAATCAGATGCAGTTGTAAAGGAATAAAAAGACTTGCAATTCAGTCTCAAAAACATATGGTGCCCTGTGATTACTTGAGGTATACCAGAAAGGGGTGGAAAAAACATAAAAGTTAGACACACTCGATTCTGAACTATGAAAGTTAAGAAACTAGATAAGTTTAGCTAGCATAGTTCTAAAATCCTAGAGCATTATCACTTTTAAAGTATATTACACTTTTTTTTAGTACAGATAAGAAAACTAATGACAGTACGTATGAAGAACATTTCTGAAGAGAACATGGCAGGTCAGTGGCAGAATGAGGTCACACACCCAAGTTTCTTGATTCCTAGTTCCACACAAATATACTAGTTAATACACCCTAAACACAATTATAGCTGTGGTTGTTTTTTTTCCTGATATTAAAATGTAGAAGATTAAAGAAGAAATAGCACAGAAAATCTCTACGTAACAGGCAGGCAGAGAATAGGGCTGGGTCTGCCTTCCTAGTTCTTGTTAAGTTGTGCCACTTACTATGTGGCATTGGACCAGAGGCAACCTGCCCAGTGCATCCCATCTATTAATTTGGGATAATAATATCTTAGTTCATAGTCTTATTGAAATAATAAAGTGAAAAAATATAAGTAAATAATTTAGAACAAGGCCTGGCCTAGAGTAATTATTCAATGAGCTATTATTATTATTATTATCAGAATAGTCTTCTAGCCGCTAAGCTTTCACCAACTGTGGGTCTGTGAATATAAATAGGAAACTTTAATCCAAAACAATGATTTTCTTCCCAAATCTATGACAAAGTTTACTTCTTATTCAGATTAGAAAACAGAAGTCTGCAGTTTTAGAATTGCAGATTAGCTCTTACTGACTGTAAATCATCTAGGATAGGATGGCTTGGCCAAACCCCAACCTTAACAAGCCTTTTTCAGTTAAAGACTCATTTTTCCACTTGTGATTTTGCTGGATCAGCTGTATCATTTACTTTTTAAATTCTTTATTTCAAATATAGGGGTCTACTTAATTTTGTTTCATGTAACCAGAGATATGGAAAAAAAGAGACATAGCTGCTTTTACATTCTCCTATTCTTGATCTTTTCCTAAAACATGTCATTTGTTGTAAAGGGGATATTTTTATCTATGTTTTACCCACTAAAACTCTTGTCTTCCCTTAAAGTTTTCTTTATTAAACTGTGTGAATCAACCACTTTCTACCCATATCTTTCCATGATTGCTTACTAGGAATAGTAACTAATGACTTGGGTTGCCTTTGTTCTCCTTTTGTTCCTTTCTGGTGCCTCCACCCTCCAGCACCACAGGACTTCACTGTCCTTTGCCTTCTACATGGACCCTCTGGATCACCCTCCTCAGCATGGGCCGTCTCCTCTGTTCCTTTCCTTCAGGCTCTGAGTGTCTCTGCTTCCTGTTGCTTAAATAAAGTCATCATTCTTCATTGATAAAAAGGCTTTATCCTTCCAGGGCTTTGTTTTGAAGATACATTCAGCAGCACTGTGGCAGATCAGTGAGGTAGGCAGTCCTGGGCAAGTGAGTCTTTAAGTTCTGTTCTGGTCACACTGTGTACAGCTGCACCATTCCCACCTACTCCATTATTTTCTAATATCATCTCTAGCCTCATACAGAACTGTGAGACTATGAGTAATGTGTTGTACATTTTTACCTCTGGTATTCTTTTAGATTAAATGTATAAGGTACGCATTTGAGCTTAGTTAATTAGTAAGTAATCATAGGTCTTATTTCTCTCTGATCTTCTATATTCCTTCTTAAAGCAAGTACAGTTTCATATCTGTGCTAAGCTTCATGCCTAGTGTGACTTTCCCAGCCCTCTAAGTAAACCCCTCATCATCATTCAAGCTTAAATGTTATTTCTTGTGGGAAGCTTTATCCAGTCTTTATAGTCTAGCCTACAGAACTCTATAGCATTTTGCAGTTCTCTTTCTTATATAGGACCTAACATGTCTGCCATAATTATATATTCATTTACTTGCTTTAACAATCAGACTGTGAGGGGTATTTTGTTTCCATTTCTTGAATACAGCCTGATTAGATTAAATGTTTAACTAATGTTTAATAATAGAATAACAGCTTTGAGGGAAATATTAAGGGCTTCATTTTTATATGGATATTTATTTCAGTGTTTAAAATCTTTTTTCCAAGAAACAAATAATAAAACTGTTTTTACAGGGGTCTAAGGTTATCATACCCAAGTTTTAAAGAGAACTACAGGTATGATTGGAGATGAAAATGAGAATTTATACCTAATGAGGAAAGTTAACAAAAAGTCTACAGAAGTGACAATATAAATACCTGAGTTCAGTCTTCATTTTGCCTTTAGGTTGCTACATGAACTCTTTGGAACTGGAGGTTCACCAGATGATGTGTATTAAGGTTCTTGTGTAAATTAAAATACTTTCAACTTCGAATAACAGAAAGCTTAAATCAAACTGAGTTAAATCACAAAGGGATATCTTCTACTCATGTAAGTGAGGGCTTAGGTGAGGGCTTATTCAGAGGCTTAAAATGTCAATAGCGAGTGTTTTGTTCAGATATTCTACCTCTAACTTTCAGTATGGTTGTCCTCATCAAAGCTTTAGGGTGGTTCCCAGAAGAAGCCTGGGTTACCTGTTTCCTTGTTCACATTTCTTCCCCTAATCATCAGCAAAGTATTGTGCCTCACTCTGATTAGTCCAATTCATGTCATGTGTCAGCTGTCAACCCCTGAAACAATTATTGTAGATTGAGACAAGTTAATAACTTTTACTATACACACATACATATATATTTACTATAATTGTAAATTATAATAATTTTTGTATCATCAAAAATTGTATCATCAAGGTCCTCACATGGATCTGGGTGTATGGATCAATTCCACTCCAACTCCATGGTTACTACACAATGGCCAGGGCCTGGAAATAATGTAGTGGCTGCTACCATGTCCACAATATTCTCATACAACTTTAAAATACTATAATCTATAGTGTTATATATTCTATATTGGGGCATATAGACTAGAAAATGTCTGCTATGTATCTTTCATATTAAATATAGAGCAGCCAAAAATCATTAAGCATCTGAGAATTATTGCAAGTCCCCAAAATTAGAATGCTCGTTACCTCTCAGGAGGAAATGCTATCTCTACTTGATGACATTATACCTTTTCTCTCGATGTATTTGGGATGCTTTAGAAGTATCTAAAACCACCAGATCTAGAGATATTAGAGGTCAAGTTAAAAGAAAGTTTAAGAGATTAAAAAGAGAGTGGTGGGAGGAAAGGTGGAAGGTATACTTTATTTATTTTTATGGTATTACCTGAATGTTTTTAGTTGAATATGATCCCAGGAGCTCTGAGATCCTGCCCATTGTAACTCTGTTTTTAAAATTTCCTTTTCTCCTATGGTCACCTTATTTTTGATAAAGGAGACAAGAATATACAATGGAGAAAAGACAGCTCCTTCAATAAGTGGTGCTGGGAAAACTGGACAGCTACATGTAAAAGAATGAAATTAGAACACTTCCTAACACCATACACAAAAATAAACTCAAAATGGATTAAAGACCTAAATGTAACGCCAGACGCTCTAAAATTCTTAGAGGAAAACGTAGGCAGAACACTCTATGACATAGATCACAGCAAGATCCTTTTTGACCCACCTCCTAGAGAAATGGAAATAAAAACAAAAATAAACATATGGAAGGTATACTTTAAAATGTTTTCAATTTGGTTTAGATGACCCAGGCCACAGGAGCTTCACAAAGACTTGAATTTATCAGTTTATTACACACAGTTCTAGTATATATACAGTTCTGAGGATAGCAAATTTAATTACAAAGACCAGAATTATAGTTTACACAATACTATGCTCAAGGAATCCTAAGGGCTGTGACTCTATTTTGCTAGGCTAAGACAGAACTTTCATTCACTCAATATATAGATTAAAAGGACATGTTGAAAAAAGATGAGACATCTCCAAAATAACCTGAATGTCAATTAACAGAAGAGTGGGTAAACAAACTGTAGCAGATTCATAAAATGGATTGCTACTCAGCAATAAGAATGAATACTGATACTCTCAACAACATGGTTGAATCTCACTAGCATTATAGCAAGTAAAAGAAGCTGTAAAGAGGAGCCTATACCATATGATTTGATTTACTTGACGCTCTAAACTAGGTAAAACTAATTTATCATTATAGATATCAAAATACTGGTTTCCTGTGGCAATGACAGTTAACTGAAAGGGGTCAAAAGGAAACTTTTAAGCACAATAAAAATGTCCTATATCTTGATTGGGATGGTGGTTACATGGTTGGTTGCATGTATAACAACTCATCAAATGACACAATTAATATCCATGCACTTAAAATATATATATCCATGCACTTTTCTCTTGGTAAAGTTTACTTCAATAAATTTTTTTAAAAGATTCATATCCATTGAAGAAACATTTTTCATTCTAAATAATATCTGGGAATCCCTTCTTTTTTTTTTTTTGTGGTATGCGGGCCTCTCACTGTTGTGGCCTCTCCCGTTGTGGAGCACAGGCTCCCGGAAGCGCAGGCTCATCGGCCATAGCTCACGGGCCCAGCCGCTCCGCGGCATGTGGGATCTTCCTGGACCAGGGCATGAACCCGCGTCCCCTGCATCGGCAGGCGGACTCCCAACCACTACGCCACCAGGGAAGCCCTGGGAATCCCTTCTTTGATGTTTGAGATTGCCTAACAGATGAAATTATTGAACCAGACAGTGTACACTTATCAACTATAAGAAATTGATGTTTCTTATGTTTAGTTGTCCTATCATTGCCTGCTGACTCACATCTCAGGATTTGGGTCATGTCATTATCTAAGTCTTCCATTTACTCAAGGAGTAATGTCTACCTAGATGGCTAAATTAACAAATTTGAATTTTATATTCTGTTGGCTTTTTCACATATTTACATATCTTTATAGCAAGGCTTAAAACTTTTAATTTGATTGAATGCTGAATTTCTTTTCATGGTTTTTCTATATGATTGATCACAACATTCTTACAGATATTAAAATGAGAGAAATAGAATTTGGGAATTTCTCATGGAATTTTAGTTATTCCACTGACACATGTCAGCTAAACTACCATGCATCCCACAAATGAAAAACTGAGACTTTTAGAGAAAAGTTTATTTTCTCCCAAAATAATACAGCTTATACTTAATGGACAGAGTATTCACACTAGGTCTTCTGACATTTTCACTACTGTTCCTGACATGGAAATGGAACATTCCAGAGGCTAAGTTTATGACTTATTATTTAGTTGGTGTGATGGTTAATTTTATGTGTCAACTTGACTGGGACATAGGGTGCCCAAAATTTGGTCAAAAATTCTGGGTGTTTCGGTGAGGGTGTTTTTGGATGAGATTAACATACAGATTGGTAGACTGAGTAAAGCAGATTGCCCTCCAAAAGGTGGGTGAGCCTTAGCCAATCAGTTAAGGCTTGACAAGAGCATAAGGCTGACCCTCCCTTGAGAATTCCCCTTCCTGATGTCCTTCAAACTGGGATATTTGTTCTTCCTGGTTCTACAGCAGTATGTCAGCCTTTGGATTCAAACTGGGACATTGGTTCTGGCTCTGCAGATTTTGCACTTGCCAGACTCCATAATCACATGAGCCAATATAAAGAGTTAATCAATCTCTCTCTCTCTCATATTCATATATATATATATGTGTGTGTGTGTGTGTAGTTCTATTGGTTCTATTTCTCTGGGGAACCCTAATACAGTTGGTATATAGCCTGTGTTTATTCTTTATTTGAAACTCAACTGATAGTGTATAGAAGCTGAGACTGTTATATAAAAATTTATTTAACAAGTACTACAATATGAGTAGCATTTAACCACAATTTAGTGCAATGTTTCTATAATAAAATATGCTATGAGTTTGGATTCCACAAACATTTTTATCCTCTTTTTCAGTGCAGGAGTAGGAGCACAACATTTTCCTAATTTTCAGTTATTTGTCCATTTATTGAACAGCTACTGAGCATGTGCACTATGAAGAGCTCAGTTGTGTGGCTGTCTCATCTCTGCCAGACCATCTTTTGACTCTCTTATTATTTCTTCAGTAAAGCCTTGCTCATGGTTAACAGAGGTAGTGCTGAGGGAAGGATATTTTTATTTCATAGAGTAGTGCAGAGTTCTGTTTTTTTTATTTTTTCCTAGTTCAAGTCATGGCATCTGAAGCTGCAGGAATTGATAAACACTGGCAGGGGCGGGAAGAAGAAAAGTGTTTCCTACTCTGGAGAGTAAAAACTGTAATGTTATAGCAAAAAGAGAAAGGAAGCCTCAAAACCCAGTTGAGATACTGTTTGGTATGTAAGAGAATTATATAAATGAAGGAATAAATTAGGGACTTTATACTGGGTAAATTGTTTTATAAGATATTTATATTAGGAAAGACATTTTAGAATAATGTAGGAACTCAATATGAGTTTTGTTATAGTGATAGGTAAATATGGACCAAACAGCAATGTGACAGCAAAATCAGATTAATGAAAAGATACTGAAAATTAATCTTTCAGAAATACAAATTACTGAATTATACCAGTTCTAGTGGTTTTCAAAAGCATTTCAAGGGCTTCCCTGGTGGCGCAGTGGTTGAGAGTCCGCCTGCCAATGCAGGGGACGCGGGTTCGTGCCCCGGTCCGGGAGGATCCCACGTGCCACGGAGCGGCTGGGCCCGTGAGCCATGGCTGCTGAGCCTGCGTGTCTGGAGCCTGTGCTCCGCAACGGGAGAGGCCACAGCAGTGAGAGGCCCGTGTACCACAAAAAAAAAAAAAAAAAAAAAAGCATTTCAAGAAAAAAGCTACACTTTCTTCTAGGTCAAGTATTTTTTCTATGATACTACTTTCTCTTCTGCAAAGTGAAGTAATCTCACGTATTAGAAGACTTGTGTGTAATTCTTAGATTGTTATTGTTTAAAAACGATTTCTTTTTAAATAGTTTCTACTTAACTTAGAAAATCTATTTTAAAATTCTTTCATATTTTAAAATTCTCTTTCTCACTATATTTTTTTTTGTTTTTACTATGAAGTGAAGAAGAATGATAAGGAGTTACTAATATGGTTCTCATTCTTATTAATAATCAATAACAGCAATAGAGAATGTTCCTAATCCTTTTAAAAGTGCATTCAAAGTAGATAGCAGTAGACCTAATAATTTACTTTTACCTTTCAGTTAATATCTGGATTTCTAAAGTTTCAGATTAATTCTTTAAGTAATAATCCATTATTAATTAATGTGGTTAGAGCAGTATTTTTATGCTTTTTAGTAGTCATCATGCATATTCCTTTTAAATGTAAGCTATAATTACAACTAAAAGGTAATCTGTCGTTAATACAGCTACATTTTTTTTTTTTTTGCGGTACGTGGGCCTCTCACTGTTGTGGCCTCTCCCGTTGCGGAGCACAGGCTCCGGACGCACAGGCTCAGCGGCCATGGCTCACGGGCCCAGCCGCTCCGCGGCATGTGGGATCTTCCTGGACCAGGGCATGAACCCGTGTCCCCTGCATCGGCAGGCGGACTCTCAACCACTGCGCCACCAGGGAAGCCCAATACAGCTACATTTTTATTATAAGAAGTATTTAGAAAAAAAGACAAAAATTATTTTCCTTTCTAACACCCCAGGGAGAAACATAACTGATCTTTTAGCTATCTTTGCAGTGATCTAGTATTCTCTGGAGGCTTAAGACTGTCCAGACACTTCAACTCAGGCATATACTGAAGGTCTGGGTCATGATAGTTTTAGAAATTCTTACATTTCTGCCTATTAAAGAAAAAAAATCTTTTAACCTATGTTTTCAAGTCTCTCATATAGAATACATAAAATTATAGATGACATTTTTCCTGTCAATTCAATTGATCTCTTTAAAAATGTCTAACTTATTTAGCTCAGCAGTTCATATAAGGGACTTTCAGAAGGTGTTAAATCTTATCTGTTCAGCCACAGAGTTAGTCCTGAGATTGAAACATTTCAGTGCACACCCTCTTTACTCAAAATAACTATAAAGAAACTTTTCCAAATAAACTACTTCTGGGTCAGTTAATGCATTTTTTCGAATCTAGAATTCTGTGAAATAACAGCTGTAATATCCATGTTTTAATTTCTTCACAAAAATTACACACACATGCATTTTAAACACTTTTTGTTTTTGTAATCATAAGGAGAGATAAATGAGTTCTTAAGATTGTCTCTAGCATGTGCGTGGCCAAGGCTGAAAAGCTTTCCAGTGAATTATTACTTAGTTAAAGTTGCTTGAAGTTTTATCTATGGTTAGTGGAATCCAAAGTACTGAAATCTTTTTGAATTCCTAGGGTTCTATGTTCTCTCCAATATGTATGATGTTAAGCTGACCATGAAATTTAGCTCTTATCTTTATTTAGAATAATCTAATTCTGTTCTTAAAAGTCCTTAGGTTGACCCCACTGGCTCCCAGCTGATGCTGGCTTCTCTCATCTTCCCTCTTCTTTGTCCTGTCTTCTTCCATTTCCTCACCCCCTATGCAGTTTAGAACTATATGTAAATGGAAGATTGATTTACTTAGACAATTGAATGGAGGTTCTGAAGAGTCAGGAACAAAAATATTTAAACTTAATGAGAATAAAGATGAGATAACTGAGTGTAGACACTGACACTATAAAAGTTTGTGTAAAAAACTTTTGTTAGGGAATTAGAGGAATATATGCTGCTCTAATAATCTTTGAACGGTAGAGTAAATTGTACCTGGAATTAAAAAGTCTTATTCGAATATTTTGTTCTGTTTGGGGGATAGTTTTGAGTCTGTTTTTCTAACATTGTGAACAGATAAATTATCTTTCTTTTTAAAGTTGTACAACTGTTTCTGTAAGTAGCAACTGGGAAATTAAAATTAGATGAGAAATTTCAATGGTAATTATTTTATTGGAGAAGATTTAGATCTTTTCAGTCTCCTGATTGTTCTTGGGCTATTCATTGTGACTATTATTGGCCAGCAATATCTGTTCTTTAGACTATTTTTGCCAAAAACCATTTTCATAGAACAAACTTCTTGAAGACACTTGTTATGAGGGGCTCAGAGTTCAGAATAGGGGCAGGATCACCTGGCAACATTGCTTAATTCCAGGCTTGAGGGCAAGGCAATCCTGTGTTTCTCCAATCTGATGGTTGACTCTATATATTTGTGAGTAAGCCATTGTGGAATCAAAGACCAAATGCTCAACTGAACCAGGCAGTAGGATCAGATGTTGCCTAAACTGTATGTTAGAAGGTCTTTCCCCAGTTTCAGCCAAGACTTTTAGATAGCCGTTTTAGGAGACTAGAGACTGCATAAAAAACAAATCTGTTAAACCTTTTTGGGTATATTATTGTAGATAAAATTATCCATTTTGACAAAAAGATGTGGAATCACTTAATTCAAGTAAGAGAAGATGTGTGTTAATTAAGCTTGAATTTTATATCAGGACACTAACCCCCAAACTTAGTTTTGATAACAAATACTATTGAATCCATAGGCCAAGTCAGCACAGTGAGGATTGTATCAGTTAGGGATTTATTGAGCTACTTCTAACTGAAATGAGTCTTCAGTACATATCCACAGAGAACTTTATTTATATTTTGAATCTAAAGGTATGGCTGGCACAGTGGTTCACCAATGTGAACCAGAATGTCATTCAGTGTCATTCAGAAATCAGGCTCCTTCTGATTTCCAGGGCTACCATCCTAGTGGTGAAAGCTGCAACTCCAGCCTCATGTATCTGTTCCAGGCAAGTAGGAAAGGGAAGGAGAAGATGCAGAACCCTCACTCTTGTACTTATGTTTCCTTGACAAGAACTGAGTCTTATGACTACTCCTACTAGTAAGGAGTACTGCAAAATTCAGTATTTTAATTTTTTAGCCTATATTATAGAGGACACAGGGAAAGGAATTAAGTGACATAGTTTACAGCATCTGCCACAAATTTGTTTGTAACATTTTGGTAAGCCAGATATATATGTGTGTTTGTTTTATGTTAATAAATATCTTGTAAGATAGCAGACTATAATGGTGCCATTAACTATTACAGTATTTATATTACTTAAATAATAATTATAGCATATTTTTTCTAGATATATCTAAGATTTCCTAAATGTATCATTTAGTAAAATTTGAAATTTAAAGAATGGGATCAAGTAGAAGGAGCCTACACCTCGTAATTTAAGTCACAGGACTCTCTTTTACTAGCTGTATAATTTGAGACGTGTTTCTTAACCTCTCTGTGCTTCAGTTTCCTCACATTTGAAATATGGATAATGGCACTAATATGATAATGTTATGGTACAGAGTAAATAGGATCATATATGGAAGCTTCTAAAATAAAGTCCAGCAAATAGTTGGAGCTCAGTTACCCATTCACCCACTTTCCTTTAATGAAGATACTGTTTATTTAAATGTCATTATCTAATTTTAAATGTGCTTAATGTATAAATTGGGAATATACCAAAACAAGGTTTACAAAAATGACAATGATGATTTTCACAAAACTATAATCTTTTTAATCTATAGAAAGTAACAGCATTTATATAAGCATGTTTCAGTGATGGGTTTCCTTTTCTACCTACTTGAAAATAAATTGAATATTCTTACTGTTTAGCCTTATAATTCAAAGTATTTGGCCAGCTGAGTTTCAGTACACATTACTTAGTCCTAACCTAATAAAATAAAAGATATATGAAAATTTTCATGTAACCTATAGAAAAGTTTCAGGGGTCATTTACAAAAATCATTTATTTTTACAAAATAATGGAATGCCTAAAGAAAAACCCAGCAGTGAGATGCAGAGTATGAGTTTTCTTAAAATGTTTTTCTTTCTCTCAGAGGCTGTCATTCGCTGGTTCTGGCTGTTTATAGAACACCAAATATGTGTTCTTTGACCTCTGTGTAATTTATTTAAACTCAAGCTCAATAACTTTAAATGCGGTTATCATCACAATGCTTCAAACAATGGTCAGTGATCTGTGAAGATGCACTGCACTGTCTCATTAAGGCAAAACCCCCCAGCAGTCTGAAATAAGCACAATCTAACTGCCTAACAATTAGATATGGTATCTTACAAAAATATGTGCAGCACAGCCGTGACCTTTGTGCTAATTAAATCTCCCTGGCAGTTGACTCTTCTTCCATACACACCTCCTTAAATAGTCTTGAATGTCAAATCACTTATTATTTACAAAGGCAGCACTGTCAAATACCCACTAGTATGCTATTTTCTTCCCGGAAGATCTGGCGGTCTTCCATGGCAGGCTTTGTGTTCCCACAGCTTTGAATCTTTAAGGAACATGCCAGAGTCAGGTAGAAGATGAGATATGGGAATCCCAAAGGAGCCACTGAGTTAGAGAATGGAAAAGAGGGAGCATGCCAGGCAGTGGCAGGTGTAGCCGCACAGGCATGTGAGCCCAAATGGAGATATGTGACATGAGAATGTGGTGGTGTGGGCTGGGAAAGGATGGGATTTGAGTGCTTAGCAATGGTTCGTGCCATTTCTAAGATTATTCTTTGATTATATACTTGGCAGATATTTATTAAACATGGAACCACATGCACTCTGCTAGCTGCTGAGAACACTGGGTTAAGCAAGACAGACATGGTCACTGTCCTAACAACGATTACTGTTAACAACGATTACTTAGGCATCTAAGAGCAGGAGTGAAGGAGAATATTGGTTCAAGTGCAGCAAGGTAAATGGGAACATCCAATAACTCGTAGTGACTTCCTACAGTGGGGATACCAGAGATGAGTATAGGTAATAGGTAGAAAACTCAGTAACAGGATAACTGGTATATTAGAGGATTCACTCTATTTATATTACTCTGTGTTGCCTCTGATGTCATACTTCTCTATTTTTTTAACTCATTGTTATTCCGTGCCTGTCTTCCTACTAGATTGTGAGTAGTGAGAAGGGGCTCAGTGAATAAAGTCTGTTGAATAAGTGAATAAGTCAAGGTTCAAGTAGGAACCTAACAAAACAACCTCAGTAATGAGCTAGTGAAAAAGTTCTGTAGCTTTCTTGCCTTGGGCAGAAGGGATTTTAGGGTATGGGGGACAGTCAACCTGCACTGAGAGCTTGTCACCCAGCAGCCATGTGGGGTAGCAGCTGTGCTGTTAATAAGGAAATGCAATGACTGTTTTGCAGAGAGAATCAAAGTAACTAAGGACATAATACTATCGTGCTTTACCGATTTTTTCCCTTTCTTTTTAAGCAATTGGCTCAAAGAAATTAGGTTTGAGGGTCTGCAAACAGAAAGTCAGATAAGGTAAATAAGTGTCAAGGTTATTCAAATGGACCTTATGCTGTCATATTCTGCATGACTGCTGAAAAGAGTCAATCTAGGAGACTTTAGAGTCTTTCAATTACAAATCAGGTCTAATCTAAACATAGAATTAAAAAAGGGAAGAAAGGAAAAAGAAAAGAATCCTTCTAGTTCCATGGGATCTGGCCTTTGGAGCAGCTTCCTGAGAAGTATCATTTGAAGCTCTGATATAAAACCAGCAGTTTCATAAATGGCTGAGATTGTAGGTTAAATAAAGGAGTTGAATTTCTGATGAGTTTCACACCAGGGGACTGTCCCTATCACCCTTAGCAGTTTCAAAAATAGCAATACACACATGTTTTTCCTATCTAAGAGGTGCCAAAGTGCAGACAGGCTAACCTAAAGTGTTCACCAACAACAGCTGGAAATGGAAGAAATCATGTGCACATCTAACCTAGATTTAAAACCATTAATTTCTCCTTCAGTCTGCTTTCATAGTACACCATTTATCTGGTATAAGAAAGAAAATACCTTCAAATGATTCCCTTGTTTTTCTATTTATCATTTCATTTATATTAGAACATCTATCACATACTAATGCCATGTATGATCTGAAGAAGCACTAGAGTTTAATGGAAATAGCAGGGATAATATATATGTATATGTATGTGTGTATATATGTATGTATATATATTATATATAAAGCTTTTAGTATAGTACCTGGCTCAACTGGGCACTGAATCAATGTTCTTGATTATTATTGAAGGCAACAGGGAATTTTGAATCAGCTGACCTGGTTTTGAGTTTTGTCTTTGTCTCTTATTGAGTGGTAACCTTAAATACATAGGTATCCTTTTTTAGACTTGCCTCATGTAAAACATTAAACAAAAGTTTGAAAGTAAAAAAATGTAAAACAAGAAAATGCAAACTAAGAGAAAGCTTTGTGGCTAGTTATTATTTTTTTTTTTTAGCTAAAATAGCTAATAAAGACAAAGATGAGCTAGTAAGAGAAATCAGTCAATGAAAAAAGAAAAGGTTCAACCCACTTGAAAGCTATGACAGTTGTAAACATCTATATATCTAATAAAATATTTTTAACATAAATAAAGAAGAAATGAATAGAACTGCAGGAAGAAATTGCTAAATGCATCACCATAGTGGGAGAGAAATCTCTCTCATTTATCAGGAGATCAAATAGCAAAAAAATTAGTTAAGATACCAAAGACTTGAATTTCACAATTGATAAGTACGAGTTTATTTTTGATTTTATAATAGTATAATGTTTACAACCAAAAAATTTATAGTAAACTTTTGTGAGTGAGAGGGGTGCTATAAATGATTACATAGGGACAATAAGCATAACTAGGATTCACCTAGGCCAATTGGTCCTATGGAAACCCTACTTATATAGAACCTGCTATGTAACAATTATGTAACAGAACAAACATTAACAAAATGACCATGTGTCTGGCTACAGATCAAGTATCTACATATTTTAATAACATTAGTATAACACTAGACCCTGTTTTCTTAACATAGTAAAACTTGTTTAGAAATCAATGACAAAATAAAAATTTGCCCCTCCCCTCATGTTTAGACATTAAAACACACACACATTTCTAAACTACTCATAGGTAAAAGGAGAAATCATAATAAAATTTTAAAATAACTGTAACTAAATAACAAGGAAACTGGAACATATCAAAATATGTGGTCAGAGCAATATTGATATCTTAAAGAAAAATTCTAATTTCAGTAGCAAAATTGAAAAGGAAAGGGCTAAAAATTAATGAGCTAGGAACCTAAACCAAAATACTAAAGATAAAAGAGTCAAATAAATCCAGAGAAAGTAGAAGAAAGGAGACAATAAAGGTAAGAACTGAAATTAATGAAAAAGGAAACAAAATTAAAGTTATGGAAAAAGCCAAAAGTTTATTTTTTGAAAAATTTAAAAATAGACAAATTTTGTGATGAGCTGACACAAATAAACAAAATATGAGGAATGAAAAAAGACATTTTATGACAAACTATGTCAAAAAGTTTGGAAGCTTAACAAAAATTATGTATGTATACAGTATACATATATTTAAATTTACATATATATGAAATACTTTTAAAATAACAAATCATCACACAAATGTTGGCTTAAAAAATAAGCATTAGATGATAATGGAGGAACAAAGTTGGATCACAGAATCTCCACTTATCCAATACTTGAAACAATTAACAAAAAAGATTAAAACTAGCCTATTATTTAGGATTACGTTTAACTCCATGTGATAAAAAGCCCCCAATAGTAGTAGATTTAACAATGTACTGTTTATTTTTCACATATAAGAGAATTCTGGTGGGTTCTTGGAACTGCCAGTGACCCAGGCTTATTCCAGCTTTTGACTCCTTCATTCCTAAAATGTGACTCTTCCTCTCAGGTTCTAAATTGGAGGCTAGAGTTCTATCCATCATCTCCATGTATTAGGCCAGCACAGCAGGATGAAGAGGAGAGAAAATAGCAAAGGGGTCATGTCTACTGTCTTTTAAGGAGGTTTAGTAAAATGTGCCAGAAAATAACTCTTCTTACTTTTTATTAACCAAAAGTTAGTTACATGCCTCCACTTAGCTAGAGCAGATGCTGGCATATGTAATTTCTATTCTAAGAAGTCATGTATACAATAATAGAGCAAATGTTCTACTACTAGGGAAGAAATGAAGAAGATGTAATGAGAGTAGACAACCGCCATTCTCTGGCATAACCAGCAATGAATTCACTAGCAGCATCCAAATATGCAAAGTAATTCAACCTTATAATAAAAATTTTGAAAAGTAACTGATTCTGGTATGAAGCAGTTTAATCCTCGTCCCTGTCTCTGTTTCTCAAATGACATAAAGAGAAAAGAGGATGAATTGAAAACATTCTAAAAATACTTAGAAAAGCAGATTGAGAGGATAATTAGGCAGCATAGAGAAAATTTGAGAAAAGCTCTTTAAGAACAGAATCTTCTCTATGCTACCAGCAGGTTATCAGGCTCTCAGCAGAGGTAGGAAAAGCCACCAGGGGTCACTGTGTTCCAGGAGAATGATCAAAAATCCAAATGGATCCTTCCACCAGAATAATATACACTTGAACTCAGTGAACTGAATTCTGCTAAAGACACTTAACAAAATCTCAAAAGAGAGAGCAGGGACCTGGCTGTTCAAAAAAGCCTGCACTCAAGCAATACAGATTTTTATCTCTAATCTGCCCACACCTTTAAAATACCAAAAGTACATATAACAGCAAAACTCCACTTCTCAAACTGTAGCTCAAGAGAGTGTGTCACCCAGCTATCAGGTAAAGTGTGACCAGTGTCGAGGAAAATTCACCCTCATTACATAGGAGAAAATAGAAATTTTGGACTAAGTTGCTAATATTAAGCATGAGAAAGAAGAAGACACGTAGTGTAGCAATTAAACTTTCTGGAAAAAAAATAAAGAAAAGGAAAAGACAACAAAAATCCCAGAGGGTAAACAAACATTACCCAAGGAAAAGAAAAAAAATGGTGATTTTGCTATAGAAGTTATAAAACTTTAGTATAATAATTAATTGATGTAATAATATACCAGAATGACTTGATTATAGAACTAACATATATATATATTATATATATAATGCAATAGACTATATATTGTTTAAAATTGAGTTTCAGAGTCAGAGGAAGGGTGTGGTATAATGAGAGTAAATGAAGAAAAAAGAGGCAAAGAGGTTACAGTGGTTAAAAAAATATAGAGAGAAGCCAAATAATTGTTAGCAGAGTCCCTAAAAATTGAGGTACTATTAACAAAAATATAATTTAATAATTTCCCTGAAATAAAAGGAGATGTGAGTTTGAAAATCAAAGGAACTTGTATTTTTCTGGGAAATCTTGGTATAGAATGATCAACATTAAGACATATCCTTTTTAAGTTATTGAACTGCATTTACAAAGAGCTCTTCAGGCATCCAGGTCAAATAAAACAAGTCGCTTAGACACGAGATGAATGAGGAACAATTTAGTCAATATCACAAGACAACTGAGCAATTTCTACATTGAGGGAATGAGAGCAGTTTCTTGTTCAGTTATAGATACCAGACCGTCCAAAATATGAAAGAACGAGAGAATATAGCATCCATGATCTCTTTTTGATAAAACAACTGAAAGTGATTTCACTAATCCAGGCAAGAGATTATGGTAGATCATATCAAGGTGGTAACAGTAGACATGGTGGAAGAAGTCAAATTCTGGACACATTGTAACTGTAGAGCCAGTGAGACTTTTCTGATGGAATTAAAGCTGTCTATAAGAAAGGATGTAAAAGGCAACAAATAGAGCAGGTGCTTTATTTATTTACTTACTATTCATTTATGTATTGTTTGTTTGTGGTCTGTTGAAAGTTTAGTTTGAGGCATGTTATATTGGAAGTATCTATTAGTAAACAACTGGATATATGAATTCGAAGTTCAAGGCACAGGGCATGAGTTATTAGAGAGCCCATATATAATTGGTTTTAAAGTTTTGTAAGTGGATATGAGTGTAAACAGAGGAGAGGTCCAAAAACTTGAGTTTTGGAACTCTACAATGATAAAAGATCAGAGTGAAGATACAAGCACAGAAGACAGAAAAAGAACCACTTATGAAGTCTGGTGTCCTTGAAACCAAGTGAAGAAAGGGAGGGAAGCATCAATTATATTAAATGCTGTTGTTGGTTCATGTAAAACAAAGAAAAATAATTGAATATGGGATTTAGCAATGTGGAGATCATTAACAAAGTTTGATTGGAGTGGTTGGAGTGAAAGTGTGATTGGGGTAGATTTAAGAAAAAATGTGGGAAGAGCATTTGAAGACTAAGTACAATAAAAATAATATATATTTGACTGGTACCTGCATATCTTCATTTTTTTAAAATGGAGGGCCCATTAATACTGTCTAGAAATAGTGTTAAGACACAAAGATTCCATTTATTAATTTTTATTAAACTTTTTAGATCTTTAGGAGAAATTCTTTTGATAAAGAATTATTTATGTAAAATATTAGCTGAAGTTTATCAGTTTACTTAGCTTTACTTAAGATTTTTCACCTAAGAAACTCGAGTGAAATTAATGCTTGTATAACATGATACGATTTACAAATTTTAACATTTATTTTCTATCTGTTTTCTAGCTCTATATACACATAAAGATATGTATGGAATAATCTTCCCTTAATGTTCACTTTTCTTTGTGATTTAGTATGGTGCTCCAAATCTAGTAAAGAATGTATATTATTTTTATAAAATTAATAGATTATTCTTTAGCAAAATTTTTGAAAAGAAGGCAGCATGGCAAATATTATACCATATGTAATTATTTATATATAAAATTAAATCCTGCTGCAAGGACCTTTAAGTGAAGTTCAATCTGCTGTCTTCCCAGCTCCTGTTCTACATCCATGTTTGTTTGTTAGCCACTTGTGCCCAGTTCAAAACACAGGCAGGGTTGTGCTCCAGGTTCAGCACTACTTTAACTTTTTATCTAATACATGCTGGCTAGTAGTAGTTGTGGCTAGCCTCTGAAATTACCAGAACTCTTTTCTGAAAAGGTAGCTGATTTAAATATTACCTTATAAGTGGTACCTAAATTTCCCAAGTATATATACAATTGACAGAGTTTGTTAATGATAAATATCTGTGAAGGTAAAATTTCAGCAGAGATATTTTGAAACAAGATACCCTGGGTAGGGTGGGAGTGGGGACATATTTTGAATTGTATAATTGCATAAACTCAGCTCAGCTTGGTGTCTCACTCAATCTACCACGTCTATGAAAGTGCTACTAAACCGTTGACACACTTTCATGTTAAAGAACCTGGGTGTCTAGAGTGAATATAAATATCACTGTATTTATAATTTCCTATACTGAATATGAATATAGATTCAATTGTGATAATCCTTAGGTATACAGGCAATTCAATATTATTTTGATGTAAGGGAGAACTACCATCAAGCTGAATATAATGAAGTATGCTCCAAACTTTGAAAATTCAACACCAGTGAATTTTCAAGGAGAAAGAAAATGAAATTATGTCCAAACTTTATTTTTAAAATTTCATAGAGAATCACTAATTCAAAATGTACCTATTATTATTCATAGTTTACTCATACGGAGCTAAATGTTTAGTGAAATTTTACTTGGGTCTCCTACTGAACATTTTGAAAACAAAAGGGTGTGTAGTGTGCCATGGTACAGGCAGATTTTCCTTGGCTTAAAGAGAACAATTTATAGAAAAAACAAAGACTTTCTGAAAAACAAGATTTCACTAAGGAAACATCATCTTTTTATTCTGTTCTTTGAATTCATTCATTTTACATGCCGTTACAATACTTTGGTAATTCAAAAAGTGGTACTCTTAGCTGTAAGTCTTTGATCAGTTATTTTGAGGACTGAGAGGCTCTATGATTTGACAGAAGTGAAATATAGATGAAATATAGATGAACAGTGCTCTGAATGGCAGAGAAGATCATGGAAGGTTTAAAGACACACTTTTTATAACAACTTTGAAATCTCTCATGCATTATTCTAAGCTTCCACTAAATGTTTTCTGGATTTCTCGTCTATTTTTTAAAATTCAAAATTAAAATGTTAATCTCAAACTTAATATTAAAAATCCCATTTTACTTAAATATGTATATATATTTTCTTCTGTTCATATAAGCTGAGAATATTATCTGGACTAAAAATAATATCTGACTTTTAAAAAATTTCTATAGAACTTTATTAAATGGTTTAAATAAAAAATCAGAAAAACAGTCGATTGACTTGCCATTTGAAATCAGAATTGAGCACAATATAAATGAAGAGATGGACTATTTGCCAATGGAGACGCAAAAGTTGCCTTTCAAAGCAGCAATATCTGAAGAAAAAAAGCTCAAAAAACCCCAGAAGTGAACATGTTGGTGGCATCATTAGAAACACTTTAGAAATTGTTGAAGATAATTTTTTTCAGTCTAATTTGGAGGATAATTTCTTTAGTCTCAATGTCATAAAGACATTGTTTTGTGCTGGAACTGAATTATAAATCTAAGCTCCACTCAGGCTGAACTTTTGTGTATTCTTTATCTGCTCAGGCTGGCCGTTAAACCCCTTTTCCAATAGGTTAGGCAGGCTATAAACAAAAGAAGTAAGCTGCTGACAAGCTTCAATAAATTTTTCAAATGAAGAGCACATTTCCATATGCTATATATCATCAAATAAATATGCTTTCACTGTTCTCCCCAAATCAAGTGTGCCACATATTTCATGTACTTTAGATTAAAGACAACTCAAATCCCAAAAAATAGCAATGAAAGAACTCTCAAAATTTTACTTGTTTCTGCATATCAGTATAATAGAAACGGAATATACATTATTAAAATAACAAAACTACCAATGATATGTCAGATATATGTGTAAAATGCTCAAGGTACTAGCAGACTATAGTTTGATCATGTGAATTCTGTCTTATCTAACTAGTTGATTTATTCCTGCCATCCTCTGAGGTTAAAAGTCTAACATTCTTATTACTTGTTAAAATTTAAACTATTGGTCTTTCATAATGTAATTTATTCCCTAGATAGCACCTCATAACTTAACTTTGGGTAGTCACATCCCAAACACATGCACTCTGGTTAGTGATTAAAACCTATTGATTCCAAGTTTAAAAATTCAACGGCCACATTATTAGGCTAGTTAAGAGAAATTCAGCACAAATTTTACACCTATGAGGAAAGAAAGTCTTGCTTTAAAAATGGTGAATTGATTTTATAAAATCATTTAGAGTATTGAAGAATATAGTTTCTTAATTACGTATTTCTTATAGATGAAGCTGAAAGTTGTTTTTTTTTTTAAGTCAAAAGCATGAATGCAAATTTAAAATGATTTACAGGCAGTTTTTCTTTCTGATGGAATTCTCAAGGAGATTTTAGATTTCTAGAGGAGGATTTGTCTAGTCTTTTCATGCTAGAACCTTTTTGTTTCTCATATAATGGACCTATTTTTCTTGATTTTAAAATTAAGAAAAATGGAAAGTATTTTTATCCTTCTCTCATCTATTATAAGGCCATTGTGGTTTACCGTCACTTGACTACATAAAATTTTGATGGTTTCAGTGACATAATTTAATCCATTTAAATATTGATAAGATTATTTGTTTGTTTCTCAGATAATAATAAGAATTGCTGAGGTTGATTTAAAAGATCCACTTTTTTTTCTCCAAAAAATGACTGTCTAAGAAAGGGCATATGAAGGGAATTCTTTGTTCACTGAAAATGCACATCTTTATATGATTCCAGGAACATGCTTATTTATGGTTATGTTCACTAAAAGTGTAGGCACTAATTGACATCTCAAAAAATTATCTAACTATTGCAGAGAAAAGTTAAAACATCAGAAATATCTATGGAATCTCCACAGGGCAAGATTAAACAAAACAAAACATAAAAAGAAGTTATCTGTTTGACAACCTAGCTCTGCTAAACCTTGTTCTCTGTCAAACATCCTTATTTACTTTTTCTCTCATAAGAAACTTACGAATTAATTACATCTATTTACCATTTTTTCCTGATGTGGATATTTATGTTACATCACATTCCCAGTGTTCAAAGTGATTATAGGAGAATAAAAACTCTTAACCACCATCTATATCTAACGCCCTGTCATTATAAACAGATAATATTTACAAGGCATTATGAAAAGTTACATGGATAAAATGATGTTTATACACGATTCCTGCATTAAGGAGGCTTAAACTTGAGTTCCAGAAGAAAAACAGAAATAAAACAAGCATGATAACAATGAGGGTCATCTGATATAGTAACATGGTAAGTGACAAACAAATAATAAATGTTGAAAGAGTTTATAAGGCATTAACCTTTTGGCTGCAGAAAGTTGAAGAATAGGTCATGAAAAAGAAGAAATTAGAAAATGATCCCTGATGACACCTGGGTCTGAAATATCCTAAGTCACTGGAGAACATTCTAGTCCAGAAACACATGAAAATTTGGGGGATCCAGAACCACGTTGGCTGGTATAAAAAGCTCCTTTGAGTCTGTGCCTCCCTATTATAAAATGAAATTTAAATTTTAAATTATATAATATATGTGAAATGCTTGAGAATACTGAACACAGAGTAAATGCTCAATACATGAATTATTATTTATGTTGTGAAATAAAGTTGTAGAGGTAGGGTTAGTGGACAGGGACAAGCAAGGATAGCCAATTTAATAAATATATATGGAGTCCCCTCCAGGGGACATGTATTTTCTACATTCAGGGGATAAAATGATGAAAAAAGCAGTTTTCTTCTCAAAATACCCATAGAACTATAATTATGTGTTTCCTAGGACAAATTACTCTTCTGTACCTCAGTTTCTCCATTAGAAGATTGGGTATAATGATAGACTTTCTCATAAGGTTACTGTGAGGATCGAAAAATATTACACTGTAAAATCACTTTGGACGTTGCCAGACATATATAAGTATCTGTAGCTATTATTATTATACAGAAAGTGAGAGTACAGGCAAGGTACAGAAGGCCACAGAAAAGGAAATGATAAATGATTGGGACTGGGGCACAGTGGGCGGGAGGAAAAGGAAAGGCTTCACTGAAGAGGGGATAAACACTGTCGGGTCAGCATGGTTCAGTATAACTTTGGGATCAAGCCAAAATGAGATTTGAATCTTAACTCTACCAGTGTTTAGTGAGTTACTTAGTCTCTCTGTGTCAAAGTTTTTGTACTTATAAGATGAGAATAATGACAGGGCCTATTTCAAAAAATTGTGATGAGAATCTAATGGGTTAAGTGAATGCGCATAGTGCCAAGCTCATAGCACTTCAAAATAAGGGAGATATTGTTACTAATAACAAGACTTTGAAGGATTTCTAGGCTTTATCCAGGCACACTGGTGGGGAAGCACATTCTGAGCAAATGAACAGCGTATGAGAAAGCACAGTTATAAAAAGTATGGAAGGTGTGTGACACTGATTATTGGCTGTAAGGCTGGAGACTAATGGCAGGGGAATCTGGCTGCATGAAGTTTACTTTGAAAAAAGAACTCTGCTTATGAAGTATGTTCTTGAGCACACGTTCAATGTGTTGTTCCATCCATGAGGCAATGGAGAGGTAACTTGACGGACAATGACGTGAAACGTGCACATTATCGATTTGCTGGCACAAAGTGAATGCATTGCAAATGGTGAGGGTGCAAGAAAGGTTTGCGGTCAGGAGAATAGGTATCAGATAAGGTGATTTTTAAGGAGCTTTGTTGCTTTTCGTTTGTTTATTTAGTATTTCAGGTGTGAGATGATGAACACTGGAAAAAATTTAGGGGGTTAAGATTGAAATTAAGGACGTAACATGGATGAGTCGAGGAGAGGCAGGGACAGTAGATAAATATACGGTTTCTGGCTTTAGAAGTCAGGTGGCCTCATCAGAGAGCTAGGGAATATGAAAATATTTACAAACTTATGGGAAGATAGGATGATAGTGTTATAAATGCTCAGTTCGAAACTCCTCTAGGGCATCAGGGCTGGTAGCAATAGGCAAATTTTTAAGATGAATCTGGTTAATAGCTAGTTGATAGGTTTGTTTGAGACATCGAATATATAGCAAAGTTTTACAGATGGCAGTTGGTGATATAAAATTGAAGTTTAGGAGAGAGTACAAAACTGTAGTTACAGCTGGACCGTGAGAAGTTTTACATACCTATAGGAGAGGTTGCACGGAGAATAACAGACATCTGAGGACTGACTCTGGGGTATGGCCTAATATAAGGAGGAGGAATTAGACTCACTAGGAGAAGAATAAATGGAATGGAGTAAGCAAACAGTAGGAAAGAATATGGATAGTTCAGTGTCACAAAAGTGGAGAGAAAAGTGAGGAAGTAATCAAAGTGCAAACTCTTACAAGCTCCATTTCTGCTTAGTCTCTGGTTTTCTCTAAGGACTAAGAAACACTCAGTTACTATTTACCTAAATTCTTGAGAATCTAGATAATGGTCTAGAGATGGAAATAACCATGTCTATTGTGTATCACGTATGACAAAATTTAGTTAGGGGCTTTACTTATGTTACACTGTAATCCCAACCATACTTATGATGCGGGCACAGCTATTCCCATTTCATACATAAGAAAACTGTAATGCAGAAAATTTGAAGTAAAATGAGCATTAGAATGAGAAATTTTTTCTAATTACAGAGCTCAGGTCTTATTCACTGAACCATGCTATCTTAACAGCATGACATAATGACAGTAGCACTGGACCAAGGATCAACAGACAGTCATTAGTTGTGTGATTTTGAAATCTTTTAAAAGTAGAATGAAATTAGATACTGCAAGTGATAGTACTTCAAATATGGAAAAGTTTTATAATACCTTCTAATAGACGGTATTATAAGGAAGAGGTGACTGATCAGCTGTGTCAAATGCTATCAAGAGCTCAAAGAGATAAGGTTTAAGAAAGGTCATTGCATTTCAAGATTAAAAGTCACTGGTGGGGCTTCCCTGGTGGCACAGTGGTTGAGAGTCTGCCTGCCGATGCAGGGGACACAGGTTCTTGCCCCGGTCCAGGAGGATCCCACATGCCGCGGAGCGGCTGGGCCCGTGAGCCGTGGCCGCTGAGCCTGGGCGTCCGGAGCCTGTGCTCCACAACGGGAGAGGCCACAACAGTGAGAGCCCTGTATACCGCAAAAAAAAAAAGTCACTGGTGATCTCTTAAATGGCATTTTGGTAGAATAATGGAGACAAACTTCTGAGGCAGTGGATTAAAGAGTGTGCAAGGTAGAGATGAGGTGAAGTTTAGTTGTAAAAATAAGATAAACAAGATAAAGAGGATGTGGCACATATGTACAATGGAATATTACTCAGCCATAAAAAGGAACGAAATTGAGTTATTTGTAATGAGATGGATGGACTTATAGCCTGTCATACAGATTGAAGTCAGAAAGAGAAAAACAAATACCATATGCTAACCACATATATAGAATCTAAAAAAACAGTACTGATGAACCTAGTGGCAGGGCAGGAATAAAGACACAGATGTAGAGAATGGACTTGAGGACACAGAGGGGGAAGGGGAAGCTGGGACAAAGTGAGAGAGTAGCATTGACATATACACACTACCAAATGTAAAATGGATGGCTAGTGGGAAGCTGCTGCAAAGCCCAGGGAGATCAACTTGACGCTTTGTGACGACCTAGAGGGGTGGGATAGGGAGGGTGGGAGGGAGGCTCAAGAGGGAGGCGATATGGGGATATATGTATACATATACCTGATTCACTTTGTTGTACAGCAGAAACTAACACAACATTGTAAAGCAATTATATTCCAATAAAAATACTTTTAAAAAACCAAGATAACAGTTTGTGGGTAGGTAACAAGTTTAAGTAAAAGTTTTAAAGACGGGAATTCTGAGTATGCTTGTAGATGGAAAGGAAGGAGACTAAAGCAAGTGACTAAAGAGTAAAATATGAGAGCAGGTGACAGAAAAGATTTTGGCATTTACTTCATATATGGGGAATGAGAATATGGTCTTTAATACTATGTGAAAAAAATTAAGGTAGAGTGAAAATAGGGAGAATTTTGGCAATGATAAGAGAGAATGATGATGCTGCTTGTTTTCCATCGCTGTTACAACTAAGACAAATTATTTCAGGCTGAAAATGTGCTGATCTCTTAGTGTTATTCCAATTATATTACCATTCCATGTGGTATCCATGCATTCTGAGAGTCAACTATGATGTCAATGCATTGCTGAATACTTCTTTTTCAGTTGGCATTAATGCTATTAGTTTTATATTGGGGCTTTAATTTCTGGCTATACACATAGCCATTCAACTGTAAACATAATGCATTTGCCAGGTGTCAGCCCAAATTGCTTTGATTGTCATTAGCTTATCCTTCTGTTCACCAACTTTGCTTATCCATCAACCCACAAAACCAGTTTCTAATTTCATATTTCTATAGAGATCATTTGCACTCATTGTAGCCTTGGTGTAATGGTTAATCCTTGCAATCAGTTCACAAAGTCATATGGTTTATTGTAGGAGTGGACAAAGAGAAGGAACAATGGAAACCTTCTGTAATTAATTTCATATCTCAGATCAAGGGATTCAAATGCAAAAATGCAAATACCAAAGCTAGAGTGGTAGTAAGAGTGAATGGGGGAAGGGACTTTCAGTAGGGCAAGGAATAGAAAATAAGGCCAGAGGTGAAATTGAAACACACATTAATGCCACTGATAACTGGTCATTTTTTGAAAATGCATTTTCATGCTTTTGGCCCAACCCAAATTTCAAAACATACTAAAAAAACTCTAAGTCATAATTGCCTACAATATATCGTCATTGCCTTCTTAGAGGCTTTAGGGCCTATTATTGGAAAACATTTGTGTTGTTAGGATGTCTCCCTGATCAAAGACCAATGATTATAACTTATCTTCTAGTTCTTTATATTTTATGCCAGAGTTTCTAGTTCTAGGACTTACCAAGACAGCCTAAATGTTCCTCAGCCTGACTAAACTTTAGACAGGCTTTCTCCTGACTCTAGGCCTTCGCTGCCCTTTTCTTAGAGCAACTGTAACTGAGCAGGATACCATGGGGCCATCTCAGGACAGACTCCTCCCCCATATCCTCTGCTTTAGCTCTTCTCTAAAGTACCTAGATAACAGTATCTGATGCACAGTTCCTGAGTTGTTTTACAGATGCTAAAATCCCTACCAAATGGAACACATTAACTACTTGATGACCATAAGCACATACCCCCCGGGCCTACTGGAACCTACAGATTGATAATGCTAACCCCTGTGGCACTGCCCTGTTACCTCACCATGAACCAATTAGAGAATCATGCATGAGCTGTTCACAGATCCCAGGACACCGCTCCCTCCCTCACCTTGCCTTTAAAAATGCTTAGCTGAAACTCATTGGGGAGTTTGGGCTTTTTGAGCACTGGCTGTCCCAGACTCCTTGCTTGGTGCCCTGCAATTAATGCTGCAGTTTTGTTCACCACAACTCAGTGTCAGTAGATTGGCTTTACTGAATGTGGTGAGTGGACCCAAGTTTGGTTTAGTAACATATTCAGTTTAGAAAACTTGTTTCTGGGCTCTCTATCCTGTTCCATTGATCTATGTGTCTGTTTTTGTGTCAATACCATACTGTTTTGATTACTGTAGCTTTATAGTGTTGTCTGAAGACAGGGTGCGTGATTCCTCCAGCTCTGTTGTTCTTTCTCAAGATCGTTTTGGTTATTCAGGGTCTTTTGTGTTTCCATATAAATTTTAAAATTATTTGTTCTAGTCCTGTAAAAAATGTCACTGGTATTTTAATAGGGATTGCATTGAATCTGTAAATTGCCTTGGGTATGTTCAACAGTACTGATTCTTCCAATCCAAGAACATGGTGTATCTTTCCATCTGTTTATGTCATCTTCAATTTCTTTCATCAGTGTCTTATAGTTTTCAGACTTCAGAAAAACCAAAACAAAACAAATAACCTGATTAAAAAATGGGCAAAAGAACTGAATAGACATTTTTCCAAAGAGAAAATGCATATGGCCAACAGGCACATGAAAAGATGCTCAACATTGCTAATCATCAGGGAAATGCAAACCAAAACCACAATGAGATACCACCTCACACCAGACAGAATGGCTATCATCAAAAAAGAACACAAATAACAAATGTTGGCAAGGATGTAGAGAAAAGGGAACCCTTGTACACTGTTGGTGGGAATATAAGTTGGTGCAGCGACTGTGGAAAACAGTATGGAGGTTTCTCAAAAAACTAAAATAAGACTACCATATGACCCAGCAATTCCACTCCCGGGTATATATCCAAAGAAAACAAAAACATTAATTTGAAAAGATACATGCACCCCAGTGTTCATAGCAGCACTATTTATTATTGCCAAGATATGGAAGCAACCTAAGTGTCCATCAACAGATGAATGGGTAAAGAATATGTGGTATATATATACAATGGAATACTACTCAGCCATAAAAAGAATGAAAATTTTGCCATTTGCAGCAACATGGATGGACTTGGCATTATGCTAAGTGAAATAAGTCAGACAGAGAAAGATAAATACACTTATATGTGGAATCTAAAAAATTCAACAAACTAGTGAATATAACAAAAAAGAAGACTCACAGATATAGAGAGCAAACTAGTGGTTAGCAGTGGGGAGAAGGGGCGAAGGGCAATCTAGGGGTATAGAGAGTGGGAGGCACAAACTATTGCGTGTAAGATAGGCTCAAGGATGTATTGTACAACAGGGGGAATGTAGCCAGTATTTCATAATAACTGTAAATGGAAAGTAACATTTAAAATTTTTATTAAAAATTTAAAAAATATTAAAGAAAAAATTAAAAAATAACACTTTAAAAAATTAAAAGAAAACTTGTAATTGCAAATTATTTCTCTGCCCTTTTGAGATGTATGTAAGTCTCATGCCAGTTTTATTTATCTTCCAGTTTCTGTGGGAGGGTAGGAACCTAACTTCTGGTAGGTGTCTTGCTCTGAGTTCTAAACTATCTCCTGTCATGAAGATACAAAGCTTTTTTTCCTTTGGGGGAAGTGATTGGCAAACACACATGACCTGTGTTCTCATTCTCACCCCAGTGCTTAAAAATCCTCCCACTGTTTGCTTTAGCAGAGTAGAGTTCAGATTTTAGTTCTGGTCTCTCTCTCCTACTGCAATAACCTTGAAGAAACACTTTCTTACCTAACTGGTACAATTTTTGCTCTGACAGACCTCAATGTACTCTCATCAAAATGTCTAATCTTCTCTGATATCCTTGTGGTTACCCAAGCCCTTTTGTGGTTTAACACTATAAACAATTCTTATTCACGACCATGGGATTAGTAACTCTTTAGACAGAATTTAACCAACAAGAATTGATGGAAATAAACCCTGAGTCCTAGATCACTGAGCCTTTGGAAAAATAAATGAAATTTAGAAAACTAAATTATTTCCTAAGACCCAGTATTGTCAAATTTGTTACAACCATACTTTCTTCAAGTCTATCTTGTTATTGTCCAGTCCTTTATAGCATACTCTTATATAAACACAGTAATAGAGAAAACATACTTTTCCCTTTTTCTTTTATCTTGTTTTTATTTTTGATAAAGTGATATATCAGTTTATTAAACCTAGTGTTAGGCATCATGTACACTGAAAGCTTATTAACTAAATCTTTTACTTTTCATCCAGATGTTTGCAGTAACAGCTCTATTTTTCTGTTAATCTGTCAGATTAATTTTCTGTCGCAAAGTCAGTAGTTGATATTGTTAAATTGTCTTAAAAATTCTTTGCTTGCAATTTGCTCATTTCCTTTGATATCACTGTGAATTTTGATTCATATGAATTTGATTCCTTTGAATTTAATGAATTTTAAAACACAAGTCTGTCAGTAGCATAGTGGATCTAGTCTGCACACTATAGTTAAATACTGTTGATGCTTATACAGCATTGTTAACTGATTTTCAGAGGTTGTCCTTTTCTTTTAGTTTTTATAGTGCAATGTTTTCTGCTCTTAAGTTTGAGCTGTTTACACATTTATGTTTTATACTACAGCATCCCATTTTGAAGAGATGCATCTTAGTCTCTGAATGTGTATACCCTTTGTTTGCTGTTATTTTTGTAGGTAACAAAGATTAGGCTCTTCTGAACTTGCATGAAGAAGAGACTTCTAGTAAACATTTCTAAATGGATTCACTGGTACACTTTTTCTCCAAATGTGTGTTTTTCTTTGCTCTATAAGTGGCTCACTCATGAAGATTTTTTTTTCCATGTAATTTAAATTCCATGCAATAGTTGGTTTTAGAGAGTTTGGACATCAAATAGTCCTGGATTTAATTCCTAGGCTCCAATACCTATTAGCTGTGTGACCCTGGACAACTTCAAACTTCTTAGGTATGTTTCTTTGTTTGTAAAGGGGGAAGTTGTTGAGATCATTTATATTAAGTGCTTAGCAATAGGGCTAGGCTTTCAATAAATGTTAATTCTCCTCCTTATTGGGAAAAGATAACTAGCACTTCCGGGAAAATTAACTAGTTTCATCTCCAAATTGCCCATCCGTCTATTCTGTGGAATTAATAATGAAGTTGTTTCTTATGCAGCAATGAACAGTTGGTAATCCAAATTTACGATTATGTTGAATGACAGAGGTGTGTTTGCTTTACCTCTACCCAACGATTATATGACTTGTAACACATCTTTGGATTGATGACTATATCACCATTAAATATCAGTTGTCATAAAGAGTTCATTAGATAATTCCCTGGGGAATGCCTGAAGCTGCTAAACCTTTGGCAGGTCAGAAGTAGCTCTCTCCTGAGGAAGCCTTTGGCTGAGGGAGAGGAAACACTGCCACTCCTCAGAATGGAAATGACACATAGTGAATTACTTAAATTAAGACTGCCAGGCCAGCATAATCTAGTGCAGTGATGTGTCATCATCACTCCTGGAAAATTAACCACAGCTCCTATGACCAAGAGCAGGCCATCACTCTCCAGAAAATATTTTGGAAAACATAATTGCCTTTCCAACTATTGTAACTTCTTTTTTTTTTCCCAGAAGGAGAAATAGAATAAAAGCTTTGCAAGGAAGAAGGAGAGGCAATAAGCATTTAAAATAGAGTATTATTAACCATTTCCTTTTATTTTAATTACTTTTTATGTGCTTTTGCTCCCAAAAGAATATATTTTCTTTCTTTTTTACATTATTGGATAGAGAAGTAAATTTAGAAAATTAGAATTAACACATATGAACCAAACTAAAAGGGAATTTCAATTATGAATTTGGAAAATCTTTGTAATATAGAACTTTAAATTGAGATTAGAGCCCAGAGTACCTTAAAAACTCTCTTGTCGGGCTTCCCTGGTGGTGCAGTGGTTGAGAGTCCACCTGCTGATGCAGGGTACATGGGTTCGTGCCCCGGTCCGGGAAGATCCCACATGCCGCAGAGTGGCTGGGCCCATGAGCCATGGCCGCTGAGCCTGTGCGTCCGGAGCCTGTGCTCCGCAACGGGAGAAGCCACAACAATAAGAGGCCCGCATACCGCAAAAACAACAACAACAACAACAAAACTCTCTTGTCTAGGTCAGGGTAGGGAACTCTTGATCCTCTGCAATGACTGGTTTTCAATAGATGTGTTTACTATTGAAGAAAGTGTGTGTTCTAGCCTACCTCATTCATCCAAATGATCAAATCATTGCTAAAAATTTGGGATTATTATGGTGATAAAAGAGCTCTTGTGTAAGTCTTTTTTATGTGGACCTATGTTTTCATTTGTCTTTAGTAAATATCTAGGAATGGAATTGCTGAGTCTTATGGTAGTTGTATGCTTAATTTTTTAAGAAATTACCAAACTTTTTCCAAAGGGATTGTGCCATTTCACATTCCCACTAGCAACATATGAGATTTTCAGTTGCTCCACATTCTTTCAAAATTTGGAGTTTTAGTAATTCCACTGTTTGAATAATGATATTTCACTGTGGTTTTAATATACATTTCTCTAATGACATTGAACGTCTTTTCATGTGACTATCTATCATTTGTCTATCTTCCTTTGAGAAGTGTATATTCCAGTCCTTGACCATTTAAAAAAACCCTGCATATTATTAATGACTTGTAAGATCTCTTTGTATGTTTCAGAAAAAAATATGTCAAATATATCTTTTTTTTTTTACATCTTTATTGGAGTTTAATTGCTTTACAATGGTGTGTTAGCTTCTGCTTTATAACAAAGTGAATCAGTTATACATATACATATGTTCCCATATCTCTTCCCTCTTGCGTCTCCCTCCCTCCCACCCTCCCTATCCCACCCCTCTAAGTGGTCACAAAGCACCGAGCTGATCTCCCTGTGCTATGCAGATGCTTCCCACTAGCTATCTGTTTTACGTTTGGAAGTGTATATATGTCCATGGCACTCTCTCGCTTTGTCACAGCTTACCCTCCCCCCTCCCCATATCCTCAAGTCATATCCTAATCCATTGATTAGCTCTAGTAGTTTTCTGGTAGCATCTTTAGGATTCTCTATGTATAGTATCATGTCATCTGCAAACAGTGACAGCTTTACTTCTTCTTTTCCGATTTGAATTCCTTTTATTTCCTTTTCTTCTCTGATTGCTGTGGCTAAAACTTCCAAAACTATGTTGAATAAGAGTGGTGAGAGTGGGCAACCTTGTCTTGTTCCTGATCTTAGTCAAATATATCTTTTGTGAATATTTTTCTTCAGTCTTTGGTTTGCCTATTCATTTACTTAATTATGTCTTTTGATGAGGCCAAATTTTTAACTTTGATGAAGACTATCAAATATCCATTCCTTTCTTTTTTAGTCATTCCTGTTTGTGATGTGACAAAACAACCAGTGGCTATACCTGTATCATGAAGATATTGTTCTGTGTCTTCTTTAACATATTATAGTTTTAGCATTTTTATTTGGGTCTGTGATTTATGTCAAGTCAATTTTCATATATAGTAAGGTAAGTGTTGAGTGAAAGCATTTTCTTTCCATATAAATTATTAAGTGTTTCAGCACCATTTAATGAAAAGACTTCCCTATCTTTAATAAATTGCAATGGCACCCTTGTTAAAATTGAGTGAATGTGTTTCCTAAGCTGTTTCATGGATATATTTAGCTATCTTTGTGCTTATACAACAACCCTATATTGATTACTGTAGCTTTAAAATAATTCTTGAAACCAGGTAGTGTAAATCTTCAAACTTTATTTTGCCTTATCAAAAATTTTTTTCTACTTTAAAAAAGTCTTTTGGATTATCATATAAATTTTAGAACAACTTGTCAATTTCTATAAAATCCTGCAGGGATTATGATTGGGATTGCAATATAGCTATATTATTCCTATAGTATAGGAATATCTTACCAATATTTTTTGTGTCAATTTATGAACATGTTCTCAGTTTTTTCTGGTCTTCTTTAATTTATCTCAGGAGTATATTGAATGTTTTAGTTTGGAGGTCTTATACAACTTCTATTAAATTTATTTATAAATATTTTTTGTGGTTGTTGATGGTATTACATATTGAGTTTTTTACATTTCATTTTTTTTGTTTAATATGGCTGTATAGAAACAAATAATTTTTGACTTTGTATCCTGTAACATTGCAAAATTCACTTACTAATTTTAGTAATTGCTTTATAAATAATTTAGTCATTCTACATAGACATAGTCATGTCTTTCATGAATAGAGTTTGATTTTTTCCTTTTCAGTCTTTATGCTTTTATTACTTTTCTTTCTTTACTGCATTGTCTAAAACCTCCAGTAAAGTGTTAAACTTAGGGCTTCCCTGGTGGCGCAGTGGTTGAGAGTCCGCCTGCCGATGCAGGGGACACGGGTTCGTGCCCCGGCCTGGG
>NW_020174698.1:14259453-14438345 GCF_003031525.2 Neophocaena asiaeorientalis asiaeorientalis
AAAAAAAAAAAAAAAAAAAGTGTTAAACTTAATTGGTGAGGGTGACAGCCTTGCCTTGTTCCAGATATTGGGATGAAAGTGTTTAATATTTTGTCTTTTGTTCAGATATTAATTGAGATCTTTCATAGTTGCGCTTTACCAGATTGAGAAATTTTAATTTGTAGTATGCAGAGAGTGTTTGAATTTTGTTAGAATGCTTTCTCTGAAGAAAATACTGTTTTTTATTTGTTTAGTTATTAATATAGTGAATTACATTGATTGCTTTTGAGGTTTTAAATTAACATTTCATTCCTGATATAATCTCTTTTGGTCATATATTACCTTTTATGTATTTTGATTTTTATTTGCTAATATTTGATAAAGGAATTTTAAACATGCTCTAAAATGATATTTGTCTGCAGTGTTATTTTCTTTTAAAGACACAGATTTTGGTGTCAGGGTTATACTGGCCTCTATTTCCTGAAAAATTTGTTCAATATTGATATTATTCCTCCTTAAATTTTGATAAGATTCACTCATCAACCTATCTGGACCCAGAATTTTCTTTATAATATTTTTTTTAAATAAATTTAAATTTTAAAATAGAGGATGATTCGGATTTTTCTATTTTCTTATATGCCAGTTTTGGAGAGGTGTAATTTTTTTTTGGAACTTGTCCGTTTCACATAAGTTATCAAATTCATTGGCAAAAACTCTTTATAATATTCCTTTGTCTTCATTTAATGTCTACAGAATCCTTAGTTCTGTCTTCTTTTATCTTTATATTGATAATTTGCTTTTTCTCTCATTCTTTGAGCAGTCTTGCTAAATGTTACAAATTTATGAAAATCCAACTTTAGGCTTTATTTTCTCTAGTGTTCTTCTATTTTTGAATGCACTGATATCTTTCCTTCTACTTTGCTTTCTATTTCATTATTTATTTCAACTCACTTTGCAGTTAACTTGCTCATCTTTTTCTAAACTCTTAAGATGGCAACTTAGATCATTAACTTTAAACTTTTTTCTTTTATGGTACAAGCATTAAAAAGCTACAAATTTTACCCTAAGCACCCACTGCTTTAGTTGTATCTTACAAATGTTATTATTTAGAATTTTCATCATCATTCAATTGGATTTGTTTTCTAATTTCCCTAGTGATTTCAAATTTGACCCATGTATTTAGAAGTGAGTTGTTTAATGTACAAATATCCCATATCTGCTTTCTTCCAATCCAGAAAACTCCTCATAAATGTAGAGGCATTAAACCAGAATGTCATGCAGATCACAGGCGATCCACTAAGAAATTACAAAGATAGACAGAAAGGAATCTCGTCTTTTATATAGCCAAGCAGATAAAATCCATTACATAAATGCTCTCAAAATAAACAATAACTAGTCCTCATATGAGAGGACTTGATAGCACCATTTATCAAATATAGTTTATCCTAAATTTACTTGGTAGTTGGAGTGATCGCCTGTGTTAGCTAATTGACTTTATCCAAAGGAAAAATAAACTTCTTATGCCTTTATGACAAGAGGCAATTTTGAAACTTGGAGCTAGGCTCCCTCAGAAGTTAGGCTTCTACCTGCTCACGGTAACTGGGAAATAGGGCACTATCTTTCTTGAAAATTACATTTCAAGGAGATCATTACTAGGTTCTTAGGAAATTTGCAGCTAACTATGCAGCAAGTCTATTGCAAAGAAAAACAATTATCAAAATCACTGTAAAATAACAGAATTACTGAATTTTTTTAAAAGTTAGCACATTATTTGCCTTAAAGGAATAAACTTTGAATATATCATATCAATGGTGAATGGTTAAATCAGATTCTTGATTAACAATAGACAAATATTTTTCTTAGTCATACATTAATTTTACAAATTGTTGTGATATCTTTATTGTTTGCATTTTCAAATGATTAATGATCTAAAAATTATTTGTAGTTCCTTATGAAGTCTTACCCAATCCAAGCCTAAGGAGTAGCTTAACTCTAGAGCCTGAGAATCTAAAATTTTAATTAAGAGATTCCCTTGCAAGGTCTAGTAAATTTCTCCTAAGTTTTAGTCAATCATATAAGTAGCATTATATTTATATGATGATTTAGGCCCTGTAGTAAGTATTCTGTCTACCCCAATAATTTTTCCCAAGATTGAAATACAAAGACATCTGCAGCCATCATCTAGTGTCAAAGATTTATTATGAGGCATCCATTGAAAGGTATAAATTAAACTTCCTGTGTTTAATTTATATGTGTTTGATTGTTTAGGTGTTGAGGACAAGCTTATCCTATAGGACATTTTTTTTTTCTTTTTGTGTCCAGTATAAGTCACTGTTTATACTATTGTAACAGTCAATCAAATTTCCATGAATAATTGGCATTCACTTTTGTTTATCTATTCTGGGTCTGCAGAGAACTCACATCCCAAAGTTAATCAAGTCAATTTTTTTTTGCAGTTTCTCTCTAAAATGCCAGATTTCTGTTTATCTGTAAATTAGATGTTATTTTTTTCTTTTTTACATCATCCTTCCAATAAAACCAGTTAACAAAATATTTTTGTGTCAAATTTAAGGCTTAAGTACTTGGATAAATATTAGTTACTTTTACTTTGTCATTGTCAAAAATTAATGAAGATGCATTCTACTGTTAGTGGAGCTGTGCGGATAGTCAGCTTCCCTCAGCTACCATTTTCCTCGATGTGGAAATCTGGACACTGACATGCTTATTACTCCATCAAAGGAGCAAAGTCTGCTGTTTGCAAAACTCTATACGGGAGCCAGGGTACCTATCATGCATGGGGTTATCAACTGAAACATGGGTAGGGTTCTTCTGCAAAGTTCTGGGCACAAGGAAACTAAGCCCTTAAGTGATTAATATCAGCTGGCATTCAAGGTATGTGGATGCCTGGGAGTCCTGGGTAGCTTTTCAAAAATTATTCAAATAGGAAAGGCTGGTTTTCCTCACATTGAGATAAGAAAAATGTAAATTATATGATACTTTTGTTTCCCTTCATTCATCAGCTTTATAGCTTGTTTGCCTTTTTCCAAGTGATTAGTGCAGCTATTCTCCATCCTATTGTCTTCACACAGGGATACAATCTTTTATCTAATTCTCAGTTATTCTCTGATTAGATCTCTATCATGTCTGCTTCCCTAACTGCATGATGTTTGGATGATATGTGTTGCTTGGAGGTAGAATTGGACAAAGGCATGAAATGGATTCAGGTTGGGCCACAAGGCTCATAAGCCTGTGACCTTAAACAGAACAGGTAATGAAGTCTTGCCCTCATTCTTCTTTACAGAGAAATTTACTAGTGAAGGGAACTACCCTCTTAAAAACTCATCACCTGACCCTTCACCAAAGTCAATTTGGGGCAGGAAAGGATAAAGAGGTTCTCTCCATGGGAAGAGATGGAGCAGGGACAGCAGAGAAAGGAGGAGGGTTCTGTGAAAGGCAAAGAGCTTTTAATTCTCACATTTTCTCTTCCATTTTCCTCAATCTTTTCTTTTGGCAATCCAACTTATTTTTAGTTGTTTTTCTTAGAATTATATTTATTGCATAAATGCCAGTAATTTACTTGCCTAGGATGAGGCCTAAGAGCCTAAGCAAATACATTTGTTTAACCAAATCAAAGTACCTGTCCATAGACCACTGCAAGACTGGATTCTCATATACCTACCTCAGATATGACAGAGTTATTACCCCTTTAAGAGAAAAGAGTAAGAGAAAATTCCTTTTTCCTGCAGGAAAAATTCCTAGCTTGCCATATTTTCTAATCATATGGAGATCCTGACAGGATTTCAGAGCCTGTATTATTCATACTATTCAGTAGTAAAATCTTGAATTTGGAGAGCATGGTTTGTTTGAGTTGTATTCCAAAGCAGCAGAAACCTAGGAAGGTTACTTTATATTTCAGGATCTCTTACTTAAGTGATGTGTGGCCACAGATCTTCAGCTGGTCCATTCAATTCAGAAACTGCCAGACTTTGCACTGACAACATTTCTGTTGCCTCAGTGGAGGCGCTACATTGCAGATCAAGGTGGGGGGTGGAGAGGGACAGTTCTAATTTTCCTTGTAAATATGGTGTATTCTTCCTTTAACCCAATTTTGAATGTTTGTCCCTCCTGTGAATTTCTCAGTTGTGTAAAAGTGGATACTAATTGTGTCTTACGTTAAAATACAGCTATTTACCAGAGAGACTGGTAAACTCTTATTTTATCACTAATTCTAATAACCATCTTAGTAAAGTCTCCCAAGGGAGCTGTTTATATGTAGTGACAAACTGGCTCACTTCTTAACTATGTACTCTTTAGTTTCTGTCTTTTTAAATTTAACTAAAACGATTAGGCTCTGCTCCATTTTGCCCACCCTGCGCTTCAGCCTGGACATTGCTTTCATTACCAACAGTAAACTAGTGCAATCATGTGGATCAACTTGTTTGTCATCCTTCTCTCAAGGAATCAGTCACGTGCTGCCTGAAAACCATTGTTTTATATATATGTATATACATACTTTTTGTTTGTTTTGCTTTGTTTGTTTGTATTTTTAGTTGTTAAAGGTGGAAGGAAAGCTCTAATCCCTGTTACAGGGTCTTGGTTGATGACTATAGATTTGACATTGATAGATGTTGTAATCCTAATAATATAGAGAGGACTCTTCTTACAAAATAATATGAATCACATTCTCGGTGAATAAATTTCCTGAAATTAAGGTAGGGAACCTCACGAAGTTTTTTCACAAGTTCCAGGATGTACTGCACAGCTGTTACTTGGGTTAAAATTTAATCTTGTATCTTTTTATCTTTGCGTATTTATAGAATTGAACTTAAAATATCATTTGCATATTATTCTACTTAGACGTTGTGAAGAGTTGACTTACTCAGAGAATTTTAAGTTTTAAATATTCTTTCAAATTTCTCAGACTAATTCCCTAGAACTGTAAATGCATGACTCCACTACTCTCAGTAGCTAAATGTCTTCTATAATTATTATAAATTAGGTTAGAGAGATATTCATTAACTTTTACTAGGGAAAACCTTATAGAAAAGTGCCTGAAAATGGGCATAAGTAACATCCGTGCCTAAAATATCATGGATCCCCGTGAGTCCTTTCATCTTTTTATACCATCTTTTTGGTTAATAAGAAAATAAGTCATGGAAAAAGCAACACTGAATAGTAGAAGAAAAGCATAGTTCAAAAGGAAGACAAATCTCTCCTGCCATTGTAGAAGTACCTCTTACTGTGATTTTGTTTCATTCTGACTCTTAAGCTTAAGCAGAATTTCCAGTGAAACTAAGTGATTTCATTTTAATTATGACCTACTTTCAAACAGAGTAGATTGGCAGAACTCCATGCACTTTATAAGTAGCTGTATTTCCTGAAATACGTTTGGTCTAGCCATGGTTATTGAACACGTATTCAATGAATATTTCAAATTAAAGCAGCTGGCTCTATGGATAGGCTAAGTGAAGATCAGTTTACATTCTTTCACTACTCTTCTGCAGTTCTCAAGTATGAAAGCAAAATGGCATAATTTCTCATTATAAATAGAGCAAATCTGGATATCGAGAGCCAAACCATTTTAAAGATATTGTCCGTTCTTTCCTACTCTTGGACTGATTATCAGACATGTAGCTTACAAAGGCATCTTACATTATGATTGCTTGTTTATATTAAATTGAGGGGCAAGGGGAGTAAAACTTATACATGTCCACTTGTTAGCAGCTCTGTCAAGAAACACCTCATATTGGAGAAGGTGTACATAAAATAATATGCTTATTTTTGTTACTTTTGAGGGTCAGTGACCCGTGTTCTCTTCTCATGGTGAATGGTTAAGATCTGATTTTCTTACAATCAAGGTAACTAACCACGTTGGCGCACGAATAAATCAAGAGTTAGAAGTGAGATGAAGTCTTGAGTAAAATCTGTTTTAGGTGAAATCAATATAAACTGTTGACTGAATTCCATCAAGTAAATTTTTAAACTTGGGAATATAGCTAGTCAATAATTAACACAAAGATGTTTTAATACAATAGTAAAGATGAGGAAAATATTTGGCTTGAAAAAATTAAAAGAACTTGTCCAAATAAATTTTAACTTGATCTCAAGAAAAGTATGCCTGATAATTTTCTATATAAGCAGATTTTTCTTTTCTCAAGAAATTACCAATGAAACCAAAATGGCTTTTCAGCTTTTAATTTGATTTTCAAACTAATAATCAACCTTAAAAATAATATAAATTGAGTAACCTCTTCATATTTCATAGGTTAACAGTATTTTTATCTTTTCCTAAAATAGCATTTTCCAAAATATATTCTGTGGTACAGTGGTTCTAAGAGATGCCAATGGGTGTTCATGATTGTCGAGAGAAGAGTGAGGATTTCATGCTTAAAGAGGCTTGGAAATTGCTAGATTGAAAGTATTTCTTTACAATAGAAACTTAAACATGCTTATAATCAAGGCAAATATCAAAGCGGGGAAATCTAGTGTGCATCTTCCTCAGAGTTTGCCACAGAACCCATTTTTGGGAAGAATACCTTGTAGATTAGGTCTCATGGAATACTAGTTTTAAAAAAGTTTCTCAGAACCTTTTGGGAAAAACCTTTTCAACTTGATATAAAAATACTTATCTTAAATGAGAAATTGAAGTGACATGCATATTACCTCATAGCCCCTCTTGCTCAAGATGCCTTGTATAAAATTTTTCTAAATAGCTTAATTTCTTCAGTGCATTTTATATGAGAAAACGGTTTGACCCTAAACAAGTTAGTGCCTTATCTCATGAACATTTCTTGTAAACTTTACTGGCAGGGTATGAAATTAATAATCAAAAAATAATGTTTAACATTAATATAGTTGCTGATAACAAAGCTGGCAGTCTCCTTTTTCCTTTTTCTGCCGAGTGCCACCATGTTTTGGTCCTGTGAGAGACATTGCCTTGCTGAGAAGGGGAGGAGCTTCTGATTCTTGACGCAGCAAGAAACTGCTTTTTCTAATGCTTTTGAGGAAATCTGATCTCTTTCCCACTTTACAGAAATCTGAAAGTTACTCTGTAATTATTAACAGTCTGTGGAGTTATCTTTCCTTCTCCTAGAAAAGCAGGGATTAAATGCAAAATCCTTTTACTTTTAGGGAAGAAAAATTTCTTTTCTCTCACTTTATATTGTCAACTTTAAATTTTTCTCTTCTTTGTAGTTTCTTCTTTAGTGACCTGAAATCACTTCTGATCCTCTCACATGTTCTTTCCCTGTCAACTTACTAATCTTATAGCCTGTGGTTCTTGCCCTTATTTATGAAAATTCCTCTAGACAGATAGAGTATACATACTCATATAAGAAGAGACCTGGAGAGCATACAGGTGGAAGCTACAATCTCATGTGCAGGCTCACTGAGTAAATCCAGTAGTCCAGTATTTATCATGTTTCAAAACTGAGACACAGTGATCTGGCCAGAGCTAACCATGGGGTCCAGATTTTTCTGTCCAGACCATAATTCCCACAATCTACAACTGCTTTATACATTTTATGATTCTTAAGGTGTCATTTACTTTCCTTTCCTTTCCTGAATCTCAATATTCATCTTAACATAATATGTTAAAATTTCTAACAGTACTACTCCTTGCATAGAATATTGGCCAAAATACTTGCTATATCATTGTACGTCTTTAGAATCTTGCTTACAGGAAAAAAAGACCTCTTCAAATCAAAGTTTGTCAGTTTTTAAGTCAGATAATTATGAGAATACCAAACTGTCCTTGTATTTCAACCTGCAGTAAATTGAATTCAGCGATGATAATTTTTTGCATAGAAGGCTGCCTCTTGGAAGTAAACATCCTTTTGAAGCATCTGCAGTCTGTCATTTGAGAAATACGGCCTTTTCACTTTGCCTCTAGTCCTTGCATATCAATCTAATCGCAAGGTATTGCCACAGTTTTGTACCCTGAGTGATACTTTAGCTATAGATCCAAGAAAATAAAATTATAATAATAAAAAAGGAGTATTCAAGAGCTCATTTAATTCAGTCATTCTACTTAAATCTTTGGAAGATTGAAGAGTGGGGGAGGTAAGTAGGAAGAAAGGAGTCTGGTAAAGTGAATATTTTATTTCTTGCCTTGGTTTGCAAGGTAATGTTTTGACAACTGGTCATTGATAAATAAAAGGACAGAAATAAGTTTGGAAAATGTGGACCAGCAAAGAGAGAAACAAGAAAGCATTGCAAACTAGCTAAATTGTCACTGACTTGGTACAGAGAGCATTGAACTTTAATTAAACAAAAATCTTTAACACTTATTGTTTATTTTCAGCACACATGGCTCATAGTTGAAATTATGATTTTTGTCTTTTCCTTGGTGGCAAAAATCATTTTATTTTCATGGGGAGAGCAAAAATTAGCAGAAGAGGTGAAAGTCCCTCAGGTTCATTAGGCCCAATCTTTATATGAGGACTATATTTTTTGCTCCAGATTTCCAGAACAATCCTAAACAAAGAAAACCTGAGACCGTCACTTGCTCATTTATTGTTCAGAAAAACTGGGTCAGTGGTAATAAATAATCCTCATATATGTATTTTTTGAGAATAATATTTTTATGAGAAGCATGCTCACTTTAAAACATATTCTCACAAACTGCTACTTAGACTGTTAGTTGCCATGTAACAGTAGCAGTCTGTGTGGTTTCCCCCCAATACTGGAGCTCTTTTAATGAAAAAAGTTGTATTATAAATCAAGATCTTTTGATATCATCAATTACATTATGTGTATGTTCAGTTTCTTCTATAAATGTTATCGAAGCTAGATGTTCACAGTATTTACATAGGAATCTTTTTAGATGGAAACATAGTTATTTCCTTTTGTTTCACCTTGAATGCAAGCAGAAGAAAGTCCTCCTTCCCACCCATTCAGAGATGCTCAGATACCTAAATTTCAAGATAGAGTCTCTTAACTTTTAAATTTGCTCCTTGTTAATATTACATATCCATTATTGTTATTGATAATTATTATATTATTATTGATATTTATGTTATCAATATGTCAATATACTAATCAACTTACTGATATTTTATCAATAGCTATTGATAATTTTTGTTATAATTAATAATATAATAATAATCAAAAACAATATTAATGGTAATGAATACCAGTAAATGAATGCTTGCAATATGCCAAGCACCATACTGGTTATATTTGATGTTTAATTAACCCTCAAAATGACTCTTATGAAATAAATATCATTTCCCTTTTTGAATTTGGAAACTGAGAATTAGAAAGGTTAGTTAACTTGCTTGTCACTTAGCTTATAAGATGCTATACAGAATTTAAATGTAGTTTTGTTTGATTCTTAACCACTGTGCTATGTTGTCGTTTTTCTTCCCTTTTAAACTTTTATGTACTTTTATTTTTTTTAATTAAAAAAAATACATTTATTTATTTATTTATGGCTGTGTTGTGCCTTCGTTGCTGTGCGTGGGCTCTCTCTAGTTACTGCGAGCTGGGGCTACTCTTCGTTGCAGTGCGCGGGCTTCTCGTTGTGGCTTCTCTTGTTGCGGAGCACGGGCTCTAGGCATGCAGGCTTCAGTGGTTGTGGCACACGTGTTCAGTAGTTGTGGCTCACAGACTTTAAAGCACAGGCTCAGTAGTTGTGGTGCACGGGCTTAGTTGCTCCGCGGCATGTGGGAATCTTCCCGGGCCAGGGCGCGAACCTATGTCCCTTGCATTGGCAGGCGGATTCTTAACCACTACGCCACCAGGGAAGCCCTGTACTTTTATTTTTTATTTTGTATTCGTCTTTCATAACTTAAGAGGGATGAATATATTTGATCATTTCCAGTAAATTTTGTTAATATTAGAAAGATATTGAATCTGGGTTTAAGAGATAATCAAAATAGGCAATAGAGATTCTGGCAAAAGTAGAAATCACACAGAAAGATAAAATTTCACAGGAAAAGAAAGCTAGAGATATGTGTCAGAAAGTTTTCGAGTGTTTTTAAAAGCACAATTTTATAAAATACTATTTAAAGCACTTTTTATTCATTCTTTTCACACGAATTTTATTCACTTATTTTGTGCTCATAATATGGAAAACATTCGATGGGCATTTAAGGTGAAACAAAAATGCATAGGATATGATTCCTGTCCTCAAGTAACACATTTCTGTGGGAAGGGTGAAATAAGACAAGACAAAAGTCAGTGCAATCAAGCACTCTTGGACAACTGTAAGTGCCTTAGCATATCAGAAGCAGAAGGGTTGGGTCATCATAAAAACAACAGGTTACCACATTTACTCATATATTTCCCCCACTTCTTCCACTGAAGTGAGGATTGAGGAAATAATTTGCAGGAATAAAATATTGTCACTTACCACCTGCAGACAGTGTGCAACATAGGGATGATGTGACTATATGGTATAGATAAACATACAAATAGAAAGTATTGAATGAAATAAGCATGTATACTACATACTAAATATAATTAACATAGGGGTGATGTGACTATACGGTATAGATAAACATACAAATAGAAAGTATTGAATGAAATAAGCATGTATACTACATACTAAATATAATTAACATAGGGGTGATGTGACTATACGGTATAGATAAACATACAAATAGAAAGTATTGAATGAAATAAGCATGTATACTACATACTAAATATAATTAACATAGGGATGATGTGACTATACGGTATAGATAAACATACAAATAGAAAGTATTGAATGAAATAAGCATGTATACTACATATTAAATATAATTAACTTCAGGTACCCTAGGCTTTATATTTTGGTATATATCTATAGGAAACATATTTTCCCATCAAAAAAGGCAGAATAAACATTTTCCTTCACCAGTCAATTTTGTGACTGAATATAGCATTGTCAAAGCCAGAAGGAAATAGTGGTAAGATTATTATGAGAAAAGATATTGACTGGAAAGATATTCTCTGTATGAGGCCAAATAAAACTCAAAGGTAAAGTATGGTGATTACACAGGAAATTACCATTTGTTTCATTTTTTTTTTGCGGGGGGGGCGGTACACGGGCCTCTCACTGTTGTGGCCTCTCCTGTTGTGGAGCACGGGCTCCGGACGCACAGGCTCAGCAGCCATGGCTCACGGGCCCCGCTGCTCTGCGGCATGTGGGATGTGGGATCTTCCCGGACCGGGGCATGAACCCGTGTCCCTTGCATTGACAGGCGGACTCTCCACCACTGTGCCACTAGGGAAGCCCGTTTGCTCATTTTTTTTTACCCATGAGATGGTTGCCCAGCACTATGCCACTCTTTAATTTTTTTTTGCCAATAAAATGTAGTCTATTTCCTTGCCGAGCACTTGTAATCACTCCTTGATTCTCTTATATTCTCTTCAAAAATAACCACCATCTTCCTCAAGTCCAAGGCCAGAGATCAAATGAGTTGAAATGGAAAAGAATTACCATGTTTTAAATAGTTACATACTTCAACTCAGTCTTGGTAAAAGGATTTCTTTTTGAAAGAGAAAAAAAATATTGTTTGGAGTGCTCAGATATGAGTCATACTTCACAGCTGATGGTAATTTCCATAATCTCACAAGCAGAAACCGAAGTGTCTTAAATATTCTTAAACATCCTCTCCCTGCATTGCACCTTTCAGGATGTAACCCTCCTTGAATATTAAATTCTCCTGTAGCAATGATGATGTTTATCTAAAAGAAGCTCTGGTAAATAAACGTAGACTGCATTTAATAATTGTTAGTTTTCTAGAGAAACAGGCTGTGTGTGTGTGTGTATGTGTGTGTAAAAATAACAGATAATTGTTCTTTAAGTCTATGTCAATACTTAAGAACAGTATCTCTGTTTAAAACCACATATTGTATTTTGATTACAATGTAAAAGAAGAATATTTGCAAATGACCTTTCCTTGTAATAACTGGCTATAAATTAGCATGGACTCTAGATATAAAACTTAGGTATGAATCCTAACTCTATCATTTACTAGCTTTGTGACCCAGGACAAACTATTCAACCTGTCTGTATCACAGTATTTTCATTTGTAAAATGGAGAAAGCAATAGTACCTACCTGTAGAGTAATTGTTAAGTGTAAGTTTAACATGTAAAGCTAGTGCCTAACTAATAGCAGTTATTACATAAATTCTACCTATTATTAATATTCATATTGCCATGAATATTATTAACTGATTTTCCAGAAAAGCTAAACATCCTAATCTTTTAACTTGGTCATAGGTTCCAGTCTGAAAGAGAGTGAGAGTTTTCTACTTTTGCTGTTTTGTCTGTTAAATATTTAATACATAGGGATAATATTTTACTGATACAAGAAGGATTTGATCTGAAGCCTGGCAAGCCATACAAATGCTTTGAAAAACCAGATTACAATGTCATGATAGATGATATACATGGTATTCTTTCAAAGGGAAGACTTTTACTCCCAATTTGATAAGGTGAAACATATTGATAAAGCATAGTACACTGGTATATTTTATTGTATTACCTACAGGTAGATCTTCATTTTTCAGATATATAAAGCAAAATAGAAAGAATACATCCAAGAAGTCTAGATAATTAAAATGAATTTGAAAGTATGCAGCAAATAGAAATAACCTTATTCTTACAAGCTAATTATAGTCAGAACTTTAAGTAGAAGAAGGAAGTGAATCATGTGAATTAACAGATCACTGCTTCTGTTTACTAGATTCCTCACTGCCCCTCCATATTCATTTCTGAAAAGTATTTATTTCACAGGCAAGAATAGAGATAATACTTGGTCCTGAGACTTGCCTCCTTATACTATACTAGGATTGTCTTGATTAAGATTAGAAGCTTTCTAGGAAGTATTAGCAGTTTAGGGGGATTTCATTTCATTTTGCTAGAACCCCCAACAGGGAATCTTTTCTAGAAGTCAGAAAGACAAGTGATAGTAGAGGAAATATATTTTTTGAAATTTTGAAAGCACAGATTCCTTATTTCCACTTTGAGTTAATTTACTTGAAAATATTCAAAAATTATTTTGTGAGGGCCTGCTCTATGTCGGGCAATATTCTGGAGCCTAATACAGCAGTGAATGAGACAATATCCATGTTCCCATGGAGATTAAATTCTAGTAGGGATGTGGGGGGGGGTGCTGGGGGTAGGGGGCTTGATAAATACACAATATACATAAACTCAGAGAAGATAAAACAGGATAATGGAAGGGCTGATTACCAGAACTGAATTCTAATTTTCGTTGTTAGAGAAGACTTCTCTGAATAGATGACACTTGAGCCAATAACAAAAATAAACCTTAGGGAGATTGGAGGAAGAGAATTTCCTGTGAACAGAACTGAGAGTGCAACTATCCTGAAGTGATAACTGTGGAGTTTTGGAGAAACCAAAGGAAGGTCAGTGTAAGAAGCAAGATAAAATGAGACATGGTCAAAGGAGGAGAAAAGAGGCTTTAGAAGTCAGTTAGGAGTGTTTTGGATATGGTGTACTCATAGTCTATGTCATGGCTCTCTTTCTTGGTCTAGGGAAAAATCGCTTTATTACCACCTTCACCTGGGCCTTCAGGATTGTACCTTTTCTTGCTTGTCCTTCCTAGGAATATTGTGGGAGGATCTTTTTTTTTTTTTGTATATGTATTTTATTTGTCTCATTTTAAATTCATTCTTAATATTATAAAATATTTTATTATTATTAAATTATATATATATGCTGTCCCCAATGTTTTCAGTTGCAAACGTTACTGCTATGAACATCCTTGTGAATATCTCTTAGTGAACATTGGCAAGGAGGTGTGTCAGGGAGTATACTTAGGAGTAGAATTGCTGGTTTGTAGGCAATGCCTTATCAACTCCTCTTGATCGTGCCTGATTGCTTTCAGTTGGATGTAAGGATTGTAGCAACAGATTTTTTTTTTTTGCGGTACGCGAGCCTCTCACTGTTGTGGCCTCTCCCGTTGCGGAGCACAGGCTCCGGACGTGCAGGCTCAGCGGCCATGGCTCACAGGCCCAGCCGCTCCGCGGCATGTGGGATCTTCCCGGACCGGGGCATGAACCCATGTCCCCTGCATCGACAGGCGGACTCTCAACCATTGCGCCACCAGGGAAGCCCACAACAGATTATTTTTGAAATCTTTCAGACCATACTGCATAGAAGACTGTCTACAATGATAAGATTGGGATAACTTGGGGCTGCCTCCTCAGTAGTCATCATTTCTGGTTCTGTACCTATAGAAAGAGCTTTAATACCTGCGCAGAGAATCCTGTCCAGTTGCTGGCAAAACTTCTGAAAGTCTTCTTCTGATGTCTTGCATTCTCTCTGTCCTGCTCGATTGTTTTTTCCTTATTTTTTTATTTTAGTTAGTTTACCCTACTGATAAGATGTAACTTCATGGGGGCTATGACAGAGACTTCTATGATACACTCAGCATGACCTTCTTTCACTTGCTAGAGTATTGTCCTTAAACTAAATGTATTTGCCTAAACGTGGTTCCCTCATGATGTTTTTTTTCTCATGAACATTCCTTGTCCTCAAAAGAATAAAACCTTCTCATACCTATTTCTTTACTCTTTCAGCTAGGTTTCTGTATCACAGGTTAAGCTTAAGCTAACTTCCCTGCTATACTATCACCCTTAAGCCTCAGGTGAGAAGTGAACTGTCTGTACAAGAATTAGTTTCTTGCTACGAAAAACTCAGTCAGCTTCATGATGTTGACTGAAATTGGACTTTAACGGGTTTCATCAAAAAATAACTTTGCAACTTCCCCTCCGTTCCACTGGATATTTCATATATTGAAGTTTATCCATTGTTTCCATTATTTTTGTAAACAGAATGAAACTTTTTAGAAAATGTAGGTCAATATTGTCTTACCATTCCAGGGCTTCACCAACATTTACTACTCTTCTTTATTTTAAAGAAATGTTAAGTTTTAAATAAGGCCACATTTACCTTTGACATCTTGGGAAAGTCTTATCTACCTTAACCGTTTCTCACGATTTCCCCCATTTCTATTTTTTCCCTTTTCCAATCTCTGCTCCTTTCCTAAACACCTCACCTAACCCTGACCACTCACAACTTTTAATAGGATGGGACCTTCAGGAGTCTGTTCCTTGCCTTTTTCAGTCACTGCAAGAAGCCCTGTTAAGCCTGTCAGATAAAAGTACAAGACACCACTTAAATTTGATTTTCAGATAAATATATGATTTTTTTTGGTATAAGTATATCCCATGCTATGGTTGGGATACACTTATACTGAAAGTAAGTATTCCTTACTTTTCTGTAATTCAAATTTAACCTGTAGTCCTTATTTGCTAAATCTGATAAGCCTATCTGCTGGACCATTGCCACAACACAGGAAATGCCACCCACAGCTGATCCCAACTGTTTTGCCGTAAGCCTGCTTTTGGTTTTAAGGTTCTTTGGATTTGCTGGCAAAATAACCACTCATTTCACACAAATAAACAGCTCTGATCAATTCTTTAATGAAAAGTGATTTAGCTTAATTTTAATATACAATCATTAGAAGGAAAGGAATAAGAATATTAGAGAAACATAATAGGATATACATCACCAAATTGGGCCGACACCCACTTCCAGATCCAAACAGCAGTTGGAAAGTCCCAAGTAACAGCAATCTGGAGCCCGGGGTCCCGGGCAGTGCATCCATCCCATGGGTGAGACTTCAGATTGGAGTTCTGGGGACTTCCACTTATAATTCCAGGCCACAAACTGATATTATCAGTTTGTGTACAAAAATGCAGCTCTGGTTCAGTTGTAACAATGCTGTTAATTTCATCTTGAGTCACAAGACTTTCCAGACCCCGGGGGACTGCCCAGGTCCCCAGGGCTCAAGAAATTCCAAGACCCGCTCCCTTTCTTATTGTAAGCGCTGTTTGACTTGTTAGTAGCAATTGTTAGGTGTGCAAGAAGGTGCGCAGTCCAGGCAAGGTCACAGGTTGATCAGAAGCCTGCTTCTGCCTCTGAAGCCTGAACAAGATTACTTTATTAATTTTCCCAACAGCAACCACGACATATATTTAGGAATGATTGTCCCAGGAGGAGGTGTTTCAGGTGACAGTCGTCACTGTACTTTGGAAGAAGCTGGGGTGGTAGCAATAATCATTAATCATCTTAATTCAGTTTTCTGGTGGTTCAAACACACCTTGAAGAGTTGCTTAGTTTTTCAACAACTTAGGTGAAACTTAGCATGTCTCATGATATTTCTGGTTATTTTTAGGTGATCAAAAAATTTTTATGATCTTTATTTTAAAAATCGGTTTTAATTTAGTAATGACTATGTCCTGTATAGAATAATGGTCAAATGCTTATAGCTTTTAAAAAATTTTATGGCTTTTCTCCTTGTCTAGCATGGGACTTCTGAAGACTCCCCCCCACCAAAGTAGAAAAGATCAGACAGTTTCTCCTTCATTTGCCTACCTGTCTTTCCCACTCAGAAGGCTGCTTCTGGCTTATTTGGTTTAAACATGGGTGGAGGAAGAATAGTGGGAAAAGAAGGAGTAGAGGTAAGGGGTGAAACATTTATGAATTTTCCAGGACTAAATGGTCTGGCCTTGGCACCACTGGGCTTGGAATATGTTCTAATTAAAGGACACTTTGAGATACCTAACTTGATATGAATTTCTAGCTTTAAGTTCCCCTTGTCATGGGGGTCTCATTCTGCCTATTTTTTTGTTTTCTTAATATCTGTTACTGAACTAAATTTGGGTCCACTCACCCATACACCGTAAAGCTAATCTACTGACACCAGGTTGTGGTGAAGGAAAGTGCAGCATTTATTGCAGGCACCAAGCAAGGAGTACAGGTGGCTAATGTTCAGAAGACCCAAACTCCCTCTTTTAGGGAAGAGTTTTTAAAGGCAAAGTGAGGGAGGGTAGTCACAGGATGCATGATCAGCTCCTGCACAATTCTCTGGTTGATAGGGAGGTAACAGGGCAGTGTCACAGGGGTTAACATTATCAATCCTCAGGCTCCAGCCATTGTGGCGGCTATGCCTCATTATCGTCATGTGGTTAGCTTCTTCTATCTGGTGGGGGTTTTAGTGTCTGTAAAGCAGCTCAGGCATGTGCATCACACACTGTTATCTATGTCCTTCAGGGAAGAACTAAAGATTCTGTGACTGCTGTATGGCTGATTTGCTGTTTAAATTGTTACTAGTTCTCCTAGTCCAACTGCTATTTTTTTTTACTACATGTCCACATTCTTTCAATTGTTCATTCTTCAGCTAGCCGTCTGTGACTCAGGGAAGGCCTGGGAGACTAAAGCTTTTCTACAAACAAGAGGTAGGCAGAGGACATTGTGGTGGGGTGGGGGCCATCTGTCCTGGGATGGCCCCATAGAGTCCTGTTAGATTACATATCTATCTTTTTATCACTAGGCAAGCTATGGTCCATTCCAAGCTGCCTTCTTCTGAGTTCTTTCTACCATTCTAGGTTGTCCTTTTTTTTTTTTTTAATTGGAGTATAACTGCTTTACAGTGTTGTGTTAGTTTCTGCTATACAATAAAGTGAATCAGCCACCTGTATACATGTCCCCTCCCTCTTGGACCTCCCTCTCCAACCCCCATCCCACCCATCTAGGTCATCACAGAACACCGAGCTGAGCTCCCTGTGCTATACAGCAGATTCCCACTAGCTATCTATTTTACACATGGTAGTTTATTTATGTCAAACCTAATCTCCCAATTCATCCCACCCTCCCCTTCCCCCACTGTGTCCATATGTCTGTTCTCTACGTCTGTGTCTCTATTCCTGCCCTGCAAATAGGGCAGTACCATTTTTTCTAGATTCTACATATATGCATTAATATATGATATTTGTTTTTCTCTTTCTGACTTACTTCACTCTGTATGACAGACTCTAAGTCCATCCACATCTCTACAAATGACAACCCAATCAAAAAATAGGCAAAAGACATAAATAGACAGTTCTCCAAAGAAGACATACAGATGCCCAAGAGACACATGAAAAGATGCTCAACATCACTAATTATTAAGAAATGCAAGCCAAAACTGCAGTGAAGTATCACCTCACACTTGTCAGAATGGCTATCATCAAAAAACCTACAAACAATAAATGCTGGAGAGGGTGTGGAGAAAAGGGAACCCTCTTGCACTGTTGGTGGTCCTTTTGAAGAGCAGTGTATATGAGCATTATTTCATCATGCTGTGAGCATATTTTGTTCATGGGGAACATTTATCTATCCTTGTCCCTGTCAAAGGTACAAAGTAAAGCTTAATCCCAGTGTTCCTCTCTGAGTAGCTATGTTGATTGTCCTTTAGATCCTCATGCATGAGTAGGTACCAGTCTACTCTGACCCACAGCTCCAACGGTCACAATACAAGCTTTTCCCATGGTCTCATCGAGCCTTTTCTCTTGGCATGAGATGCAAAAAAGCCACTCCAGCCTGCCTTTTCTCCATGGTGGAACTCAAAGTGCACCTCATTCTCTTACCCCAAATCTTTAGATCCTTAATGTGGATGAGGAAAAATAATTGCAAAAAAATATTTTGGAACTGTCCTTTGCAAATATGGAATTACCAACCTGTATTGGATATGAAAATGTTGACTTCTATTTTCTTGGGGCCCTGAGTGAAACAGACTAAAGTCAAAGACTTAAATGGTTTAATTTAGATAGACTGTTAAGTGTATTTACCTAGATTCTTTGACATTCTTAGAATTAGCAGGTAAACATTATAGATTCAGGTTAAAATTTTCAACTCAGTGTCCTTGGACACAATCAACTGAGACTGTGACGTTGTACACAAAGCAGATTGCCACTGATCCATGACTTAGTCCAGTTAGAATGTCTGTGGGTGTCCTCAGCTCATTTCTTAATCAGCGACTTTTGTAAAAGTAGTGAGGACAGAAATATTTTAGAGATTAGTTCTTATATATACATAGACCTTTTTCTAAAGAAAGGATACTTAGGGTCAATACTTGAGCATTTGCCCTTTAGAAAGGGAAAAATTCAGAGTGTAAAAATATAAAATAGTACATTGGCATTCATAGCAGGATGCTTGCATTAACAAAATTTACAGTGTTTTTGAAGAGAAGTAATGAGAACTTCTTTGCAGCTTCAGTAGCAATGTATAATACAGCACAATGAAAAATGGTATTTTAATTTTCATGCATGACCTCCACCAGAAGTGTTAATCCTGTGCTAGACCCTATAATTCTCCAACTGTTTGAGGTGAAAGAAAAATGATATTCCATGTCTTTCACAGCTAGAGCATATGTTTTGGAGAATCTAGAGGGTGGAAGAATTCATGTATTAAAGAGCAAGGCCCACCTGGAAAAATCCAAGTGTTTTACAATTGAACAGGACATTAAGCAATGGATTATTCTATCAAGTACTAAACTTAAGAGCAAGTGCTGCATTTAAAATAGGTTAAAAGGTAAAATTATTAAAATTTGATTATATTTACCAAACACATTATTACAGTGATTAAAGTTTTGAAGGTATATTACTTAAAATAGTCAAAGCATTTTGCAACAGTCAAAAGTTTTTACAAAAGGTGAATTTAAAGGGTGCATAAGAATTTCTGTGTTAGATAGGAAGGTCAGGTTTATAAATAAGATATGTTAGTTCTGAGAGACCCAAATGTAGGACTTAGAAACTGAATGTGCCTTGTGTCATTACCCTGAGGACAGATAAAACATAACTCAAACTGCTGACGTCGTCTCTGATAATACCTAGAAAGTATCCTCTTTCCTCAGAATGACTGTTAATTTCAAGTTTATGAGGGAAATGAGTCAGAGAGACACACAGGCTCACCTCAAGCTTTGTTATCTGAAAGACAGTCATACATGAAGGTCAGATGAAGTTCAGGAGCTCAAATATCCACAGGGGACTTTTGGGAAAATTGATAAAGCAAACAGCTTATGAGTTCATAGAATGGCACTGACTCTGAGGCTTAGCGTGAGAGAAACTCTGGAAAAGGGTGCATCCTGGAATCCACAAAAGGGGGCATTAAGCACCCAGCTCCTGCTGACTGTAGCCATGTACACTAACAGCCTAGCATCACTGCATTTTCTAATTTTTCAAAAAAAAGTCAGGAACATGGATTTTTATGTGAAAATTTTCAGTGGTTGAACATTAGGAAGGAATGCAATACTTTTTGAACACCAATGGCCAAACGGAACCCATCAATGGTCTTGGTGTGCCTGGGAGATACTCATTTGAGACCACTGGTCTTTATTTATCTGTGTGTCTCAGAGTGTTGTCCTTGGCCCACATGCCTCAAAATCACCCCACACTCCTGAATCTGCTAAGATCCCAGTCTGCTCCCATGAGCACTCTTTACTGCTCTTTATAGTCACAACCCTTGTTTGCATGAAACTATTAACAAAATGAAAAGGCTGCTTACTGAATGGAGAAGATATTTGCAAATGGTAAGGCTGATAAGGTGTTAATATCCAATGTATACAAAGAACTCAAACAACTGAGCACCAAAGAAAACAACCAACCAATTAAAAAATGGGAAGAGGCCTGAATAGACCATTTTCCAAAGAAGACATACAGTTGGCCAACAGACACATGAAAAGATCCTCAATGTCACTAATCATCAGGGAAATGCAAATCAAAAGCACAATGAGATATCACCTCACACCAGTCAGAATGGCTATTATCAAAAAGATAACAAATAACAAGTGTTGGCAAGGATGTGGAGAAAAAGGAAGCCTCATGCACTGTTGGTGGGATTGTAAATTGGTGCACCCACTGTGGAAAACAGTATGGGGGTTCTTCAAAAAATTAAAAATAGAACTACCATATGATCCAGCAGTTTCACTCCTGAGTATTTATCCAAAGAAAACAAAAACACTAATTTGAAAAGATATATGCACCCCTGTGTTCATTGCAGCATAATTTACAAGAACAAAGATATGGAAGCAACCTAAGTGTTCATCTATATATTAATTGATAAAGAAGCTGTGATATATATATGTATAATGGAATATTGCCCAGTCATGAAAAAGAATGGAAATCTTGCCATTTTCAACAACATGGATGGACCTAGAGGGTATTATGCGAAGTGAAATAACTCAGGCAGAGAAAGACAAATCCTGTATGATTTTACTTATATGTGGAATCTAAAAAACAAAACAAATGAACAAACATAACAAAACAGAAACCGACTCATAGATATGGAGAACAAAAAAGTGGTTGCCAAAGGGGAGGAGTGTGGGGGTAGGAGAGAAATAGGTAAGGGACATCTAAGTGACTTCCAGTTACAAAATAAATGAGCCATGGGGATGAAATGTACAGTGTGGGGAATATAGTCAATAATTATGTAATATTTTTGTATGGTGAGAGATGGTAGCTAGACTTACCCTAGTGATCATTTTGAAATGTATTGAAATATTGAATCACTATGTTGTACAACAGGAACTAACAGTGTTGTAGGTCAATTACACTTCAAAAACAAGCACACAATTAACTCATAGAAAAAGAGATCAGATTTGTGGTACCAGAGGTGGGGTTTGGGAATAGGGGGAATTGGACAAAGGTAGTCAAAAGATAGAAACTTCCAGTTATCAAATAAATAAGTACTGATACTAGGGATGTAATGTAAAGCACAATAAATATAATTATCACTGCTGTATGTTGTATATATGAAAGCTATTAAGAGAGTAAATCTTAAGAATTCTGATCACAAGGAAAAAATTTTTTTTCTTTTTATTTTGTGTCAAAATGGGACGATGGATATTCACTAAACTTACTGTGGTAATATTTCATGGTGTTTATAAGTCAACTTTATGCTGTACATCTTCAGAGTTTATTGTGCATAGAAGAACAGTTCCTGACTGGGAGTATTCAAACCAGTAGTGGAATGAAGCACAGAGGCATGTTGTTCTAGAACAGCTTATATAGTGGAAACATGGAAGCTGTTTAATCTTTATAATGATTGGTTGTAGCATTAGGGTTTTTCCAATGACAGGGGATTGGCTAAAAGATTATGTCATTTTTGGAAAACAATTTAGGTGTTGTTTATGATTTTCAGAGGCATTTACAAGAAACAACACAAATTAAATTTTGCTTATGTTGCAGGATAAGCTAAATTAGGTTTCACTTACCTGGTTTTGTGTGTTCAAGGAATTTTTCAACTCTGGTGTCCATTTTGTATTTTATTTTGACAGAGATGATGAGTAAACACGTAATGAAGGTAATTTTCCCTGTGCCAAATAAAATTCTAAGCCTGTGGTTTGAATGTACATAGACATAAATTGTGATATTCCTAAAATAAATCTCCTCCTCTTCCCCCTCCCCTCCACTCCCTCTCCCTCCTCCTCCTCCTTCTTCACTGCAGAGAATTTAAAACATTTCTGTAAATTATTTGGCATTTTCCCATTAAAAACTGGAGCCTAATTTCCCTCCTCATGAATGTAGGAATGTAGGCCAACCTTAATAGCTTTCATATATAACATACAGCAGTGATAATTATATTTATCGTGCTTTACATTACATCCCTAGTATCAGTACTTATTTATCTTATAACTGGAAGTTTCTATCTTTTGACTACATTCGTCCAATTCCCCCTCCCCCCAAACCCCACCTCTGGTACCATAAATCAGATCTCTTTTTCTATGAGTTAATTCCTTCTAATTATTAGAATGGGTTGAGAGTGGCACTGTGTGGGTTTTCATGCTAGATCATAAAAGGCATATACCTTCTGCTTAACCTCTTTCTCTCTCTCTCTTTGTTTTTCAGAACTTGTGCTGTTTATAGTAAGAAGTCCAGCTACCCTGAAGCAACCATTCTAAAGAGACCATATTGAGACTGTACATAAGAGAAAGATGCCTAAGGAGGGGCTCTTCTAGACTCCTGTTGTTTGAGCTCTCTAATTATCAACCTACCAACATCAATAGGTGGGTGAATAAGCCTTTGGATGACTCCACTCCTTTGCATGCAGTCAGACTTCTTCTCAACTTTTGGAAAAGCTCAAACTTTTTTATTGCCCTCAACTTCATCTTCTCCCACTCAAAGCGTCAACCTCCATCCTAAATGCTTCCCAGTCGTCCCGAAACATAGACTTTACCTCTGACAATTGTTATCTCTCCTGTCATACCCCTAGTCAATGACAGTATAAGACCAAGTTAGCTCCTTAAGATATACAAAGCTAGTTATTTTCTCAGGTGGAACTGGAAAAAAGGGTTGCTAGCATTAGTTTACTTCTCTCTTAATAACTCACCTTAGTGGATCTGAGTAGAATCAATGAACCTAAATTGTTCAGAAGGATGCTCTGGGGATACTTATGCATTGCATTGGAAGTTTTGGCATTTAGAGATGGTGCTTTCTGTTGCTTTTTAATTCCCTGCAGAATATAATACAGTGAAGCTTCAATGAATTGGAACATATGGAATATGGTTATTAACAAACATCATTTTGAATTTAACATTTACTAAATTTTGTTCTTGGTTTTCTGTTATCTTGATTTTAATTATACATTTTAATAAAAATGTATTTAATCTCTCCTTGATGCCTGAGGACACTGAATAAATATCCTCAGACTTACTGCTCTCAATCTTAGAACTGAACATGTATTGACTGCAAGGTAGCCTAAAAAGTTACCTGTAATATGTTATTATCACTAGGTTGCAAAATATTTTTCTATTAAATGAGAATAAGGATCCTTCAGAAATTACAGAGAAGACATTATGTGGTTGTTAGCAAAAATATGGACTTCTGGGAAAATTTCTTAACAAACTTTCTTCTTGGCTTGTGACTCTTGAGAGATCCTAGAGCCAGAGAAACCAAAGTGATTTAGCAGCCTTTTCTAAAAGCGGGCTTTTATTTCTGTAGTTATTTATTTACTTTTTTAAAAGCAGTCCTTCTCTTCTTGTTTTCAGAAGAGACAGACCATTCTTACAAAACTGGGACTGGTTAACCATCATCCCTCCTATGTTAACGCAAGGCCTGGTGGGCGGTTGTCTCCCGTATGAGTTACTGAGCAGACGTGCTGGACTCTGCCAAGACAGAGAGAGAGGGACTGGGAACAGATGACAAAGGTAAGACGAGGCATGCAGAGGCAGCATGGCAAAGATGTATGACTTTTCTGTGCTTCTGGGGAACAGTGCAAAATGCTGACTGAGGTTAAACAATCATGGTAATACTTAGTTTTAAAATGAAGAGGACTGAGTCTCAAGAGCTGGAATGACACTTCTAATAACCAAAGGTGACAGAAAAAATGAATAGAATCAAACTGAACTGCCACTAAAGATGACTGCCATTCGGCAGAAAAGGGGTGAGGGATGGTTAACAGATCAGATTCATAGAAGTTATTGGAAAATAAAATTGTTCCATGTTTATATCCCTGTGAGTCAAGTCTATTCAGTCAAACTGAATATACTTCTTTGCACACTGTCGCTTGTGATTTGTCTTTTTGTCCTAAAATTGTGTTGAAACAACACTGATTAACTGTAGTCTGGTGAGTGGGTTCTATTTCCTAGAGGTTTTATTGGCCATTGATGTGTGGTAATGGCACCTTCAATATATAGACTAGTTTTTCCCATCACTCATGAAATAAACTAAGAGCAAGGCGGGAGTGTGGAGATTATAATGACAACAAACGTAGAAAAATATCACAGTGGGGAAAGAATTAAGCTTGTAAATATAAAGAGGTATTAGGCAAACTTTATATGTCAGTATTTGTGTGTGTGTGTGTGTGTATGTGTGTGTGTGTGTGTGTGTGAACCTAATAATATTTTTAAGCTATCTTCAAGGTAAATGAGCTAAGTAAAAAACTGATGTTTAAGATGTGTTTATCAGCTAATATAGCAACAAATGACTCAAAATCTAAGGTGAAAGATGTATGTGTCTAAATTGGTAATATAGTACGTCTATATTCTGGATCAGATTTTTAGTATTTCACTATTTTTAATATGAATTTGATACATATTTGATATATATTTTTATCTGAATTTGATAGATATTTGATCATGAACCCCATGATAAACTTTTATCACACTACCATAACTTCTTGATGGTTCAGGACACATGATTTCAAGCCTTCTATTATGATATCTCCATGAATTTAGTCATTCCTGTTGTTCCAGGTATCCTAGTTTTCAGGTAAAACTGCTTTGTAGCAAGGCCTTTTAGCAACATATTTTAGCAATTATATTATTTTAGTATAAGATGTTCTCTATCAAATTCCCACCTTCTGGCTAGTTTCACAAGTCCTACCCTAGAAATGATTATTCATATAAGATACTAGTCATAAAAAAGGAGTAAGTGGAACTAATTTCTTTCCATTTCTGAATTTCATTATATCTGTTGGTGCACACTAATTTCCAAGTTATGAATTTCTCAGTGATGATACTTTTATATAAAAATGATTTTTAAAATAAAGTTAAAAATCATAAAGATATACTATAATGATTTGATGAAGGATAGTGACTTGTACCTCATTTTTCGTAGTAAGAATCTGTACTTTAGGAATTAATTTTTAAGTGTATACTAGCAATCCTTCCTATTTTTCAAGGTAAATTCTATAGATACAGCACTTTATCTGAAGTATAACAAACATTATCTGCAGTGTAAGGTCATGTTCAAAAAAGACCTCAAAAGAATTCATTGTGAATTTTCTCTGGTAACTTGATTTAAGTTCAATAAAGCTAATGAGAAAAATGAAATAATTTTGATAAATAATCAGAAATAACTTCCCAGAGTTCACTGGAATGAAACTATGTAACTGTGGGAGACCATAAGAAATGAGATATTTTATGAATATTGTTTATTTAGAAATTTGTAAAGCGTGAGGAATTTCTAAAATATAATTTTGAAAATGAGGCAATCAAATGATTATTTTTTTACATAATCATGAGTAGAATTGAGGATGAAAATCATCAGAACCAATATAATAAACATAATTGAGCTCTCAATATGGCAGTACTATATAGGCAGTACAGTAAGTACTTCACATGTATTGGAACGTTCAGTCCTAACAATAGTCTTATAAGGTAAGTAGAGATGTGCCAGAGAAGATTTGTACTGGCTTATGAGAACCAGTAGTTAAATTTTTAGGAATTTTGTTAGTTAGTTGATATCAAGTTGTAGTAGTTTGAAAGTTGCCATAGTGGAATGATTTACACCATGGAAGTCAGTAAGCACTACAAAGTATGGCTACCCACCCCACCCTCTTCCCCAAGGGCCAGTTGTTAAACATTTGCCAGCATACCACTGGATAGATACTATTGTTACCCCTATGTTGCAAATGAGAAGATTGAGACATAGAGGGGTTAAGTTTCCCAAAAACTCAACACTGAAACAACATGGTAGATGTGGAGTTAATCCATGTGGTCTGCTATCCTGCTTCAATAAGTAGAACACTTAGGAAATTTTGAGAAAAGTTCTAGTCAATTTAGGCTGTAGCTGACTCATTCCACAGAAGCCTATTTTCCCATTCACTGTGATAGCAGTTGTTTCCAACACAAGGTGGAAGACTTTCTGCCACTTAGACTAAGATTCTATTGGAAAGGTAGTTGCTTCATTCCATGGCTGAGCTGTCCACACGGGACTTCATTTTCACGGTCAAGGTTCAGGGCATCATTCCCTCTCTACTGGATGATGACAACACCTTCCTCTAGGTTTACCTCCTCAAATCCATTCTTTTTCCTACAGCTAGAGGACTGTTCAAAACACGAATCTAGTCATGTCATTTGATTTTAAATACTTTCAAGGATTTTCCATTGTTCTCGGGATCAAGTCCAAATTTTCTGGTCATTGGGGTTCTGGCTCCCACTTACCATCCCACTTTATTTCTTACAGTCCTATTTACTATTCTATATGCTGAACTACCTGTAATTCTTCTAATGTCTGCTTCTGTCTCTGCACCTCTTACTGTCTCTCATGTTTCAGTAGCAGTTCTATTTTTTTTTTTTTAAGAAGATGTTGGAGGTAGGAGTTTATTAATTAATTAATTTATTTTTGCTGTGTTGGGTCTTCGTTTCTGTGCGAGGGCTTTCTCTAGTTGCGGCAAGTGGGGGCCACTCTTCATCGCGGTGCGCGGGCCTCTCACTATCGCGGCCTCTCTTGCTGCGGAGCACAGGCTCCAAACGTGCAGGCTCAGTAGTTGTGGCTCACGGGCCTAGTTGCTCTGTGGCATGTGGGATCCTCCCAGACCAGGGCTCGAACCCGTGTCCCCTGCATTAGCAGGCAGATTCTCAACTGCTGCACCACCAGGGAAGCCCTTCAGTAGCAGTTCTTGAACATTCCTAGTCTTCCAGGCAGCACAGGAATTAGGACCATGGGAACATTTTCTGCATATTAAAAATATAACTTTATAGGTATTACACATTTTATATATGTATCATATATTCATTTTTATTTAAAGTCCTTTTCTTCTATTGTTTAATGATGTAATGATTTGATAAATAGTAGCCAGCACTTTTTCATTCATAAGTATTGATTCCTGTTTAGGTAATTTGCATTTATATGTACTTGGTTCTTTCTCCCTCTATCGACCCTCTACACCCCAAAAAATTGAATTTCAGACAAATGTGGAAACATGCAATACTAGGGAAAATTATTTCCTACCTCTATTTCTTGTGACTGAATTTCATTTTAAATATTGCAGTAAAGAAAATTGGACCTTTGAGGCCGAGGTCCATTTTAGCATTTCAATGTGCCTAACACTATTGTTCAGCAAATATCTGTGGAATCAAATAAAAGACTAAAACTCCCATTCAATCAGCTGGAAAATTGTGTTAGCCTCCTCAGTGCTCTCAGTTTTTTATACTGCTGTCTAAAATGTCCAGATAGCTAAGTACTCATATCTTAATAAATAGATGAAAAGAGATTAAAAGGAGTTAATTCAAGAAAATTCATAGAAAATACCTACGTGACTAAAAAACATCTAATAAAAGTAAGTACAGTGAGGTCATAGTTACTCCAGTTTGGTCACATTAACTGGTGAGAAATCTGATGTCTTGAGAAAAGGGCCTGAAAGAATGGACATGCAAATGAGAATACTGATTATACCTGGGTTATGGGAATATCAGGGACAATAGTTTGCTTGGTTCTTTTCAAGAGCAGATATACTTACCTGTTGTCATCTGTAAAGAACTATAATACAGTACAAATATAAATTACATGTACACAAAAACAGTATTTTCAATTAAAGGAAAAGAAGACATGATGAAAAAATTAGAAGACTGATTACTCAGGTTAGTGCCCAATGCAATTTATATTAATCAAGCTTAAGCAATAATTTAAACCTTTAACTCCAGGACAAAGAACTCCTCTTAACTTTGTAGTTGTGAAATATAAGGATGTTAAAGAATCTTTTTTTTTTTTTTAACATCGTTATTGGAGTATAATTGCTTTACAAGTGTGTTAGTTTCTGCTTTATAACAAAGTGAATCAGCTATACATATACATATGTTCCCATATCTCTTCCCTCTTGCGTCTCCCTCCCTCCCACCCTCCCTATCCCACCCCTCTAAGTGGTCACAAAGCACCGAGCTGATCTCCCTGTGCTATGCGGATGCTTCCCACTAGCTATCTATTTTACATTTGGTAGTGTATATATGTCCATGCCACTCTCTCATGTCAAGGGATGTTGAAGACTCTTTAAAGCATTTACCACTAATTATTTCAAGACGGGAAATATGAGTTTTGAGGACAGGGAACTGAAACGCTGAGCTTAATGGTAAGAAAGAAAAAAATGAAAGAAAAGAAAAAAAAATACTTCTTAGGAATGTTGGCAAGATTTGTCCAGGCAATACACAGCCTGGAAGATAATTTCTCCCTCTAAATTCAAGAAAGTCTTTAATATTCTTTCTGTCTCACCTGCAGAACAAAAGATATTTGAAAAAGTTATTCAAAGACTGAAAGGATTTTTCAGAGCATATTTGAATCTAAGGTGGATTTTGCATATCTTGAGATTTTTGACTTGCTGTGGGTGAAATAGCAAAATAGGGAAAGGACAACTAAAGCCATAAAATACAGTAGATCAAAAACTGTATTCAAGATATAAAGTCTTTATATTTTAAGGAATAGTTATGGAGCATTTTCAGAGAGTCTCTACAATTAGCATATCATTTTTGATATTGCCATACAGCAGTGTGGTCCAGCATAGAAAGGAGAAATAGGCAAGAAGGACTAGAGGGAGTGCAGAACCAGCACAAATAAAGAAGGATCTTGTTTATTCCCGAGCCTTCACTATGACTGAAATTTGGAAACTGGCAAATTCTATTTAACAAATATTCATATACACGTGTATTTGGATTTTTGTATATACACACATATGCGTGTGTGTGTGCACACACAAGTGTGTATACAGAGAGAGATGATCCTTATCTGTTTAGAGACCTGTTCGTCTGTCAATTCCCTCTGTTGCCAGAATAGCATGCAAACATGCTCAATTTTAGGACAATTTGCTTATGCCCAAAATCTGTGAAAAAAGATGATTTAATACTGAACCAAGATCATAATGGAAGTATAGTTTCAAAAAGAATAAATTTGAGGTATTTAAGATGCAACATTGATAGAATTGAATAACTGATTCAGTGTGGATGCTGAAGAAGTCCTCCATGACTTACATATTCCATGTTTCAGAAGTAAATGGTTCAGTAGATATTTGTCCCACATATTCACAAATGTGCCATTCTGAAATCATTATGAAATAGGTCCCAGAGAACAGGCAATGAGCATATCATTCTGCATTGGATGGATGAAGGTCCCTCTTAAATTAAAGCCTCAAGTTCTAGGATTGCTCTAAAATGACATCTTTAAAAAATTATTAGTGAGAAAGAGGATATATAGCAGAATTGACTCTCTCTATTCCTTAATTTTCTGCAATTTCTGAGTCTTGAATTTACTTCTCAGCATTCTGAGTGCCAGAAATCATAGGATTTACATGGAACGCTGGAATATGGGGGTACTCCATACTTTTCTTTGGCTGTCCAACAATCAGCAACAATATTATTTTTGTAGACCAAAAGAAAGATTTTATTTTTTCAATATTTTTTAAAACAGAATCTTCAGATGAGTGAGAGAATTATTTTCCTCTTAAAATTAATTCCACCTATGTGTTAAATAGTGTAATTTAAACCTCAACTTAGATATCAGCTATGATATATATAAATGGTGAATTATTGGCTGCGTGAAGAAATTGCCACAGAATTACCTTACTTAAACAAATACTAGACTGTTTAACCTGTATTTATAGTACTACTTGTACGAAACAAGAAGGACAAATTGATTTATCAATATAAAAATTGATTTGTATCCTATATTTGTGAAGTTCACTGATTTATTTTCCTTACAGAAAAGTACTCAACAAAATGGGAAATTGTTATTTTGTATTAAAATGATGAACATTTTATGAGCAAAATTTTTGTTAGGGTGAAAGGGTAAAATTGTAGCTTAGATTTAGAGGCCCAAATATTTTCTTCCTAATCGCCTCAAATAAAGCCAATAAAATAAAGTTATTCAAAAGGTTATAAGACATTTTCATAGCAGCAGAAAATTTCTCCACAGCCCCAACTTTGGTCTAGGAAACACATGAGCAAAATAGCATCTACCACTCTTAAGAAATCAAGTCCTTATTAATCAAGACTGGAAGATCACAAACATTTTAAGTCTATAATTTAACTAAAGGACTTTGATAAAGGTTATATTAATAAAAAAAGGAAACCAGGAATAACTTGGGGTAAAATTCAATAAAATAATAAAAATAAGCAATACTGCCTCACGATAAATTAGTTGGTATTTCCCTTGGCTATAATAATGTATAATTTAACTTCTATCTTCCCAAAGTCTATCCTTTGCTCAAGTTACATCTCCTCTATGAAACCTTTTCTCGTTTCTTCAGCCCTCATCTCTTTGTCTCTGTAAAACCACAAAATAAAAATTTTAATGATGCACTACCTTGTATTGTTCACTCTGTTTGAGTTTTAGTGTTTTGTCCCAACCAGGTTGTAAATTCCTTCAGAACAAGGATGAAGTCATATATCTTTCTCCTCCTCAGGGCTCATCAGAGTATTGAGGAAAAAATTGGTACCCAATAAATCCTGTTGATTATCATCTTGAATATTAAAGAGTCATCAGAAATAATTGTTTTCTGGGGCTAAAATATCACTGTCCTATAACTCAGGAGGATAATGTAAAGTTAGAAAATAAAATATTAGAAGCAGATGAACTCTGACTAGGGGATTTCTAAAGTAAACCTTTACCAGATGTTCATGTATTAAAATAAGAAATGCTAATCAGGAAAATAACTTTCAAAGAGTGTAGCAGGTGTAGAGATAAACCTGTGAGGGTTGACAATAAGCAGTGAAAAAAAAAAAGGAAGCACATCTAATAAGAAAAGCAAAAGATACCTCTATAGAATATGCCCAAATTCAGATTTACAAATTAAATTTCTCAAAATAGCGCTCTCAATAATCACTTTCTGCCACAAATAAGCAGGTGTGAGATCACTTACGTTGCATGCCCATATGATTTTGTATAATTTATGTCTGGTTACATGGACTGGGCAATTTATTTAATTGGTTTAAGATGTAAGATTTTATTGTAGCCGCCCTAGATTTTTTTTTTTTTAATATTCCGGGACTTCCCTGGTGGCGCAGTGGTTAAGAATCTGCCTGCCAATGCAGGGGACTGGGGTTCGATCCCTGGTCTGGGAAGATCCCACATGCTGTGGAGCTACTGAGCCCATGTGCCGCAACTGCTGAGCCTGTGTGCTGCGGCTACTGAAGCTCGTGTGCCTAGAGCCTGTGCTCCGCAACAAAAGAAGCCACCACAATGAGAAGCCTGTGGACAGCAAAGAGTAGCCCCAACTCACAGCAACTAGAGACAGCCCACGCGCGGCAAAAAAGACCCAACACAACCAAAAATAAATTAAAAAATTAAAAAAATAATAATAATATAAAAAATATTTTGTTCCATTAAATAAGACAACTTACCATCATTCATACATTTTCCCTGTCAGTCACTAAATACCTTGGTTATTGCTTTTTGGATTATCTTTTCTACCTTGCATTCCTCTCTCTTTCTACAGCCTCAACCATGGCCAAGACTTCTTCCCTATTAAGTTTGAACTACTCTCATTTCTTTGCAGCCTCTATCACTTAATTTTTGCTACCTGTGGTATAGCCCAATTAATCTACTTACAATAGCACTTTCATCCTGTTAGCAACACTCCAAATTCCCCTTATACATACACATATAGAAGTTTTGTTACTCTTTCTCACCTATTGCATTAAATTCCTGTACTTTGGCTTAGCTTGCAAAGATCTTGATAACATGGTACTACCTGACTGCTACAACTTCATTTTTCGCTGTCCCCGGTGCAATTCTCTATGAACATGTCATGATTCTCTCCACCTCTGTGAATTTACTCATACTCTTTCTTTATATCCAAATTGTTCTTTAGGGTCCATTTCCATTTCATGTTGCTGGCTATGCCTACATTAGCCTTCAGTGATCTTTAGCTACTGTGTATAATGACCACACTTATCTCCAACAGACCCAATTGTATATTTATTTGTTCACTTGTGGTTTTTGTACATTTTTGGCTGTTTAATCACATTATCTATTTATATTCATCTAGACTATATATTTTTCAAAGATAGAGATATTTTATTAAATTAACTCAGTATAGTGCTGGGCACATATTACATATTTAATATATGTGACCTAAATTATATGCATCTTCATATTGTTCAGCAATAAAGCATTTGATTGTGCCTCTTGTGTATACTGTTGAGGTAGGCATTATGTAATAATTTATCCTCCCAAACTCTTTTCTGTTATAGCTAACAGAAATATATTACAGCTACTGACAGATAACATTAAGTTTTCCTCCCTAATATCAGGTAATACAAAGAATGAAATATCCCAATAAAATCTCCCACAAAAGTCCTAAAAATCCATATTTAAAGACAGTTAAATACATAGCTACGTGTCAGAAGAATAGGATTCATAAACATATATCTGAGTAAGGGCTGGTATCTAGGATATAAAATGAACTTCTACAACTCAACAATAAAAAGGCAAACAATCTAATTTTAAAAATGTGCAATAGAATTGAGCAGACACATGGCATACAAATGGCCAATAAGCACATGAAAAAAACTGATAAGCATCATTAGTAATCATAAAAATGAAAATTGTAACCTCAAGATACCACTTTACAGTTATCAAAATGAATAAAATTGAAAATACTGTTAACACTGAATATTGGTAAAGATATAGAACATTCTTTCATGGTGGCAGTAAAAGTGGCAAAACCATTTAGAAAGCTCTTGCATTCTCTTATAAAATTAAATATGCCCTATCTCATTACTCAGCAATGCCAATCTTAGGAGCTTACCTAAGTGAATTGAAAATTGTCCCCCCAAAAGATATGTATATTAATGTTTATAGTGGCTTTAATTACAAAATCCAAAAACTACATTAAAAAAGTCCTGATCTCTCTTAACATGAAAATGGATAAACAAATCAGAGTAAATTTATACAATAGAAAACTAGTCAGCAATAAAATGAAACATGAATTTGACCGTTCCTTGAAAGACACCAGAGATCACTCAAGGTGAAATAGCTAACCCGAATAGTCCTATAATTATTAAAGATTTAAAATTTATAGTGTGTATATATGTATATACATATATATATATAGTCTATACGTATATATATAGAGAGAGATATGAGGAAGACACACTCCAGTCAGATAAGTTCACAGATAAGTTCTACCAAACATTTAAGAAAAAAATAATAATACTGATTCTACACAAATCCCTCTAGAAAGTAGAAGAGGAGTGAGCAATTTTCAACTCATTTTATAAGGCTAACCTTGCCCTGATACGAAAACAGAAAATGGCATTTCAAGAAAAGAAAACCACAAAACAATAGTTCATGACCATAGAGACAAAATTTTTCCCTTAAATATCACAAAATCTAATCTGGCAACATATAAAAAGAATAATATATCATGACCTAGTGGGAATTATCCCAGAAATTTGAGGCTTCTTCAACATTTGACCATCAATATAATTCAAATTACCAACAAAGCAAAGAAGAAAGGAAATGCAGAAAGCGTAGTCTTTTCAACAAGTGATGCTCTAACAATTGCACAACCATATGCACCAGAAAGAACCTCATTCAAGACCTTTCTCCACATACAAACATAATCCATCATGGACATCAATGTAAAACTTAAACTTAAAACCATAAAACTTCTGGAATATAACACAGAAGAAATCATTTGTGATTTTTGTGTTAGTCAAAGATTTCTTCATTGTATCACAAAATGCATGATTCATTAAAAAAAAGTTAATCAAAATTAATAACTTCTACAGTTGAAAGGCAATGTTAAAATAATGAAAAGATAAGCCACAGACTGAGAAAATATATTTAATGCATATATCCCCAAAAGGACTTGTATCCAGAATATATAAAAATAGGTTTCAAATATATAAAGAGCTCTCAAAATTCAATAATAAAAAACAAACTTAATTAAAAATGGTCAAAAAAATTTTTAACATCTTAATTGGAGTATAACTGCTTTACAATGTTGTGTTAGTTTCTGCTGTATAACAAAGTGAATCAGCTATGTATACATATATCCTCATATCCCCTCCCTCTTGCACCTCCCTCCCACTGTCCCTATCCCACCCCTCTAGGTGGTCACAAAGCACCAAGCTGATCTCCCTGTTCTATGCACTGCTTCCCACTAGCTATCTATTTTTCATTTGGTAGTGTATATATGTCAGTGCTACTCTCTCACTTTGTCTCAGCTTACCCCCCCACCCCATGTCCTCAAGTCCATTCTCTACATATGCATCTTTATTCCTGTCCTACACCTAGGTTCATCAGAACCATAAAAATGGGCAAAACATTTGAACAAATTATTTACTAAAGAAGTCATGTGTACTGGAAATAAGCATAGAGGTTTTAAAAAAAAAAAAGCTCAACCGCACAGTGATTAGGGAAATGCAAATCAAACCACAATGAGATAACTACACACATAATAGCATGACTGAAGAAATGACTATAAAAAGTGTTGTTGAGGATGCAGAGCTACTCAAAATTCTGAAACATTGCTGATGGGAATACAAAAATGGCACAGATTATTTGGGAAACATTTTGGTAGTTTGTTTTAAACTTAAACATAAAAATACCATTATGTCCAGCAATCCCACCCCTAGGTATTTACCAAATGAAAATGAAAACTTAAATACACACAAAAATTATGCAAATGTTTTCACAAGTCTCATTTATAATTATGAAAAAGTGGAAACAACGCTATCCCAATAACTGGAGAACTAAAAAGACTTAGAGTTTTTTTTTTAATACTCATGGAACAATTATAAGATTGACCTGAAAAAAGAAGAAAAAAAAAAAAAAAGATTGACCTGATACTAGAGCAATCAAACAGATGACAAAATTTTTAAAGACTGCATATCATTCAGACAAAAACTACAACACTGAAAATACAGAGTTAAAAATACTAACAACATGATGATATCAATAGCAGCTATAGATTTGAGAGTTAAAAACACCCTTATAAACAATTCATGAGTCAAGGAAGATATTATAATGGAAATTGAGTATTGAAAAAACATGGCTGTTTTTTTTCTTTTTTTGGTCGAAGAGGCATTTCTGGAATACATGGTTTCGTCTTTTACACATTCTTCAAGAAATGATTCTCTACTTAAAAAGACACAGAAAAATTGATAATTGACATAACCACTAACTTTTTTGATAATTGCATGAGCTCTCATGTTCACTTACTATATTCAATATAGTAGAGAAGTCTGTTTCTTGGTAACTGGAATAAAAGGATTTTGAAAAAATTGAACTGAATGTATATTCAGTTCGATATATATATCTCTATATATGTATACATGCACATATACTTGCACATGCATTTACATCTAAACATAGATATCCTTAGTTGGGTATTATTAGTGTATCATAAAACTAATACATTTTTAGTAAATCTACATAATTATAAAACCAATATTTTGTTCCATTTTATTATTTCATATACCTCATAAAAATTTGCAGTAAAACCTCTATTTCTACTCTCAGGCAATCACTGATTTACTTTCTATCTCTATGGATGTTTTCCAAACATTTCATAAATGGAATCATACAATATGTGGTATTTTGCACCTGACAATTCACATAGAATAATGTTTTTGAGATTCATAAATGTTGTAGCATGTGAAAATAAGTGTTGGGGAGTATGTGGAGAAACAGGTACGTTCATACATTTCTGATGGAAATGTAAACTGGTAAAGCAAAAACAAATTTCAAAGACACATTTTGACACTTAAAACCTTAAAAACATGAAATTATCATATGAACCAGGAACTTCACTTCTATGTAGCTACTCTAGAGAAATATAAACATATGTCCACACAAAGACTTAAATATTTATAGCAGCATTATATAATAATCAAAAATAGAAAACAGTCCAAATGCCTATCAATTGGTGAGTGGATAAACAAAATGTGGTATATTCATAAAATAAATACTATGTAGCAATAAAATGAACATATACTTTCAAATCTGCTGCCACAGTCAGATCCTAAAAGTGGCATCCTAAAAGATCATGATCCTAAAATCATGCATAATTTTAAAAATTTTGATACTTATCCCAAAATGATACCCTTTTAGTTCTATAAAGTACACATTTTTAATTTTATAGCCCCATCAGGATATTTAAAAGCCTTTATCAATTTAAAAATGGGAAACTATAAGTTTAAATTTATCATTAATTTTGTAGTAAGAAAAAATATACTGGATACTCATTTAGGCTTCTATGTGAAAGTAAAGTCTAAAACTAGAAATTTCTCTCATTTCAGATCATAATAGACATGATAGTTAATATAAATGTCTACTGCCCTTTATTTTGTACATGGTGATAACATTGAGCTGCTTTCTAGAGGAGAGCTTCTTAAACTTGGCCTTGCATCAGAATCTCTAAGGGTATTTGTATAAAGTATAATTTCCAGGGCTTCACCCCCAGAGAATCTGATGAGTGGATTGAACATGGAGGCCAGCAAGCTGTGAGGCTAATAATCACTGCAGGTGATTCTAATTTAGCTAGTCTGTGGCATGTGGGAGCCACTGTTATAAATGAAAAACCATGAGATATGTGCTTCTAGTGAAAACTAACATCATATAGAATTCAAACCACAAGATTCAGTCAAATGATGTTTAAAACATTCTACATAGAGTATGAAGGAAAGCTGATTACCTCCAAAGGGTTTCTAATGATTTTTAAGCATCATATACAGCATATACTTGTAGAAGAAAAAGGACTGCATAGCAATTCAGGTTTATGAATTTTCTGCACAATAACAGCTAATTACAGTTTTCCTATTTTTGGAAGAAATATACTTACAGACAAAGCTTCATTTTGAAAAAGTGTTCTTTAATCTATGCAATCAGTCAAGTCAACAGATATTAATTGAATACCTTCTTTACACAGGAGATTGTGGAACATGATCAGAATAATATATTTTCATAGATTTTTAGGAAGTTTATAGTCCCTTTGTAGTGCCAAGGCATATATCCAAATAAATGTAATACTAACTAAATGTAAACTCTACTGTTTGCAATAATGAACACTTGTATAGAGTCCTTAGTATATGATAGTAATCACTCTACCTGGGCATTACAGGTTATGTAACTTTAATTTAAAAATGATGCTATAGAGAAGCAAGAAGAACTACAATTCTGCAGCCTGTGGAACAAAAACCACATTCACAGAAAGACAGACAAGATGAAAAGGCAGAGGGCTTTGTACCAGATGAAGGAATAAGATAAAATCCCAGAAAAACAACTAAATGAAGTGGAGATAAGCAACCTTCCAGAAAAAGAATTCAGAAAAATGTTAGTGAAGATGATTCAGGACCTCAGAAAAACAATGCAGGCAAAGATCGAGAAGATGCAAGAAATGATTAACAAAGACCTAGAAGAATTAAAGAACAAACAAACGGAGATGAACAATACAATAGCTGAAAGGAAAAGTACACTAGAAGGAATCAATAGCAGAATAACTGAGACAGAAGAAAGGATAAGTCATCTGGAAGACAGAATGGTGGAATTCACTGCTGAGGAACAGAATAAAGAAAAAAGAATGAAAAGAAATGAAGACAGCCTAAGAGACCTCTGGGACAACATTAAACTCAACAACATTCACATTATAGGGGTCTCAGAAGGAGAAGAGAGAGAGAAAGGACCCGAGAAAATATTTGAAGAGATTATAGTCAAAAACTTCCCTAACATGGGAAAGGAAATAGCCACCCAAGGCCAGGAAGCACAGCGAGTCCCATACAGCATAAACCCAAGGAGAAACACTCCAAAACACATAGTAATCAAATTGGAAAAAATTAAGGACAAAGAAAAATTATTGAAAGCAGCAAGGGAAAAACAACAAATAACAAGGGAACTTCCATAAGGTTAACAGCTGATTTCTCAGCAGAAACTCTACAAGCCAAAAGGGAGTGGCATGATATACTTAAAGTGATGAAAGGGAAGAACCTACAACCAAGATTATTCTACCCAGCAAGGATCTCATTCAGATTCGATGGAGAAATCAAAAGCTTTACAGAGAAGCAAAAGCTAAGGGAATTCAGCACCACCAAATCAGCTCTACAACTGCTGAAAGAACTTCTTTAAGTGGGAAACACAAGAGAAGAAAAGGACCTACAAAAACAAACCCAAAACAATTAAGAAAATGGTCATAGGAACATACATATCGATAATTACCTTAAACGTGAATGGATTAAATGCTCCAACCTTGCTTGCTGAATGGATACACAAACAGGCTTGCTGAATGGATACACAAACAAGACCTATATATATGCTGTCTACAAGAGACCCACTTCAGACCTAGGGACACATACAGACTGAAAGTGAGCAGATGGAAAAAGATATTCCATGCAAATGGAAATAAAAAGAAAGCTGGAGTAGCAATGCTCATATCAGATAAAATAAACTTTAAAACAAAGAATGTGGGGGGACCTTGAAGATGGCGGAAGAGTAAGACGCGGAGATCGCCTTCCTCCCCACGGATACACCAGAAATACATCCACACGTGGAACAACTCCTACAGAACTCCTACTGAAGGCTGGCAGAAGACCTCAGACCTCCCAAAAGGCAAGAAACTCCCCACGTAAGAGACTACTACAAGCAACTCTACGCCAATAAAATGGACAACTTGGAAGAAATGGACAAATTCTTAAAAAGGTATAACGTTCCAAGACTGAAGAAACAGAAAATATGAACAGACCATTCACAAGTAATGAAATTGAAACTGTGATTAAAATTTTTCCAACAAACAAAAGTCAAGGACCAGATGGCTTCACAGGTGAATTCTGTCAAACATTTAGAGAAGAGCTAACACCCATCCTTCTCAAACTCTTCCAAAAATTTGCAGAGGAAAGAACACTTCCAAACTCATTCTATGAGGCCACCATCACCCTGATACCAAAACCAGACAAAGATACTACAAAAAAAAGAAAATTACAGACCAATATCACTGATGAACAAACATGCAAAAATCCTCAACAAAATACTAGCAAACAGAATCCAACAACACATTAAAAGTATCATACACCATGATCAAGTGGGATTTATCCCAGGGATGCAAGGATTCTTCAGTATACGCAAATCAATCAATGTGATACACCATATTAACAAACCGAAGAATAAAAACCGTATGATCATCTCAATTGATGCAGAAAAAGCTTTTGACAAAATTCAACACCCATTTATTATAAAAACTCTCCAGAAAGTGGGCATAGAGGGAACCTACCTCAACATAATAAAGGCCATATATGACAAACCCACAGCAAACATCGTTCTCAATGTTGAAAAACTGAAAGCATTTCTTCTAAGATCAGGAACAAGACAAGGATGTCGACTCTCTCCACTGTTATTCAACATAATTTTGGAAGTCCTAGCCTTGGCAATCAGAGAAGAAAAAGGAATAAAAAGAATACAAATTGGAAAAGAAGTAAAACTGTCACTGTTTGCAGATGACATGATACTATACATAGAGAATCCTAAAGATGCCACCAGGACCTAATGAAAGTCCAAAGTTTTTGCACAGCGAAGGAAACCATAAGGAAGACCAAAAGACAACCCTCAAAATGGGAGAAAATATTTGCAAATGAATCAATGGACAAAGGATTAATCTCCAAAATATATAAACAGCTCATGCAGCTCAATATTAAAAAAACAAACAACCCAATCCAAAAATGGACAGAAGACTTAAATAGACATTTCTCCAAAGAAGACATACAGATGGCCAAGAAGCACATAAAAAGCTGCTCAACATCACTAATTATTAGCGAAATGCAAATCAAAACTACAGTGAGGTATCATCTCACACCAGTTAGAATGGTCTTCATCAGAAAGTTTACAAACAACAAATGCTGGAGAGGGTGTGGAGAAAAGGGAACCCTTTTGCACTGTTGGTGGGAATGTAAATTGATACAGCCACTATGGAGAACAGTATGGGGGTTCTTTAAAAAAGTAAAAATAGAATTATCATATGACCCAGCAATACCACTACTGGGCATGTACCCAGTGAAAACCACAATTCAAAAAGACACATGCACCTCAATGTTCATTGAAGCACTATTTACAATAGCCATGTTATGGAAGCAACCTAAATGCCCATCGACAGATGACTGGATAAAGAAGTTTGGTACATATATACAATGGAATATTACTCAGCCATAAAAAGGAACGAAATTGGGTCATTTGTTGAGACATGGATGGATCTAGAGACTGTCATACAGAGTGAAGTAAGTCAGAAAGAGAAAAACAAATATTGTATATTAACGCATATATATGGAACCTAGAAAAATGGAACAGGTGAACTGGTTTGCAGAGCAGAAATTGAGACACATATGTAGAGAACAAACGTATGGACACCAAGGAGGGAAAGCTGGGGTGTGGGGTGGGGGGGGTGTGATGAAGTGGGCGATTGGGGTTGACATGTATACACTGATGTGTATAAAATTGATGACTAATAACCTGCTGTATAAAAAAAATATAGAAAAAAACCTATTTATTAGGTTTAGACATGTGCAATTTAAAAATAAACACACACACTACAGTTATCTTGAAAGAAAAAATTTTTTAATTAATAAAAAAAGAAAATAAAGAAAGATACTGCTCAAAAATACTGGAAAATTTGGGAAAAAATAAAAAATAAAAAGTCTCAGTTGGAGGTTTCCCTGGTGGCACAGTTGTTAAGAATTTGCCTGCCAATGCAGAGGATGTGGGTTTGAGCCCTGGTCCAGGTAGATCCCACATAAAAACAATTAAAAAATATAAATGATGCTATAGACATAAATTGTATTATAATTTTATTTATTTATTTTAAACATCTTTATTGGAGTATAATTGCTTTACAATGGTGTGTTAGTTTCTGCTTTATAACAAAGTGAATCAGTTATACATATAAATATGTCCCCATATCTCTGCCCTCTTGCGTCTCCCTCCCTCCCACCCTCCGTATCCTGCCCCTCTAGGTGGTCACAAAGCACAGAGCTGATCTCCCTTTGCTATGTGGCTGCTTCCCAGTAGCTATCTATTTTCCATTTGATTGTGTATATATGTCCATGCCATTCTCACTTTGTCCCAGCTTACCCTTCCCTCTCCCCATATCCTCAAGTCCATTCTCTATTATTGTAATTTTATAGATGAGGAAACAAAGATTCCCAGATAGTAAATGGTGGAGTAAGATGGGCAACTAGGGCAACTAGGTTTCTCTAGCTTCAGTACTTGAAAGCACTCCTCTATATACAGAATATTTCAAAGTCCAAAGGAAATTCAGATTATAGTCAATTAATTTTCCTTAATAGAGGAAAGGAAATAATGGGGAGAGCAGATAGGCTTCCTATCTTGAAATTTGCACAATTTGGAAAAGTAGAAGACATTCAAGAAAAAGAATGTTGTGAGTAAGGATGTCCAGATAAGAAAACATTGGATGGATTTGACATGCTGGTTTGTAGAATGTTTAGAATAGATTTAGGAGAAAAGAGAACCAAGTAAACACTTGGCTGAACCTTGAATGCTGGGCTAAGGAGTTTGAAATTCAATCTTATCTGAAATTGAAAGTCATTTTCATTTTAACTTGGGGAACAAAATAGTATACTCAAATAAAATTACTGGGCTACTATAGGCTCCAATCTAGATATTGGATGAATGATGAAATATCAATGGATCAGTAATGAAAAGATGGGCACAATCACTATTCTCATGGAGTTGGCATTATAATAAGTTAAAAAACAAAACAGTAAGTAAACAAGCAAAATGCTTATGCATTGTAATAGTTATCATAAGGAAGACAGTGTTGATGTGGAAAATAACTTAGAGCAGAAGAGCAGTACATGTATTTCATTTTATTTGTATTGAAGTATAGCTGATTTACAATGTTGTAGTAGTTTTTGGTGATAGCAAAGTGATTCAGTATATTTGAATACATATATATATATTCATCTTCAGATTCTTTTCCAAAATAGTTTATTACAAGGTATTGAATATAGTGAATGCCTACTGTGCTATACAGTAGAACCTTATTGTTTATCTATTTTATATATAGTAGTGTATATCTGTTAATCCCAAACTCCTATTTTGTCCCTCCTACCTTTCCCCTTTGGTAACCATAAGTTCACCATGAGTCTTCTATGTCTGTGAATCTGTTTCTATTTTGTAAATAACAGCACATGTATTTTAGATGAGTGGACACCGAAGGCCTGCCTGAAGAGGTGATATATCAACTGAAATCTAGAGGATAAGAATAAATTAGACATACTACCTGAAAAGATGCAGTGTATAGGGAGATGGAAAGTTTTGTAAAGACCATAAGGAAGGAAAGCCATTTGAAAGTTGAAGGAAGAGAAAAACAATACCATGTAACTTGAGCTTAATGAAGGAGGGGAAGAGTGGCTCAAAGTGAGTGTAAAATAATCAACTAGAGCTAGTTTTATGGTCATGGTGGAATTCCAGGTGCGTTTGGATGCCACTGAAGAGTTTTAAGTAAGGGAAAGACATGATTTCAGTTGGGGCAAGAGTGGAAGAAATAAGAGTTAGGTCAGCTCCAGGTACAGGATGATAATGGCCTAGTTGTTTAGGTTGGTGGTAGTGCAGGTTTTGAAGCACATTTTCCAAAACAAGCGAACCTATCAGAAACAGAAAATATACCCTTTAAAAATCAATTGAAGTTTCCATTTAAATGTCTGATCTTACATGTATGTGTAATACCTTACATCAGCCAGTGGTTATATCAGGGGCTTCTGTAGTTTAGACACTTGAGTAGAAGTCCAGCTTCTGCTCTTAGCTGTATAATCTTAAGGAAATTACCTGAACTATTTTGGCTTTAGTATCCTCTACATAGAATAATAGTAGAATCTGTATTACAGTTCTTTTATGAGGATTAAGTGGAATAATATACATTTTACAAAGTGTTTGTTGCCCAGTAAGAGACTGGTAAATGTTAGCTAAGGCTCAATGCTGTATATTGATAATAGGAAGATAAAACATGGATAAATTTTATTTCTCTTATGGATAAAATAATTGTATATGCTTCCCTCCTGAGATTATCAGCATATTTAGTAAATAATTTTCCTTAACAAAGCATGTGTCATGGTGCATAGCCCCAAATGGCTCTCTCATCCCATTCTGTGGAACTCCAGACTGATTGTATCTCATATAAAAAGTGACCAGACAAGTATTTTCTAACCCAAATCTCAACATTTTCTGAGATACTATCCCCACTGTTGAGATTTGAAAGTTCACTTAATCACAGCTTTCTTGCTCTGATAAAGTATTACTTTTATTTCTGGAAAAGTAGAGAGGAGAGCATATTCTGCCTATAAACAAGACAGAGAGAGGTATCGACAGGGAAGAATCTTCGCCCTAGATATGCAGTTACTGTTTCCTAATCTTATCATAAATTGGTCTCTCTTCCTTCCATAGGACAGAACCAACAGAGCTGGATACAGAATCTTCACCACTAAATAGAAAGGGAGAATTTCCATTTTATTTGTTGACTTTCTAACTCATGATCACAACTAGTGCAAAATGAATGTCTTGTGACATAGGGCTCCAGGGCAGGGACTAGGAACTGAGCTGTATCAGATGTGGTTATCATTAGGATGAGTTGGAAGCAACAAGTTCCAGAAATTGGTATTAGAAAAATAGTAACTGATGTCCACAGCTGTTGTAATGCAACGAAAGGCCAGATATGGAGACATTGCATAGTGTCAGGAAAAATAAACTGTTTGAGATAAGGTTGAGGGCTTAACCCTTATTGTGGAGAAGTAGAGAGGAGAGAGGAAAAATTGAGCTTACTCTTCTTGGTGCTGGTTGAAAGTCTTAGGGGGAAGTTAGCTGATTGAAAAGTATAGGACTCAGCTTAACTTTACTTCCTTCTTTTCCTTTTTAATACTGCTATCCACCTCTTTTTTCTCTTAGAGTCAGTCCCCCTCAAGTCTAGTTAGAGTCGGCCATATTCTCCCTAAATTTGACTTTCCTTATTGTCTCCACGCCTGAAAGAAAATAAAAAGCATAATTCAAAAGTTCTTTCATTCACTTAGTCAACAATTATTGAGTATCTGCTATATGACTAGCACTGTTCTAGATTCTAGTGTTACAGAAGTGAACAGTAAACAAGAATTCTTACCCTAATCCAAATTACATGTGAGGAAGGAAGGGGACAGAGAATTAACATGATAAATATTTAAAATATATAATGTGATTTAAAAAATAAGAGGGTGGTATCCACGAAGTTTGTAGGTGGTTAACAGTTGTTTGCAATTTGCAATTTAGATGGGGGATCTGGAACAACCTCACTGAGAAGAAGACTTTGGGTTAAAACTTGAAGGGAGGGAGAGAACAAGGACAATCCAGGCAGAGGAAACAGTGGGTGCAAAGATCCTGCATATCTAGGGCGAACATTCTTCCCTGTTGATACCTCTCTCTGTCTTGTTTATAGGCAGGAGTTTTCCTGATGTGGTCAGCCTGTGTGATTGGGGCAGAGTAAGGGGAGACATTTGCTGAGAAAGGTCGAAGTGGTAAGTGCTCCTTCCACACATTTTTGAAAGCTTTGCAGGTTGCTTGTCTTAGTCTGTCTGGGCTGCTATAACAAAACACCACAGACTGGGTGGCTTATAAACAATGGAAATTTATTTCTCACAGTTCTGTAGGCTGAAAGTCCAAGATCAGAATGCCAGCATGGTGGGATTCTGGTTAAGGGCCTCTTTCAGGTTGCAGATTGCTGACTTCTCACTGTATCCTCACTTAGTAGAAGGGGCAAGCTAGCTTTCTGGGGTCTCTTTTATAAGGCAGAAATCCCATTTATGGAGGATCTACCCTCCTGACCTAAGTATCTTTCAAAGGCCCCACCTCCTAATCTCATCATCTTGGGGGGTTAAGATTTACATATATGAATTTTGACAGGATACAATAATGCCATAAAAAATTTGGCTTTTACTTAGAAGTCATTTGAAAGTATTATTCCTGATTCCCATAGAGACACAAACAATCGTAAAAATAGCAAATTTTTCAGAATCATCCCCTAATCATCACTGTCCTTGTCTATATCCTGATTCATAGGAGGTCTCCTCTTGTCTATTTCTTGCTGAAGGTATATGAAATTGAAACAAATCAATAAATGTGAGTTCCTATTTGTTTAGGTACTCATGGCTCAAATGTGAAATTTACAATATTAAGGTGTCTTGGACTGAGTGATTCCAATGCTGTCAATGTGTGTCCCTTGACAAGATTTGTTTTATATTGTATATTTTATTTTGTGGCATGGAAACTGAAGCTTGAATTTCTTCATTGACCCTAACCCAGTTTTAGCCTCCCTCTACTGCCAGGCCTTTAGCTGTGTTGTAAACAGATACAGTTGATAATTTCTTCAAGGTAGTGTATTCTGATTAGTATATTTCAGGTGCTTATTACATATTGATCTTCTGTCTGAAATTTTTTAATAGGCATAAGCTCTTTGCCAAGGCATAATCTCTTCACAAGACCTTCATGCTAATTAAGGGCAATCTAGGTTTAAATACCATATCTCCATGAACTCTACCTTAGTGTGTCAATCAAATGCAACAAACAGCTGCTCACAACAACAGCATTTCCAAAGGTTTATAAGAGCCTTAATTTATGGAATTTTATTTTTAAAATCACATTGTGTGTGGAGACTGTAAAGACTGTTTCCAGTATCCCAGTGGAAACATAAAATCACTGAAGTTTGAGATGTGTTAATCTCAAAGAGTCATAAAATGCCTACAACACAGGGATTGCCTGAAACAACACAGAGGAGAGCATTTCTGATATAGTGAAAGTCATAATACTGACTTCAACAGAAACTTTGAAAAAGAACATAGCAATTTTATGTTCTAGTTACTAGAACACCAAACTCAATGGGAAATCTAAAGTAGTGCAAATAATTAAAATACAAATGACATTTTCTCAAAGAAAATATACATTTGAAAGAGTTTAATTTGGAGATATGGATTTTGTGGGAAAACTAAGCCATGTTGTATATTGAAATCACTAAATAGGCATTTTATATTAATGGAATGCTTTGGAGAGAAGATAGGGCATAATAAAAGGACTGACATTCTTCTGTTCCTTTATTTTTAGTCATAACTACAACAGGATGGTATTGAACTGAAGGCAAATTAAACTCTGTAGCTGAAGGTAAAATCATATAGGATCTAGCATAATGTATGTACAGAACTCCTCAATTTATGAACTCCCTATGACTCTGTCCTCATCTTTAAAAACAAGAAAATATAAGTAAATACATAACACTGTTGAGAGGATTAATTCATGTATTCAAGGTACCTAGAAAATTGTCTAGTAAATATGGTATAAATAGATATTATTATTGTGATTATAGTGTTCATTTTGCAGTTAATAAATGGATTTTATACTATTTATAGGCTCTAGAGAAAGATATCTGTAATCTTTTGTTGGCAGGTAATATTTTATTATGTCTGATCCAGAAGTTTCCAAACCTGGATGAAAATTAGAAACATTTAGGGGGACTGTTAAGATATTCTGATGCCTGGATTCACCCCAAGCCATTTGAAACAGAATCTTGGCGGCAAAGATTACTGTCTGTATTTTGTAAAGAGGTCCCCAGTTGAATGTAAGGCAGTGAGAATTGAGAATCATTGGCCTAAACTATGTTGTTCTTCCTTCTGATTAAGTCCATTTGTTCCATTTCTGTCATCAGTGAATGTAGTAAATAGTGTATCAACTTTTATAGAATACCTTTATACATATTTAAAATCCACTATATGAGTAGTCTCTCAATTGCCCATGTATTCCTAATTCATATCATAGTAAAATCTGAGACCTGCATGGGAACTGTGAGGTGATTTTCTAAATTTTTTCATTTGACAAATGAGGACAGCAAGGCTAAGGGACATGAAATGACTTGACTGTGGCCTCTGTGAACTGGTGACCTTGTAACCTCGGGGACACACCTGCCTTCACTACCAACTGTTCTTTTTACTCTGCTGTATCACGTGAACTTGTTTATCATTTCCTAAATGTTCTATTTTCTGATCCTTTTCAAAATTCAGCTTCTGTGCTGAGCTTTAGATGAATAGTATAGTTAGAGAATTGCCATGCAGTTTCTCTAATCCATGCAGTATGTTTCCTTTCTTATCAGTCCTGCTGATTCAGACTACAATCTGGAGTGACTGTGACATTTTTCCTTGCTAGGTTAGCACTTTACCATGTAGTCCTCATTTTGTGTATAATTCCTACTTTTTGTACTTTAAATGATGTTACATTTCATTTTACCTTGCTGTATTTTTTCTACATATTTCTCTATACTTGTGACCTCAGACTTGTGACTTCTCTATACTTGTTATTTGATATCATAATCAATGATCTATATTTCCTATGCTAAACAATAAATCAATTAATATTTTTCTAATATCCAATTTTATGAAGTCAAGTCATATGAAATACATGAGTTTTTAGCTTTTTGTTTAAATCAATGGTCTTTCTGTAAACCAAACATGACTTTAATAAAAATCTCTACTTACCATGGACTCTGACATACACAAGAGATTTAACATATTTTACAATTTAAATTCCCTGTATTTCTTTATCTAAAATTAATTTTATATTGCTTCACACTGTAATTTCAGTGATACTGTATAAACTACCTCTGGTGATCAAAAGAGTACCTAAAAATCCTATGTTTATTAAATCAAAGATACCAGAAGTACCTACCTAATTCTACAGCTATTTCAGGGAAATTAAATACTCATAACTCTTTTATTGATACATGTTCAAAACTTATATTTAAGTAAAAAGAATATAACATGGTAACATGATAAAATTGGATTTTGTGGCCAACAAATATTTATAGTTAAATAAAATACAATTAAAGGAATTAAAATTAATATTTAAGAAAATATAATTGCTTCTGCTTACTATTTATGTAGCTTAGAAGACACATATTTTGGCCTGTTATTCAGAATAATGAATGTCAGGCTGAAGAGCAAACTCAACTATAAATCTATAGTTTAGGCCTGTGTACAAAATTTGGGTGTCAAAAAAGAATTTATCAATACTGATGGGTCCTGTTAATTAAAGGAGCAGAGAAGCCCTACCTCAAGGACAGGTTCCTCTGAGATCTACAAAACACAGAGGATGGAGAGAAGAGAACTTCTAGGAAAATTAAGAAACGAGGAGGGCCAAGAAAAAGTGACGGTTCCTATCAGAATCACAAGACTTTAAAAAACAGGAATGAAGTGAGAAGTACAGAGACTGTCAAAATAAAGAAAGCAGGGAGAGAAATCAGGAGATGAAGGCAAAAAGAACTTTGAAGAAATCCTAGACTTTCTAGTTAAAGTCATTCAATCAAAGCACTTTAGGAACATGTGAAAAAAAGTAGCATCAACCTAAGAGGTATTATGACTGAAAGATGAATAATTGAATGGATTTTATTACTTTAATTTTTTATTAAATATATTCTATACTCAGAAGAGTGCACAAATTATGAGTGTAAAGCTTGATGGATTTTCACAAAGTGAACACACCTTTGAAACAAGGGCTCTGCTCAAAAAATAAAATGCTACCAGTATTCCAAAATGCCTCCTTTTGCCCCCTTCTAGTCACTTCCCGCTCCAAAACTAAGCACTCTTCAACCTCTCACATCATGACTTAGTTCTGTCTGTACTTGAACTTTATATAAATGGAATAATACAATATTCTTTTTTGTGTTTTTCTTCTGCTTCTTAATATTATGTTTATGAGATTTGCCTATATTATCTGAATAATCTGTATTGTCTGAATAGTGCTGCTTTGAACATTCTAGATATTTTGTTTTGGTGAATATATGTATATATATTTATATGTATGTATATGTATATAAACATATACATACATATAAATGTATGTATATATGTATATAAACATATGTATATGTTTATATACATATATATTCACATATATAGGAGAAAATTACAAGCTTGTAGTGAGGAATATATTCAGATTTAATAGATACTGAGAGTTCTAGTTGTTCCACATCTTCAGCAATAATAAGTAGAACTGTCAGTCAGTATTCATTCATTCATGTTTGAAATTTTAGCCATTCTGCTAGTAGTGGTAACCCATTATGGAGTTAATTTGCATTTTCCTAATGACTAATGAAATTGGGTTTTGCTTTGTTTTCTTTTGTTTTTGGTAAATGTATGAGTCATTGTTCAGTTCTCATCTTTAGATTGTATTTTCAACTTTTTGTTATTGATTATAAGAGTTCTTTTTATATTCTGGAAACAACTTCTTTCTAGGATATTTGTATTGCAAATGTTTATTTCATCCTGTGAATTGTCTTTTTACCCTCTTAGTGATATATTTTGATGAACAGAAATTCTTAATATATTCAAATATATCCATGATAGTAGTTTTTGTGTCCTGTCTTAGATATCTTTACCTTATTTGCTCTTATGATATTCACCTATACGTAACTATACTTCAGGGAATTCCCTGACGGTCCAGTGGTTAGGAGTCTGCGCTCTTACTGCTGAGAGCCAGGGTTCAATCCCTGGTAGGGGAACTAAGATCCTACAAGCTGTGTGGCACAGCCAAAACAAAAAAACAAAACAAAAAACTATACTTCAAGCAAAAAATGGTTAGAAAAAGAATAGGGTAATAAGTACATATAAAGCAGAGATTAAAAAGAATAACAAAATTCTATAACAAACTAAAAAGTTAAAGGAAATTGTCATAATAATATAGATGTATTATTAAACAAAATTTTTATTGTCACTCTAACAATTCCAGAAGTTGAATCAGAAGGGAAAATCATTCCATAAGTAATCACAAGGCCCAGATGAAATTATAGTCAGTTCTATCAAACATTCAAGGTAAGCTTTATTTCACTCTCTTATACACATTTCAGAGGATAGGAGTGGAAATACTCTTCCTAATCTGAGACCAACATAAAATTGATATAAAATCTGAACTTGGACAGAACAAAAAATAAAAAGGGAAGGCCAGTCAACACTCCCTAATGAAACCCCATACTAAGCCTCTAGAAAGTCAAGATCTGTCAATAATTTAACTACCTGTTAAGAATAAACTCAACACTCTCCAAAGGAATACAACAAAATGCAGAGTTTCTAAAACAGATCATCTGTTTTATGATATATAATTGTAAGATATGTTACCTTGTAAAAATATAAAATAATTCTAATTTTGATTAATCATGGGAGTTCCAATTTAGATTTAATTAGAAGATAGCATGAAGGCATGTAAATCACTTTTTTCCTCCCAAAGCACTCAGCAGGAACCAGATATCCAAAAGAAACCTGCAAATAATCTGCATTTCTGAAATTATTCCAGATATTTCGTTAACCTATAAAATTACAATTAATGTCATTTTCTCTGTTACATTTATATGCATATTTGAGTGAATAATTTTGTATTAAGTGGAGACTTGTGGACAAATAAGAGGCTTCAGCCAACAGTGCCTTAAATTTATTCAAGCTAAAATGATTGAAGAACTAAGGTTTTAAAAATGCTTCCTTCATTGCTTTGCACTTTTTGGATTTATTGCTATTCTTAATGTGATTCTTTAAGTTATGGAGAATTAGTGTATAGACTCTAGAATAATGCAAATGTTTCCCCTGATTCTCTAATTTATGTCAAGTGGCATATTACCTTGAACATAAGGTAGTGTTGAAATTAAGTTAAATTGTATTACATTTCACAACTTGTAATAATGGCATAACTGAATCATAGTTATTATATTTAGTACATTTTACTTGCCTTAAAAAGAATTTGAGATCTACTGACAATTATGTTACATTTAATACATCTTATTCTCAAGTTTGAGGAAAATTTAAAAATTATAAAAATACAAAATAACTAGAGAACATAATGCACAGGCTTGTACATTTTTTGGCCCTTTCTCTCCAAATAAAAACAATTATTTATATTACGTTTTTTACATGATACACCAAGACAAAAGAAAAAATATCCAAAAAGAAAAAGAAAATTATTATTAGTATTTTATGTATGTAGTAAATATGGGCACATATTGTTACCTGTGTTCTCATAATTGTCAAATACAAATGACCTGTAATAAGTAACAGGTGAAAGGAAAAAGTATATATTTATAACTAAGCACAGTGACAATGGAATTGTCTGTACAACAGTATTGGGTTGGCCAAAAAGTTTGTTGGGTTTTTTCCGTTAAGAAGTTACAGAAAAACCTGAACGAACTTTTTGGCCAACCCAATAATATAATCAGTCAGTTAAGACATTTCAATCAAACATACTTTTAAAATAAACTGAACAGTGTCTTAAACTGATTTCAGCTCTTACTCTACTAATAGGAGTCACTGCTTTCAGCTTTATTAAGCCTCCCCTCATTAATGGTCAACTGGAGGAGAGTCTGTGTTACTTTCAGAAAGCATTATAAATAAGTAAACTATGTGATGATTTAAGTACACTCTACAGACATTTATTTATTTTAGATTAATCTACCACTAGCAATGTAGAAATTCAGAATGTAAATTTCCTCTTGAAAATGTTTTAAGTTGGTTGCTCCACAATTATCCATAATGTGCTACGCCAAGTGTTATAATACAATAATAAGGTTGATATAAATACATCTCTCACTTAAATGTAAGGGTCATGACACTTCCTAAATATATCTCAGCACCCCATCTCATATAATACCTTCATAAATATTTAGTTTCAAGTTAAAAACATAACAACCCCTTCCTTTTGTTTTCTAAAGTCATCCTATATAGAACTCACTGCAGTAGCTGTCACGCCACATGTTTCTATGCAGAGTGCAATGGCTCAAAAAAATATTTAAAAGCACAGCTGTTATTAGTGTCTTTGGAAGGTTTAATTTAGATCTAATTTGACAACTTATAAACAGCTTCTGTTTTTCTGTAAACTAGGCCACCGTATTTAGCAACACAACAAATTTGCCCAGAATTATAAATCAGCAGTGCAAAACATTTATATTTTTATCTTCTTTCATAACAGACAGACATACTAGTTTAAAGAATCATTGAGTACCTCAGCAAAAGATCCTCAAGGATTTTCACTTATTCAATATAAACACAGTACATTTTGTTTCATTTTATATTTTTAATCAAATGCAGTAAAGATTTTACCCAGCTATAGGGAGGGAATTTCTTTTATTATATAGTGATTAAATAGTAGCACTATTAATAATACTACTAAATAGTACTACTTAAAAGTTATTTTTTCAGGAATAGGGAAATATAATGAGTCTTAACACTATGATTGATTATATTAATTTAAAAATTTTTGTAAAAGATTCATTCAGCCTTTTAAGGCCATCACTTAAACAATTTCCACTCAAGGATTGTGCTAGGAGTTGCAAACAGTATAAAAATCTTATTTTCTTGAATAATAATTATGTTTCAGAAAGTAAAATAAATAAATTAAAATAAATAATAATATCCAATGATACAATTTGCTTATCTCATATTGTGTGCTAGTGCTATATAAGTGGAAATAATTCTTGTTGTTAAGGAAGCCCCAGGATAGAAAGGAATAGAAGAAGTAAAGAAACAGCTAAAGTAAATATGAAACCACTAGAATTATTAGTATAAACACATCTATATAAAATGCTATGTGAGAGAAGCTATGGAGACACTGAAGAACATAGTCTAACAGAAACGTGAACTGAAAATTCAAACAAAATTAAACATCATAAGTCATTGGGGACACACATTAAAATAATAATGAGATATCCATATACACCTATTAGAATGGCTGAAATTTAAAAGATTGACCATACCAAGTGTTGGTGGTAGTGCAGAGGAGCTAAAACTCTCACACACTGTTGGTGAGAATGTAAACCAGTACAACCACTTTAACAAATATACACTACCATATCATCTAGCCATTTCGCTTCTCGGTTTCTACCCAAGGAAAAAGAAAACATTGTCCATATAAAGACTTGTGCATGAGAGTTTGTAGCAGCTTTCTTTGTAATAGCCAATAACTGGAGCAACCCAAATGTTCATCAACAGGTGAATGGGTGAACAAATTGTGATGTAGTAACTCAATGGAATATTACTGAATAATAAAATGGAATGAACTATTGATACATGCAATAACATATGGATTTCAAAATAGTTATACTGAGTGAAAGAAGCCAGACAGAAATTGGTATATACTATATGATTCCATTTATATAAAATTCTACAAAATGAAATGCATTACTTTTCTGTTGATACATGATAAATTACCACAAATTTAGCATCCTAAAACAGCATACATTTATTATCTCAGTTTCCACGTGTCAGGAATTCTAACAAGGCTTCACTTGATCTTCTGTTTAGGGTATCACAAGATTGTAATCAAGGCATCAGTGAGGTCTAGTGGCTCATCTAAGGCTCAGGGTCCTCTTCCAAGCTCACTTGGTTGATGACCAAATTCATTTCCTTATAGGTGTGAGACTGAAATTCTTCTATTTGGCCACTCTCAGTTCTTAGAGCTCTCATTCTCTACAGCCCACCCCAAGTTTCTCATCATGTGGCCCTGACATACCAAGAAGCAGCTTACTTCTTCAAAGCTAGCAAAAGAGTCACTCTACTTTGCTAAGATGTATTGTCTTACATAACATAACATAATCAAGGCAGTGATTATCTCATCATCTTTTCCATAGGCTGTTGGCTAGAAGCAAGTCACAGGTTCTGCTCACACATCAGGAGACAAGATTATAAAGGGGGTCACTCAAAGAATGTCATTTGAGTATCCTGCCCATCACGTCTATAGTGAGAGAGAAAGCAAATCAGTTGTTGCCTTGTGATGGGTAGTAAATGGAGAAGGTCAGAAGGGAGGCATTATAAAGTCACATAAGGAAACTTTTGGAGGCAATAAACATATTTGTTATCTTGATCATGGTGATGATTTCATAAGCCAATGTGCCAAATACATCAAATTTATATTATGTCAAACTTACCAAATTTAAGCATGTTGCTTATTGTATACCGGTTATATTTGCCAGTTATATCCCAAATTGTTTTCTTGTTTTTAGAAAAAGAGAACAATAGATAAACCAGAAACTAATGAAAAAGCTTACAGGATACAGGATCGATGGGAATGGGGTAGAGGGCATTGAGATGACAGCAAGACTTCTCTGTGCATAAGTTCCCATACGTTTTTTTCTTTTACATTCTAATGACATTTTAAATATTAAAAAAAATTAAATAAGACAAAATTATTTACAAACAGAGATAAATATGAATTAATTCAAATATCTTGTCAACCTGGTATTTTAACTGGTGCAGTTTCATATTGTTTTATAGAACAAAAAAGTGCAAAAATAATTGAGCTTAAGTTAGTAGGTTCGTTTTTATTTGTACTACAGATGTAATTTTGAAACACTCCTGTGTATTATAGGATGGGGCAGTGTGTAAAAATGTTGATGTTTAACCATTTTTAAGTGTACAGTTCAGTGCATTAAGTACATTCGCATTGTTGTGCTACCATCACCACCACCCATCTCCAGAACTTTCATCTTCCCAAACTGAGACTCCATACTCAATAAATAATAACTCCTTATTCTGCCCTACCAGCAGCCTCTGGCAAATACCATTATACTGTCTCTATGAGTTTGACTACTCTAGGTACCTCATATAAGTGGAATTATACAGTACCTGTCCTTTTATGACCAGCTTGTTTAATTTAGCCTAATGACTTCAAGGTTCATCCTCATGTTGTAGAATGTGTCAGAATTTCCTTTTTTGTTAAGGCTGAATAATATCCATATTATATATATATGTGTGTGTGTGTATATATATTTCACATTTTTTAATCCATTCGTTAATTGATGGATACTTGGGTTGCTTCACATTTTGGCTATTGTGAATAATGCTGCTGTGAACATAGGTGTTCAAGTCTCTGCTTTCAGTTCATTTGAGTATTTCCCAGAAGTGGAATGGCTGCATCACACAGTAATCCTCTCTTTAATTTTTGAGGAACCACCACCTTGTTTTCCTCAGTGGCTGCACCATTTTACATTTCCACCAGCAACAGCACAACTGTTCCAATTTCTCAACATCCCTGTCAACGCTTGTTATCTTTTTCTTTCTTTCTCCCTTTCCTCTCCTCTCCTCTCCTCTCTTTTCCTTTCCTTTCTCTTGTTTTGACAGTAGCCACCCTAATGGGGTGTGAGGTGGTATCTCATTTTGGTTTTGATTTGCGTTTCTCTATGATTAGTAATGTTTAGCTTCTTTTCATGTGCTTATTTGCTGTATATCTTCTTTGGAGAAATGACTATTAATAATTTAATAATTTTGATGTTGTCCAGTTTATCTATCTTTGTTTTTGTTGCCTGTGCTTTCGGTGTCAAATCCAAGAAAGCATTGCCAAATCCAATGCCATGAAGTTTTCCCATATGTTTTCTTATGTGTTTAATTGTGGCATTGAATTTTTATTGCAGATATCATTATGAATCTGTGACTATGTGTGTGTGTTTCTTCCCACTGACTAATCATAAAAGAAATGACACCTTAGAGCAGTGTGTATTTATTTTTTTCATTTTTCAAAATTGGAATATAGTTGATTTACAATGTTGTGTCAATTTCTGCTGTACAGCAAAGTGATTCAGTTATACATATATGTACTTTCTTTAAAAATATTCTTTTCCATTATGGTTTATCATAGGATATTGAATATGGGTCTCCGTGGACATTTTTAAACTGGTCCAAAGGTGCAGAAAAAGAGATTGCAGACTAATTCAAGCCTGCCAGACCTGTCACTCCATTGGTGTGAGAGTTTGGGAAAGTTACTGAACCTCTTTGTACCTCTGGGCATCTCTAAAATAGAGATGCTAATAAAACTTACCCCAACAGATGTTGGCAGAGATATAAATGACATAATATATTAAAACACATAGAACACTGCCTAGCACATAGTGAGTCCTCAGTAAATGTCCATTCATATTATTAGATTTACTAGTAATATTATTGCCAGATTGGGGTTTTATTGGTGGAGGATTTATGAGTACTGAGGCTTGAAAGTTAGTATTCTGAAATCAGCCTTTCATGCTATAAATATGGATGGCTACCAATATCACAACTACAGAAGAAAATATAACAGCATAGAATAGATTTTACATGTAAGTCTATAAATAATTTGCAGTGTCTCTTTCGTTGCCAATGAAAGTTTAAATCATTTCCAACTAGCCAGCTAAGTACTCCTCATTATCCTAAGATGAAATTTAAGAATACAAGTAGTGAAACCATTGCCATTGCCTTATCGGAGTCTGTCAAGTATATAAGGCACTCTCAGCAACCTAAGAAACAACTTGGAGAAATAATCCTACTAGAGGCCTTGATGCCAAAGGGTAATTAAAGTTGGGCTCCGAGCCACATGTGAAAAGTCTGTTTCATCCTTCTAATTAATGACTGCATTACTACCTCATCCTGTTGTGGCATGGGACCTCAGCAGAATTAGCACCACTATAAATCGCATTAAGATAAGTTTCCATCATCGCCATGGCCAACACATAGTTAGTTTAACTTTATGAGGCAGTAAATACACCCCATAATATTGTTGAGCATCAACATTGACATTTTGACTGTATAGCAAGGAAGCATTTCACAAAACAGATATTTACAACATGCTTGGAGGAGCTTCATTTCCAAAGATGTTGATAACTGAGGAAGCTTCATACTGTACACCACCTATTTTTTCTGTTGCACAGATTCTAGGCAATTTAAATTTATGTTGCATAAAATTTCTCTCTGCAAAATAAGCTTTTTTTATTATTGAAAAGTAAGATAGGTAATCTGAGATTTCTCTGAACATTTCATTTTTAGTGGTTCCATTTGATTCAAAACCATTCATTTTAGCACAGAAAAAGGCTTCAGCATTATCTTTATGTATATAATTGAGGATTATATTTGTCAGAAGACATTGTTTTTTATTTGTTGTTTCGTTGGTCAATTTTTTGTTCCTTTCAAGCACATTGTATCCAGCCAATTCATGCAAATCTGGAACATATCTCTCTTTATCAATCTAGTTTGATTAAACTCTTAGTATTATTTTTGAATTTCAAGCTTAACTCGCATTTAAGATTTGATGCTTTATTTGAAACTAAAACTTAGAATGGTATTCCATAAAAGAAAAATTGCAATGTACAGTCAATTCTGTACAGTCAATTCATGCTTGTCTGGAAAATGTGGATTTGTTCCATCAGGATTGATATGTTAGAAAAATAATTAAGCATTACTGAATATTCACTTGTTTATGTGCCATTTCATTCAGAAAAAACACTGGATGAATGCAGAAATCTTAACTTGGATGAGCCAAGTTTCATAGGGGTGCACAAAATGCACACACATGCACCTCAAATTAGGTACCTAATTTGAGGTGCATGTGTGATACCTCAATTCGCACCAGAAAGGTATATGTATGTGTGTGTGTGTGTTTTGTTTGTGTAAGATGGAAAAGATTAGAGCATGTATGAATGCTTATTGGAAGGACACAGTAAAGATTAAAAAGAAGTTGTAGAAAGAGAAGAAATGCCAAATAGGGAGTAAAAATTCAGAAAGATGACAAGATATGAGATTCAGATGACACAGAAAGAACTAATCTTCCATTGGAGAAAGGTATTCTGTTCACTGTAATAGGAAAGGAGGATGGGTAGGATCCAAGATGACTTAACTTGGTGGGAAATGTGGTGGTGTAGCTTGTTTTACATTTTCTACTATCTTTGTGGAATAGAAGTCAAATTTGTCTGTAAAAAAACTCAGTGACAAAGTGGGGAGTCAGACTTTTGAAGAGAGTGGAACAGGCCTGAAACATTGAAAATGATGATTAGTGAGAGTGTATATACACATATGTATATATATATAAAATGATATAGGATTTAAAATGCTATAGATATGTATATATATAATTTTAAATGATAATATATATTTATAAAGAATTTTCCATGTCATTAAATATTATCTTCTAACATTATTTTTAAGGGCTGAGTAAAATGCATTTTACTGAAACTTTATTAGTGATGTAAGTTGCCCTCCAAATTTTCCTGTTATAGACAGTTAAACGTCTCTACCTTTACTCTACTTTGAAATAATCTTTTTTAGGATAAATTCCCAGAAGTGGAAATGCTGAATCAAATATAATGTTAAAATTTATATTTCTAAGAAAACGTTATATGTGCTTATTCTTTTTTAAGTATTCTAGAAGTATTTTAAGACAGTAGTTTAGGGTTTATAATGAAAAACAGTAATTCATTGCCCCCCATACTCTCTACCTGAACTCACACTTTCCTAAGCTATAAAAAGAGCTTCCATCCTTTTATTTTCTTCTCCATTCCTATATTATTTTATGCTTCTCTGTATTGATCTGTATTGACATTTCAATTTGGACATTACTTTTCACTTCTTAAACTAGAAAATAAATATCTGGCTCTCTCACATACTGCCAGTTCACACATACTCGTATATATATACAAACTTCTTAAATCAATATTTAGTGTTTGTGTTATTAATATAATAAAATATTGCTTTTAGTAACATATATTGTATAGTATGATTACATTTTCTGTATTATTCAACTTTTTGTTTTTTCCTATAGTTAATTTAATGACTTCAATGCCAATTTTCCCCTTGAACCTTAAAGTTTCTCAATATGGTCAAATATGTCAAGACATCTCAGTTTGCTCACCTCCTCCTTTTTCTTCTTTTTTCTTCCTTTTTAGAGGTTTTCCTTTCGTCACCTTCCCACTCTGCTTTGTTCTGCGGTGGTTGATTTCTTCTCCCGCTTCACAGCTAAAGACATGGGACTTAGCATTCAGTAGATTTCCTTTGGTTTTTTTCTCCAATTTGGGAAAAGAGGTCCTCTAGCTGCTTCCAGAGAAATGGCTCATGAGAAGAAACTATTTTGAGTCCTAGCATATTTGAAAAGTCTACCTTAGAATTGATTGACAGTTCGTCTGGGTATTCTTCCTTACGATTGTCAAGATATTGCTTCATTAAAAAAAATAGAATTTGGTGTTGTTGTGGTGATATCAGACACCATTCTGATTACTAATACTTGTCATGTGACATTTCTCTCCACTCTTTCTCTCTGGCAGGTTTTTGGATACTATTTTTACCTGGAATTTTTCTTTTTTTTAAAAATTTCATGGTCTTATCCTGAGTTGTGAATCTTTTTACATGTATTGGGCTAAGCAGCAGTAATTCCTTAAAATGTGGCCAATTGTTCCCTTAATTCCTAGGATTTTAAAATTTGGGGTATTGTATTATTTTTGAACAATTTCCTCCCTCAGGTTCCACAATGTCTCCTCATTCTGGAAATTATATATATATATATATATATTTTTTTTTCTATCTCTATAGGTTCTGCTTTTCATGAGATTTTTCAACTTTATCTTTCAAATCTTTGAGTACAACTTTTATTTTAGCCTCTTGAATTTTCCTTTTTCTGCTCTGAATGCATTTTCTCTTATCTTTTATTTTTCTCTTTACATACTCTGAATTTCCTCCAAATTTCTTCCTCTCTTTGTTGCTGTTGTTTTGATTGTTTTTGATTCCTATCTTTAAAATTAGAGGTTTCCCTCAAGTATCTAGTTATTTTTAGTTGTCTGTCATATTTGAGTCCAAGGCACTATAACATGACTGGGTTTTGTTGACTGAAGGTATCTCGACATGGAGACTGTCTTGTTCAACTGATGCAAATTTGGAGGCAGAGTCTGATTCCTGATATTCAATTATTGAGTAGATTCTACTTCATTGTATCATTTTGTTCTGTGTTTTTTATTGTCCCATAGTTGTTTTCTTCTGTTTTTATTTTATATATTATTTTTGGCTAATTGAGTACTGTTTAGCATTTAATTTCCCTATCAGCTTTTTAACATATACCTATTTGCATTCCTTTTACTGGCTGCTCTAGGGATTAAAATATACTGTCATAACTTTCCATAGCTCTGATTTAGACTTAATTTTGTACCATTTCACATAAAATTTAAGAATATTATGACTAGTTTTATATAGTCCTTAAACATCTTTTAGGCTAAAGTATTACATCTATAAACCTCACAATATAAAGTTATATGTTTTTCTTAAATTCAAAGTTTTTTTAAAGAAATTGAGATAATAATATTTTATGTTTCCACATATATTTATCACTTCTGGCACTTTCTATTCCTTCCTAAGAATCTGAGTTTTCATTTGGTCTTATTTCATTTCATCCTGAAAAATTTCTTTTGACATTTTTTATGATACAGCTCTGCTGGCAACAAATTCTACTGGGCTTTGTTTATATGAGGATATCTTGCCCTCCTTTTTGAAGGATGCCTTCACTGAATATAGAATTCAATATTGACAGTTCGTTTTTGTTTTTGTTTTAAATTCAGCACTTTTAAGTCATCATTCTATAGCAGTCTGAAGTTCTTCATATCACTTTTTTCACTTGATGTAACATATTTTGGGGGCTGCTTTCAAGCTTTTTACTTTATCTTTGTTTTTTAAGTGTTTCAGTATGATGTGCCTCAGTATGGCTTTCTTTCTATTTATACCTTCTTGGTGCTTGTGTGTTAATCATATTTTAATTTTCTTTCACCAACTTTGGAAATTATGTGCTATTGTTCTTTAAAATATTTTTTTATGCCTCACTTTCTCTTTTATCATCTCCTAGAGCTCTGGTTATGTGTAAGTTAAAATATTTGGTATTTTTAATATGCTACCAAGACTGTTTATTTATTCTGCATTTTTCTCCTGTTTTGCATTTTAAAATTTCTATTGATTTCTTATCAAGGAACCCGACTCTTTCATCTATTTCCAATGTTTTGTTAAACCCATTCAGTACTTTTTATATATTACATATATTTTTATCCATACTAGAATTCCAATTTGGTCCTTTTTGTAGTTTCTCACTTTCCTCTGAGATTCCCTATCTATTCATTTGTTGTGTGTGTGTTTTCCTTTATGTTCCTGTGCATGCTTACAATAACATCTTTAAAACCTCTCTAATAATTCAAAAATCTTGTCTTAGTCATCTCTAAGTCTCCATAAATTGCTCTTTTTCCCTTGATTGAAGCCATATTTCCTCTCATATTTCCTCTTCTCTTTAATTGTCTATTTTGCTTTGGATTTTATCCTGGACGTTGTGAATTATACATACAAAGATTCTATATTCTCTTGTGTTTCTCTAAATATTGTTGTGACTTAAAATTTTTATTTATTTAGCATTTAAGTTAGTTGAAGTCTAACTTCAAACTCTCTCTTCCTTTTGGCACCAGCTGAAACTTCTCTTAGCTCTTCTAGCCTTAGTGGGATGCTTTGAGTTCACCTCATTAACATATAACTCAGGAATTTGCTATACTTTTGTTCAGAACTTATAACCAGTATATGAGGTTCTCTCTCTGTGGCTCTCTCTTTTATGGATGTCCCAATTCCCAGCTTCTGAATTGTCCTGAAACTCTGTCCTCTGATTCCTCAACCAATAACTTAACAGTATTCTCCCTGAGTTTTGGCTGTCCCCATAAGATACTGACTGGGGAGTATCCCCTTCCAAAAAGCCATAAAAGTGGAAAATTCATTCTGTTCCATTTCTTCCAGTTATCAATTTCCCCGTACTTTCTTTCTGATTTTGTTCATGTTCCAGTACTTTCACATACTAGATTTTTCTTAATTTTATCCAGAGTTACATTTATTGTCTAAAGGAGGGTTGACATGATATGAACTACTTCACCATTATCAGGAGTGGAACTTTCACATTTCTATGTATGGCATCATATCTATCCAGTAGTTCAATCTCCAAATCTAAAAACTGTGTTTTAGTTCTTCCTTTGGGTCATGAACACCATCTCATATAATCTATAAGAAAGTTATGTCATCTCTGTCTCCAAAATATGTGTCAACTTTGATGACATTATTTTTCTGTTATCTCTCCAGTCCAAACTATCATCATCTCTTCTTTTGACTGACACAACAGCTTCTTAATTGGTTTCATTGATTCCCCACTACAGTTTGGTCATGTCCATTTGCCATAATGATCTTTTTTTTTTTTTTTTTATAATGATCTTTTAAAAATCAGAATTATATCAGTTTGCCATTGACATTTGAATAAAACTCAATCTCTGTATCATACCTTTCAAGTCTTTATAGAATCAGCCTTTGCCCATGTCTTTGATCTAGTCTTCTCTTTTCATCCTTCATTATACTCTATTGGCATATTTTTCTGTTCCTCACATTTAGCCAACTTATACCTGCCAAGGATCTTTGTTTTTTCTCTACTCTACCAGGAACACTCTTCCACCAGATAGCTGTCTATCATTATTCCTGTCTTTGATTTCAGAGAAGACCTGAGCACCTTGGTGAAGTAATTTTCCCTCTCCTACTTCCCTATTTTATTTTCTTCAAAGCAGGAATAATTTTCTGTCTTTATTTATTCACTTTGTTTTTGTAGGTATGTTTATATTTACATATTACTTATCTTTTTCACAACTGTATCACCAACACATTGAACACGGCTTTGACACATGATAGGTACTTAATAGAGATTTGTTTAATTAATTACTGGATGCCAAACTGGTGTTAGGGTAATTCATAATTCTCATGATTTTATTTAAATTGCAATTATCTTGGCATTTCTCCTTGAGAAAATCATGAGGGAATAAATTCTATAGGGAAAATAAATTAAGAAAAAATGCAAAAACACATCAATCCTTTTCCAAGTAGAAAAAAAATTAGGCATGATATAATTGCCTTACCTAGTTTCTAGTCCTAAAGCAAATCATCAATGTTTAATAAACTGATGATTTTATTTGTTCTTTGTAAAGACTAGTGTGTTCCCACGGTTGGTCTAAAATGCATTAAAATGCATTGCAAGTAATTTACAGTGAATGTGATAACATAAAAGTATTTAAATTTCTTCCTTGGTGATTTGGTAGTGATACACACATGAACACATACACACATATTTTAACAATACATAAAAAAAGGCAGTTACATTTGTTGTGCTACTCCATTGGCATTACTTCTTCTTGAGAGTATTTCCTTCCTATCATTTTCATGTTATGAGTGGTAGAGAAACTTACTTTGCCTGGTTTTTAAATGTTTCAAGTGTTGTTTTTTTGGACTTTAGAGAGGAACTCAGTTTAATGGCGGTTTGACAGCTTTTCTCCTGGTGATAAAATGAAATTGATCAAATGTACATTAGAGCTTTTAGGCTCTGAAATATTCAGTAAGCTACAGGGAATTTTGCTTGAATACTATATGATTTATCAAAACTACTGCATGTACAGCCAGATTGTTCATACTAAAACTCCAATCTACCTGGATGACGTTGTATTTCTTCTTTTTTATTTCTATTTTTCCAAAATGGTTTATAATACCTCTGAAGTGAGGTTTTTGTCTCATGAGTATTTGGTGTTTATATTCTGACCTGTGCAGATGCCAAAAGGATGGAAGGCAGGATCTTCAAACTCATAATTCAGGTAGTTCAATTCCATATAATAGTAGTTCAGCTCCCTAGTAATTTCTCTTAGACTTTGGTAGACATACACAGTCATTACCCAGAGAGATAGAGGTAAAGAAAAGCTATCCAATTATATCTGGTGATTTGCATTTGGCAATGTTACTACGGGGTTGTATAAACTTACTTTATAATTTACAAATAACCTGTTTTATTCACATAAACCCTCCACTTCTAACATAATTATGCCATTCACATTTCAATAATAAAAAGAGAAAGTGAGAACTGGATTAGATAGGAACATTTTTGTCATTAGATACTCTTAAAATCACTTTTTAACACTGTAGTTTCTGTGAAATTTTTTGTGAACCAAGTATTATTAATGTGAAGTGACAACAGTGTGTGGCATTTTACAAGGTGTATTTATAATTTACCTTTCTAATAAACACAGTCTTTGAAAGAGAAATGAAAGGTCTATTAGTTTTGAAGATTTCCTCCATTTATACTGTCATCTTAGTATTTTATTTTCCCATTATGCTGACAGAATCACCATATTAACACTATAGTCTGCATTATGATGACAAAATTGTGGCATTATAGCAGTAGACCATACAGAAACTGTTTCTATTAGTAAAAATATTTATTTACAAATTGGATTCCTTTACTACCTTATGTATAAAGAATCTATTACATTAAAACAGTGCAAAGTACTTTAAATCTAATGTTCTTTACTGGTGTTTAACTGAGTGATTGTTTCCACCACAAGAGTAATGATAATGTTCCTTTATTATTTATAACCTTATAGTGTCTCTTATTTGTGCACAGTTTTAAGATGATACATCAATTGCCACACCATCCAAAAGACATGTTGTTCTATTTTTTCTCACCATTATCTCTTATTCCCCTCCAGTGAAATATTTAGCAACACCAGAATACAATAATCTTGGATTCTATTGCATTGTGGTCCTTAGAGAACATATTGAAAGCATCTGATTAAAAAAAAAAATCCAGAGAGAGACAGTTTGAGCATTCCAATTTGCAAGTGAATAAAAAATGTCTCTTCTTTTTCAAAAAGATAATCCATAGTCATATAAACTGTGGGCTGTACAGTTAGGGTGCGACAATGCCTAAAGATCTGGACATACCACCTAGAGTGAAGACAGGTCACGTGAGATTCTTCTTTCCTGAGTTAATGGCAGCTCACTTCATTCAGTTATCTGCGTCTACAACTGCACTGCAAATGTTATGTGTAGATGTTTGGGGTTGACAGAGTTTCAGAGAAAAATAAATTTGAAAACATTTCACAGTTTCATTAGGTACTTGTGCTGGAAATTTCACTCTTACTCTGTTCACCAGCGTTCAGCTCATGTCCTGGTAGATCACCCATGATCTGGACACAGGTAAAACCACAACAAGGTAATTAATAATCACTCTTGATTTTTTTCTCAAATTATTGGTAGAGCAGTGTTCAAGTAATAATGAATATACCATTTAATATTTTGGATTTTCAAGTAAAAATTCACAGAATTTGAGAAAACTGTTACTTAGGAGTAAATGTGATTTGGGAAAACAAGGTTTTATTGTAATGCAATATCTTTATGGTCAAAACCGAGTAATAAAATAATTTTTATTAAAATATTCTTAATTTTCTAAAGATACAATGAACATTCAAAAGACATAGCACATATTATAAATACCTTTACTAATAATGACTTTTGTGTGCTCTAGCAGTTTCTAAATGCATTTATTGTGCTCTATATTGCTCCTAAGTTATTCTATCTACTTCCGGGACCTCTTATTAGAGGATTTACCTTATTCTGAGAACAACGGATGGGCAGAAATAGGATACTGCTGATTCTAACCTAGTTTTGTTATTGCATTTACCACAAATATATGTAGTGCTTAATATTTACTAAGTATAATATTGGGTATTTGGGTATTTGGAGGTTATGTAGATTCAAAAGACATGATTCCTAAACTCTAGGAATTTACAATTCAATGAGAGAGATACACATTGTTAAAAATTAATATTAACATTTAATAATGGCCATTAAATAATGTATTATATGTGAAGGAAAGATTTGTTTCAATAGAGGAAATGTGCAAAATCTTATTCTAGAATAACAGCTGAACTCTGAACTGGAATTTTGGGGAATAATAGATTGGAGATATGGATAGTTGGAGAATACAGTTTGGATGAAGGATCCATATATAAGAGATATTCAGGCAATTGTAAGGAGATTGATGTGTGACTAAGGCATACATTTAATAAGTGAGGTGTCATGGGAAACTAAGTTGGAAGGAAAAATAAAAATTTATGAACAGGTTTAAACACCAGGCATTCCCTTTACATTGAAGACAACCTGAAATTTCAGAGGCAGAGATTAATTACATGATCACCCACCTATTTTAGAACACTAATATTGCTGCAGTTGGTCAAAGGAATTGTAGAGGGGAGAAACTATAGATAAGGAGATGAAACTATGAGAGGGATTCTAAAACTGTGCAATGGTAGTAGAAATATGGGGTGGTATAAAAATAATAAGAGTTTGATGATATAGTTTGCAGAATTTGGTGACTAAATGAATCTAGCAATGAAGGAAGATGGAAGGGAACAAAATAAGGATTATTTTTGAGTCAATGCACCTGGAAGGAAGGACACTTTTATTGAGGTGAGGAATGCAAATTGGGTGTTGTTACTGCAGTAAGGTAGGGGAAAAATACATCCTTACCCTGAGTGATCTTTTTAAAAAAAATAACCTTTGGAAAATAACACACACACACACACACACACACACACACACACACACACACAACATGTACACAGACAGCTCCAAATACAGGTTATCTCAATCCTGATTTGAGGCTTATTTATGAATCTTGCTCATTTTTAACTGGGTTGTTTTCTTACTTTAAGAATTCTTTATATATTCTAGATTCAAATTCTATAACATATAATTTTCAACTTTCTTTCCTCAGTCTCTGTTTTTCTCCCTCAGTCTGTGTTGTTTTTTTTAAATTTCATTAATGATGTCTTTTGAGGAGGAGTATAAGTTTTAATTTTGAGGAAGTCTAATTTATCTTTTGTTTTTTCTTTTGTGAATTGTGTTTGGTGTTGTTTCTATGAAACCTTTCCCTAACCTAAAATTATAAAGATTTTCTTCTGTGTTTTCTTCTATTAGTTTCATAGTTTTAGGTTTCACTTGTAGAACTATAGTCCATTAACAATTATAAACAGTGTGAGGTATGGATCTAAGTTATAGTTGTATTTTTACATAAAAATATCCAATAATTCCATCACCATTTATTAAAAAGACAATACTTTCTCTAGACAATTGCTTCTGCATCTTTTAAGAAATTTAGTCATCATATATGCATGTCTCCTTCTGGACTCTCTATTCTGTTTGATTGATTTATTTCTCTTTGTTTACACAGATACTGCATTTCCTTGAAAAAAGTTACCTTATAAAAAGCCTTGAAATCAGCCAATGTGAACCCTCCAACTTTTTTTTCAAGACTGTTTTGGCTATCCTAGGTCCTTTGTATTTCCAGATAAATTTTAGAATTAGCCTAGCAATTTCTACTAAAAGCTTGCTGAGATTTTTTACTGGGAGGAGGTGTTTATGGGGTGCCACCAAAGATTAAACATTTTGACAAGAATGCTCTTTTGTATGTGACACTGTGATCATTAGGACCCCATAAAGTCTGGTTGCCTAGTGATCCATTGAAAGAGCACTCACAGTTCAATGGTTATCAGCCCTGTTCTTCCAATGTAAAGTTATATTTTCCTCTTTTAAACATTAAGCAATATATAAGACCCCAGCACTATGGAAAAATACCATTCCTCATCAATGTTTCCTTTATTGGTTTAACCTTTAACAGTGTTAAGTCAAGAAAGAAAGCCAAAATTAACAGGCCAGTCTCATTTTGCTTTCTGTTTATTCTTGACCTTCATATTTCCCTGGTTAGGACTGGAATTTCCATGTTAAAGTCAAAAAATAATAAGAGATTTGAAGTTATACATATGGGGGTTGCACACTGGCCCCGTCACTGCCCAGTAGTGTAATCTTGAACAAGTTACTTGGCATTTCTAAGCTTCAGTGTCTATATCACTAAAATTAGGAGAATATCATTTGCTTCCTTTGGTTGTTCAAAGGGCTAATTAAATGATCATTTAAAATTAATATTAATAGCAGTTGCATTGAAAACAAATATACAAAAATAATGACACCTTCTCAAATCCTTACCAAAATCCTGTGAAGGCAGGCCTATTTTACAAAACTGAGGCTCAGAGAGATTAAACAATTTGCTAAAGGCTACATAGCTGCTAGAGGGCTGTGCTGGAGTTCAATTCCAGGCAGATGCAATGCTAGGGAGAATGTTATTTCTACTTTTTAATGTTTCTTATAATGACCACTTATGAGGGTGAGCTTCCCTCACAGTGTCTAGAGTTTGGACCTAAAAAAATGGTCAGGCAGTCTATTGCCTTAGTTATTTCTGGGAAATTAGGGCTGGGGGTGAAGGAAGGTCATAGTACCTAGATGTTGGAACCCTGGGTGCTTGTCATTGATTTATATTTTATTTATTATAAAATCACTTGAACTTTCCAGATTTCTTTCTATTGAAGGAGTAATAATTTTGCCTCTTCTACTCCAGGGATTTGTGAGTGCTAAGTAGGTAATACACTCTAATGAGCTTTATATTTTGCAAATTTATGAGCATGTCATTTTAACTCATATATCTACTTTGATCCTTCTGTCATTACAAACTCCAAGTGATATCTGTAATAATAGAGGACTGCAGCTACACTCATGTGATATGTTCCATATGGCACTTGCAGTAATAGTTTCATCGAATATCACATGACCTTGACATCATGATCTATCAGTTAGTGGGAAATTGAAATGAATGTTATTTGTCTAGTACAAGTCAGCCTGACTCCTTTACATTTCCATGTGGCTTCAGAATACGCGAGATATACCTGTTCACTTAGCCATTTTTGTTTTGGATATTTTCTTTTAGGTATCCTTTCTCGGAGAGATTTCTTTATTTGTGATTCTCAAGTGCTATTTGTGAAGTTCTCAATCATAAGTACTAGACAGCATAAGGTAAATAGAAAATGACTAGACATCTGAAGTTTAAATATAAATAACTATTAATAATTTGGTCTATTGAATAGACAGCCACATCCTCTTGACACATAAATGCTGCCTGACTGCTCTTCCTGAGGAGTACAGAAGGAAGAATGAGGAGAGGGAAGAAGAAAGAGAGGCTGCTAGTGTACCTAAGCTATTTAATTTGTGACTCATGAGAAAGTTCATGTTATATTAGAATGTACTTAATATTTTATAAGCAAATAATAAAATGTTACCATAAATCTTACCACCTACCCAGACCTCCTCTTAAAATATAATCACAACATCCATTTTTCTCCATTCGTAATTTATCTTTATTCTAAAAACATTTGGATTTGCGATTCAGTTCTTTCTGACTCACAAGATAGAATAAAGGCCAGTCAACCTAACCATACACACTAAATTAAACTTTTAATTTTGGATTAGTTGGTAAGTCAAGATAGAGACAGTTAATCTGAAGATGAGGTGCCATTTGAGTAGATCAGTCATGAGGCAGAATATAAATTTGAAAATCAAATACTGTGTAAATTTGGCAAGGTACAGAAAATAGGAAAGACAAGAAATATTAAAATGAAAAAGTATTTTTTAATCTTCTAATCCAAAAGTTTTGAGAAAATTACTGTGAAAGTGAAAGGTAGCTTTAGGAGAGAAAAGGAAATCTTTTATAAATGACAATGTGTTAATCCCAGGACAAATGCTTGAACTTGCTTCATTTGAAAGGTACTCATTACCTATATGTATTGAAAGAGTAAATTTTTTATTATTAGAACTCTCCTCAACACCAATACTGTAGGAAAAAAAAAACACAAATAAAAAATATGTGAGAGAAAAGAGGTTTTTTTGAGATAGAAATAGTTCTAGAAGTAGAGGTCAAGAAGCCTGTGAAAGAAAATCATTAGGGACTCTGAATGAGCACCACAAACTTGTTTCAAACACTTTCCTTTTATGTGTATAAAGCTCATCTTCTTAATGTTTATAGTCCATACAAATAGAAAGTAAATTATCTCCTTTCCTCCAGGAATGTTTAGTAAGCGAGAGTAAAAAACAGAAAATGCTATCTTGAGGTCCATGAACACACTCTTCTAAACATTACACAGCTTGATTGACACTGTAAATGATTTGACCAAATATCTTCAAATTTCCTGTGTATTTCTGCACTTCAGTAATTCTTCTAGAAGTATGGTTTACCCAAGTAATAAAAATAGCGAAGGAAACATTCTACACATATTCATGTTCTATGATGTAGCATGTTTCCTTCACTATTTTTATTAGTTGGATAAACCTTACTTTAATAAGTTGGTATATTACTGTATCATTTTTTTCTAGGGAAAAGTATTAATCTACCCCCACTCTACTTACAGATTAACCATTGCAGTAAGCAAGACATCTCCCGACTGTTTACAAAAAAGGTTCAAGAGTCATCGTCATGGAAATCAAAGTCCCACACAGTCTTAAACTTCTTTCCCAAATGATGTTCCAAACCTACATATTCCATCTATTATCCTTTGTTCCCTTCTTTCCGTATACATTTCTATTCGTCTAGTACACACTGTAGTTTTCTCACTTTATCTTTCACTGAAATGCACTTATCCCCATAGTCCTCCTATTAAAATCTACTTACCCTTCAAGACCTCACTCAAGTTTAACTGCCATTGTGCTATTGCTTCAGTGCAACCTTTTCTTCCATGTTTTTGTCCCATAGCCATTTGCACTTGTACCAGAGGCTTTAATGTGCTCTTTCTGTGTCGTGGTTACTTATGCTTATGTTTGTTTCCATTAGTAGAATGGGTGCTGTTTGAGGGTGGAGAATGTCATCTATGTGAATCTCTCTCTGGTATTTAGGACAGTACCTTGACTGTAGGAGATAGTAAATGAATTTATTGTTACATATAATTATTCAGATGTTGAATATTTAGTCTTTAGGAAATCCTTTTTCTTAGTATGACATTCCTGTTTTTGCATCTTTCTCTATTTGGAAACACCTTCGTTTGACGATGTTTTGAAAGAAATTAGAAGAATCCCATTGTTGAGCAAGAAAACATCGAAGACTGCAAATAAGAAAGAGTTTATTTGGGGTCTTAGGAATTGCAATTCAGGAGACAGATTCAGGTAAAACCGAAAGAGTATTTCAGGGGAGAGAAAGAGTCAGGGGCTTATAAAGGCAAAAATCACAAGGCTGCTAAAGTTGTCTGACGAGAATTATGATTGACTCTGAAGCAAGAAAAGAAATATTTGTCTTTAAGGGATAGGTAGTCAAATTTTTTGGGGTAAGGGTCCAATAAGTATCTTGAGTTTCTGAAACATTGGGCAGGTAGATGTTCTGGATGCCTGCATTAAGACAATAAGTGGTCAAATGTCAGATTCCATTCAGGCTGAGATGTGCATGAGTCACTCTTCCTCAACGGCCTCCTGGCTCCATTTTAGAGGGCTCTCTTAGCAATACCAACCTCATTTTGATTTTCCTTTCACACCATGAAAATAATTTTACTTACTCAGATTCATGAATAAAATGTTTAATTAGAGATTAAATTTGACAGGTTATAGAATGAAAAATGCTTTGGATTATCTATAAATTACATACAGTTCTCAGTCATAATTAATTTAGTCTTGCCTAAAGAGAGGTCTTTCCTTTGTTTTCAGTTTCTGGGAAGTAAAGTATTTTCAGCTCCTGGGAAGTATCCCAAGTGTCTTTGTATCCCAAGTGTCTTTGTTATTCCTGTTGTTCATCATGGGACCACACCTAGTAAAGAGATGACTCAGGGTGGGGCCATACACAACCAATATTCTTAGGGGGCTGGCTATTCCAGAAACACCAATCACATGATTAGAGGTTTGGGAATTTGGGCCATGTGAGGTTAGCCTGGGTCTCCTGGAGGAGTTGGAGTGTGGTTCTAGAGATGAGTCCAACCGCATGAATCAGTCAATCAGTATAGGCTCTGGACAACCAAGCACTGACAACCAGAGCTTCTTGAGTTGCTAATATTTCATACATATTATCACGTATCAATGTGAGAGGGTAATGTTTCTTTTTTTTTTTTTTTTGCGGTATGCGGGCCTCTCACTGTTGTGGCCTCTCCCGTTGCGGAGCACAGGCTCCAGACGCGCAGGCTCAGCGGCCATGGCTCACGGGCCCAGCCGCTTCGCGGCATGTGGGATCTTCCCAGACCGGGTCACGAACCCATGTCCCCTGCATCGGCAGGCGGACTCTCAACCACTGCGCCACCAGGGAAGCCCGAGGGTAATGTTTCTCGAGGACGACAGAAGCTTTGTGTTGGAATCCTCCTAGATTCTGGCCTATGCCTATCTTCTTTTGCCTGATTCTAATTTATATCTTTTCCCTGCAATAAATGTATTCTATGAGTATAATAGGTTTCACTGAGTTCTGTGAGCCTTTCTAGGGAATTATCAAACCTATGGGTGTTTGGGGGAAACCATCAAACTTGCATTTGATGTCAGCAGTGAGAGTTGTCTCTGGTAGACTCTTTTCTCTAACTTTGTATTGGTCCCTCACTCTTTGCAGTTGGAGTCAGAAGTCTTGGTCAGATTTAACAATGTGGAGAACTGTACTCTTCACTCTTAATTTGGCCAAATACAGCTAAGTTCTGTAAGAGCAGAGCGTCTCTGAATTATAAAGATATCTTATAAGATTTTACCTTTTGTTCCCCCTATTCTGCTTGTAACTCAGGTTCATTTCTTACGACATTGTTCTATGATTTATCTGTTGATACACATGTCCATCTCACTAAGATGTGAGTTATTTAAAGCAAAAGATAGTTTCATATTAATTTCCATATTGAATGCCTACCTCAAAGTAGGGTCAATAAATGTTTACTAAAATGAATGAATTATTGAATATCTGGAATGGTACAATTTTAATGCAACTTACTCAAGATTGCCACACTTAAGCTCTATCATTAGTGTAGTATGTTGAGATCTTGTGGATTTCACTCCCAAAATGCCCTCTCTTAAATAAATAAAATTATTTTACATAATAATTTTAGAACACTGCTATAGAGCTAAGTATCATCTTTTAATTAGGAGGGCACTGATTTGGGATTCAGGATAATAGGGAACATATTGATCTCTGTTATTTACCTGTGTAGCTCTGAGGAAATCACTTTACCCATTTAAATTCTTGTTTCCTTATCTGTAGAAAGAGAGGAAGGAATTAAGCTTGAGTTTCTTATTGTTATATAGTTTTTTAAATGAGAGATATTAATATTCCATTTCATTTCTCTAATTACTAACAGAGTAATTAGAATATATGCATTATTGAATATGCACCTTGAATGTGTATATATATATATATATATATATATATATATATGTATAAAGATTTAATGCATATGCATTTATACAAAAATTATTTTTTTCTCAGTGTTTAAACACTGCAATGAGGGTAGATAATTGGCAAAATATTTATTAGATATGATCGAGGGTGATTGAACACATCAGTGTTTTCTGATGACCTCTTCAAACCGTGTATGAAATTTGAGGGGCCACTTCCCCATCCAAAAAATATGTGTGACCAAGGCCTTTTTTTAAATATGGTTTAAATTATATTCAGCTGTAGGTAAATAAGTTCCTAGTAATGTAAGCTATTGGATATATTAGAGACCACAGACATACTTTCTATATCTATGGATTATAATGTCTCTTCATTTACTCATTCGTACATTTACTTATTCATTCATTCAACAAAACTATATCAAGCATCCATTGTGCCGCATGTGTTATGCTAGGTAGTGAGATTACAGAGATAAGTTAGATGGTCTTTAGCTTCAGGAAATAACCAAGTTGCAGATCATTTTGTTGACTTTCATTATGTTTAGATACATAAATGATAGCTTATACAAATGCAAATAAACCCGCTTTAGAATCTTCAGCCTTTGTGGGCAGTTTTTGGGAGGAAAGACTGAGAGGAAATGTACAGAACAACAAAGCTAAGCTCCCACTGCCAGACCCAGAATTAGATTTTCTTTAAGGTTGCTGAAATCTTTAGTCGTCAGTAGATATTAAATATGTGGACAGTATCTGTAGGAGACCAAGTTAAAATGAAAGTATACTGCTTATATATGTATAATTCATGGGAATATTTCTCCAAATGACCTTTAGTAAAATCTAATGAATTAAGCTAATTTACTAGCTGACTTCTTAGACCCTGAATGTGTGCTGTAGGACATGTAAGTTCCCACACAAGGGAGCAAATAAAGGCGCCAGACAGAGACTAGCTGTAGATTTGAGGCAATGGAGAAGCCTGAGAGGGCATGTGGGAGGGCAACGACATCAAAAAACAGCCACTTCTCTAGTTGCCTAAGGCCTGCCCTTGCAACTGGTATCAATGCATGTAGTTAGGAAAGTGAATGACACAGCAGAAACATAGTGTTGGATTTTAACAGCATTAGATTTTTTTCACCTTCTCTCTTCGAGATACTTGGAATCTAGTTTCTAAGCCAAATAAAATTGTCTGATATGTTCACCTCCACGTAGATACGTATGACGCGTTTTTTGAAACAAACATTATTTGGTCAGTAGTGATGCTCATGTTATGATGGTGCAAAAGTATACTATTTCACAAGTCAAAAGTCTTCGTATGATTAAATATTTTCGAGAATTTTATATTTATTATAGCATTCCAAACCAAAACACATATACTTAAAGAGTTTGAAAAATATTTGTAAGTTATATGAAAAAGTTTGGTTAAGTGGTATTTGAATGGCCATGAAGTCAAATATTAGCAAATTATAAAACATACATGAAAAAAATTTTTAAAAGAAGGAAAGAAAAGGATAAGGTATAAAGGGTAAACAGATACATTAGACTTTTAAAAAGCTTCATGAAAGTTTTAAAATTGTTATCAAAACTTCCACAACTAGGTTAATGAGGATATATTAACAACACTTACTAAGCTATAAATATGTTTTCATAAAAAGGTGACACAAGAAGATAAATCCTCTTTTATCTCATTTAATATGTAGTATGGGAGCATAAACACGATGACTTGCTTTGGATTAGGAAATGCTGAAGGGAGAAAAGTCAGTTTTTTCCTAAAAAGAAAGGATTTTCACTTGTCTCAACAAGAATCAGCCATCTGTAACTGCTTGGGGGTTAAAGATAGGTTTATCCAAAACCAGAAATATTTACTACTTGATGAGAGAGAATAATCATGTTTTGGTTGCTTTTACTGAACCACATATTTATTTACCACACATAAATAGATACAGTATACACGATAATATGCAAGTCATTAGTTCCTTTTTCTTTATAAAACAATAAAAGTTAAAGTTTGTTGCTTTTTAAAACCATGGATTTTAGAAATTTGACAAAATGGAAAGTATTATGATAATTATTTTCATCATCTAGATTCAAGATACACATAATGTATTTTATTAATTTTATTTCTTTAGTTGGACTAATTAAATAAGAAATAAAACACTTTATACAGTCATTGAATTGGATTCTGTTAGGCTATAAAATAAAAACTTGCAAAAAATTGAGAAAACTTGACCTCTGAGACATTTTTGTTGACACATGTCACATGGTAAATTTTATTCTAAAGCCATGTTTTCTGTTTTTGATTTTAATACTGATGGTATTATTATTTGAAATCTAGATTTAGAGAAAACTGGATGTTGGAGATTTTATTACCTGCTATTACTAAGTAATCTAGGACAAGTCATTTAAACTCTCTGAATTTGACTTTCTTCATCTATGAAAATGTCTACCTGACAGGTTTATTATGAGTAACAAAAGAAATAAATAAATGGAAAATAAATATGAAGCTTATAGTTTTAACAAATTATTTATTATTCAAAACTTAAAATAAGTTAAATATTTATAGCCCATATGCCTTTAAATGTGATTTGATATGTTTCATCAGTAAAGCCATTTAGATAATATAAAACAATTTAAAATTGATAAGTATGCTAATCACATAAAAATAAAAATAAATGCACTTACCACCAAAACTAATATAATTTTAAATGTTTAAGTTTAAATATTTTTCTGTGCTTCCTAGAAGTTAAAAGAATATGGAAATTCTCATCCATTTCTTCATGCAAGAATATGTTTCTTGATCCTTCAAACAAATTTTTACAGAAAATACGGACTTTTTAATTCATCTGACTGCTTCCTATTTGGAGCTTAGCATTAAAAAATATAGCAAAAAGAAGCAGACTTACAGATACAGAGAACAAACTAGTGGTTGCCAGAGAGGAAGGGGGTGGGGGTGGGGATGGACAAAATGGTTAAAGGAGATTAAGAGGTACAAACTACCAGTTATATAAGAAGTCACAGGATGTAATGTACAGTGCAAGGAGTATAGTCAGTAATGTTATAATAACTTTGGTGCATAATCTATAAAAATTTTGAATCACTATGTTGTACTCCTGAAACTAATATAATATTGTATTACAGTGAAACTTCAATTAAAAACAAACTAACAAACAAAAACACCCACTTGAAGAGTTTCTGTAGAAATTAAGCTGATGAGCGCTAAGCAGGCCATGTTCTTATTCCAATTTGATGGAAGAATGTCACATAGGTACATGTTTACTCCCATTAAGCAAACGTTAACTATTTCTTCTGTCAGTCAGGATTTTGACAAGAATTCTCTCTTAGAAAATTCAAGTTTAATCTCTCTGCTGAGCTCCCACTTTGCTGCACATCCCCATAATTTACAGTGCTTTTAATGTTGCTTCCTGCCTTCATTTTTACTGAAAATGAAATAAGTAGAAATACAATAAATATCTAAAAGGATGTGATAAGGAAAAAAGGATAAAATAGTACCATACTATCAGCCAAGGTACAAAGTCTGAGTCAGCAGCATCTTCTAAGTTGAAGTAACCATAAGTTGCTCTGAGATTTCCTATGCAATGGAGGGAGAGGCTGTGGTTGAAGTGCCCAGTCAGAGACCACAGGCATTGAGGCTGCCAGCTCTTACCCTTCCACACACAAATAGCCTGAGACTTTCTGATATGTGTTTAATTTCCACAGAGGAGTGGAGTCTAAGCAGCTTAGGCATGTTCCTTTGAGACTTCCTCAGCATCTCCAACAATTCAAAGGCATTTCCAGAAGACTAGTACCTTTTGCATGGAACAGGAATCTGATTTCGGTGGGGAAAATTTATTAGGAAAAGTTATTAGAATAAAAAATAGAAAACTATTCATTAATTTTGGGTGAAAAAAGACTATGGGAAATCAGAATGTAGGAAAAGTACAACAGTTGGACAGAGACGAACTGCAGCATCTGCCTGAATCTGCCTGCAGAATGCAGAATATGCTCGTCCTTGTACACAGTGAAAGTACAGAGGAGTCTGTGACCACTGCATCAGACTCCTAAATATTTCAATGTTGTACACCAATTCATATAAATGCCCCTGTTCTTGTTCCTACCCAGGAGTCCCAGCCTACTCCCGAGTGATGGTCCTTATAACCAGGAGCCCAAAGGTGCTCTTTCCTGCCCTGTCTGAATGAATCGGATCTGCTGGGACGGGACAAAGCAAAGCTGGGCTGTGACTCAGATCTCAACCCACCTGAATTTTGGCTGCAAGACAGAGCAAACTTCTCAAGAAGCCAAGGTCAGTGTATTTACCATCCACTCACTTCTCTTTTCTAGCTCAGGATTTCCAGGTTGTCCTCCCCAAACTAGACCATCAAAGGAGAAAACTGGGGGGCTACAATTGTCCGGTTGTTGGCAGAACCCAGTCTGAGACCCATAATTTGATGATTTTGTGGACTAACTTTATATAAATTCCCCAGTTTTCCAGGGCAGAACTTGTTATTTTCTCCCCACACACCCTGCCCCTGCATTCAGGCGCTCGCCATTGCAGTCTATGGCCTGGGGGCTCACTTCAGCTCTAGTAACCCTCTCAATCTATTAGCCAGTTACTTAACCAAACAAACCAACCCTGGAAAAGCAAACAATACAAAACAAAAATCCACTTATGAGATGAATAAAAATGTCTTTTGGTGTCTCGTCGTTGCCATATGGGGGTATTCTGAAGTGCGGGGCACAGGAGGAGTGCTACTTGTCCAGCTCTAAGGTCAGTGCTGTCGCAGCAAAGCATTCATCTTAGTTCTATTTTGCTTTTTTGCCTTGTCTTATAATGCCGATTTATTTCCAAGAAACCTTGTCATGAAAATGAAGAATGTATTTTTTGGTCCCTTGAAAAAAGTTGCTTTATTCCAAACATTCACTTGTAGGGCAAGCCTGCAGATTCAATACTCTTGCTTTTTGTTATTTGAGGTCAACAAGAAATAACTATAAGAAAGTGGGACTAAGCAATGTCAGACTGTTATTAAATCCCAATTCCATGTTTGAGTTGGAGATCTTAGATAACCAATGGTAATAGAAAGGAAATTATCCTGTCCATTTATAATAGTGAGTATTCTAAGTATAGAATTTTAATATCATTGCTTGTTTTTTCCCTTGTATCTGCCAGTACTGAAGAAAGACTTATAAGGAAGAAAATATTGGTGGAAAACTACCTTGATTTTAGTAATTAGTTACAATTAGAGCTTTTACCATTAATTATTTCTTAACAGAATTTCTTTCTATAAAATTTATAGTGTTTAACAAAAATATAAGAGAAAAAGTAAGTAGAATACCCTTTTTTGAGCTTTGTTCCTAAACTCTATTACTTCATGGTGAACTTTGCTGTATTTTAATCTTCACAATTTCACTTTTTATTTTTTTATTGCGAGAAGAACACTTAACATGAGATCTACCCTCTTAACAAAATTTTAAATGCACAATACACAGTTGTTAACTATAGGCACAATGTGGTACAGCAGATATCTAGAATTTCTTCATGTTGCATAACTGAAACTTTATACCTGTTGAACAACAACTCCCCATTTCCTCTTCCCCAGCCCCCTGGAGAAGACCATTCTACTCTCTGTTTCTATGAGTTTAACTGTTTTAGATACCTCATCTAAGTAGAATCATGATGTATCTGTCCTTCTGCGACTGGCTTATTTCATTTAGCATAATGTCTTCCAGGTTCATCCATGTTGTTGCAAATGGCAGGATCTCCTTCTTTTAAGGCTGAATAATATTCCATTGTGTATATATACCACTTTTCTTAATCCATTCATCCACTGAAGGACATTTAGCTCATTTCCAGATCGTGGCTATTGTGAATAATGCTGAAATGAATATGGGTGTGCAGATATCTACTTGAGATCTTGATTTTGACTCTTTTGTATATATACACAGAAGTAGGATTTCAGGATGATATGATAGTTCTATTTTTAATTTTTGAGGCCTGTCTATACTGTTTTCTATAGCAGCTTCATCATTTTATATTTCCACCAACAATGTACAAGGGTTTCCTTTTCTCCACATCTTTGCCAACACTTGCTATGTTTAGTTTTTTGATAAGAGCCATCCTGTCAAGTACGAGGTGATATCTCATTGTGGTTTTTTTTGTTTGTTTGTTTTGTTTTTGTGGTACACGGGCCTCTCACTGTTGTGGCCTCTCCTGCTGTGGAGCACAGGCTCCAGACGCACAGGCTCAGCAGCCATAGCTCACGGGCCCAGCTGCTCTGCAGCATGTGGGATCTTCCCAGACCGGGACACGAACCCGTGTTCCCTGCGTTGGCAGGCGGACTCTCAACCACTGCGCCACCAGGGAAGCCCACTCATTGTGGTTTTGATTTGCATTTCCCTGATGATGAATGATGTTGAGCATCTTTCATATACCTTTTGGCTATTTGTATGTCTTCTTCGCAGAAATATTTCAAGTCTTTTGCACATTTTTCAGTCAGGGTTTTTTGGGGTTTTTTGCTATTGAGTTTCTGGAGTTCCTTATATGTTTTGCATATGAATCCCTTATTAGATATATGGTCCACAAATATTTTCTCCCATTCTTTTAACTCTGTTGATTATTTCCTTTGCTGTGCAGAAGCTTTTTGGTTTGATGTAGTCCCACCTGTCCATATTTGCTTTTGTTGCCAGTGCTTTTGTTGTCATAGCCAAAACATTGTTGCCAAGATCAATGTCATGAAGTTTTCCTCCCATGTTTTCTTCTATAAGTTTCACAGTTTCAGGTCTTGTGTTTAATCTTTAATCCATTTTGAATTGATTTTTATGTATGGTGTATGAATTTCATTCTTTTGATGTGGATGCCCAGTTTTTCCAGTATCTTTTGTTGAAGAGACTGTCCTTTCCTCATTGTGCATTTTTGGCACCCTTGTGGAAGATCAGTTGATAAGCTATGTGTGGGTATACTTCAGGGTTCTCTATTCTGTCCCATTGGTCTACATGTCTATTTTTGTGCAAGTACCATACTGTTTTAATTACTGTAGCTTTGTAATATATTTTGAAATCAGGAAGAACAAAGTTGGAGGCTTCATACTTCCTGATTTCAAAATAAGCTTTATAACTTATGTAGGCAAATATACGAACTCTCTGGGATTTCCCAACACTGAAAAGGTCTGCAGAGTTTTGAACTAAATATTGGAGTAAGAATGGAGTAGAATAGCACTTATTTTAAAAGAAGCTATTCTAAGGTCAACCTATTTATTATTTTTTAAATACCAGTTTCTCAAGTTTTCCCAAAGGTGTGATAAAGTAACTGGTGGGCTTTATAAATTTAGTCTTTAAAGTGTATGCTCTTTTCATAGTAAGCTATGTTCATTTTAAGACTGAGGTGTTTCTTTGGGGAGATGCATAAATGAGAAGGCTCTATACCATATATTGGGTTATGTTAATGGTTTATAGCCACATGAATCTTTGAGTTCTGAATTTAGTCATTTGGAAGTAAATGCTCTCTAGAGAGATCATCATCAAGAAGTAACTAAGCAATTGTTAGAACTGAAGGCTGTTTTCTGAATCAGTGAAGCACCTGTCATTATGAGCAATCTAAAAATTGTAGGCTATTTCCTATTTACCTGTTGATGCATTTTAATGAGTGTAATCTGAGAAACAGGAGGTTTTTCAACTTACACACTTACCTGAAATCTTGACCACAATATGCAACATCAAAATGAATGTAGTTAGTGTTTTAAATAAATTTTTCTACAACTTAAGCCTGTCATTTTATCAGGTTTATATTTGATGTTATATAAGTTGCTCCTATCTTGTCAGAATGAGTCAGTTCCTTCTGCCTGCTGCTAATTGTGAGTATTAGAACTTTAGCATTAGGTTTTTTATTTTGTTTTTTTTTAAAGGCACTACTTTATGTCATTGTAAAACTAAGTATACATATAAACTCTAGTAATGGGAATTCATTTCTCTAAATATGTGCTGTATCTAGGAGATCCTTCCATTGACCCCAAAACATTTACTTGTCTGCATTGATTACCTTTCTTCCTTTATAGATCTACCCTACTACCTTTTACTTTTCAAAGATTATATCCATTTCATTTTTTATAGAGACATAAAAATATCTTTAGTTTTCTGTTACAATTCTTCCTTTTTGTCTTATTTTTCTGGTGATGATGAATTTATTCTTTTAAATGTTTATCTGTAGTTCTTTTACTTTCTTCTAATAAGAAGATACATGTCTTAAAACCCAGTTACAGGAAAAACACAAACTTTCTCCCCTAGTTTAAAATTTAATTGTGCAACAGTTTAATTAAACATATTTTTAAAAATTATTAAGTCATATTGATATAAAGATTCCATTTTAAATGTTACTGACATTGTTTTGTTCTCACCTTTGGCCACATCCTTCTACTAAAATTATTTTATGTGTCTTTCCTTGTTTCTAAGTTTGGTCCAAGCTTTTCACTGAGATCCTCATATTTCTTCATCAAAACTACATATTAATGCTCTGATTTTTTTTTCATAATTTCTCTGAAAAATTTACACTCATTGTAGGGAATCAAAAGTGGCCATTGACCATCATGTCCCTGTGTGGCTCTTTATGTGAGCCACAACGTTGTCTCATGAGGATGCTCTAGGTTCCAAAATAACAAATAAATTTAAAGATACACTAGCCATGGCTAATTCCATCTTTTACTCTCATCTTTATTCCACCGAGATATGGTTCATCTATGCAGAACCATCCATAGATTTTTAGTTTCTACCTACATGTGATGTGTAGAATTTGTCATAGTCATTTTGCCCAACTCTATTTTAATTCCATTTTGTGTTTGTAAACTGATCAGCAATGCATACTTTAGAATTCTCTGTTGTTTTTGATTAAACAGATAAACACATCTAGTGTGACAGAAATTAAATTACAAGAAACTTCAATTTTTTTCTTTTCTGCTTTCATCATAAGAAATGTAGTAGTTCATAAAGTAGAAAAAGCAAGGAAAGTTCAGAGCTTTGGGCTTAATGGAGTGATTGAAATGGAAAGCCATGTAAAACCTCCAAGGATGTGTTCTTCTAAGAAAGGCAGAGAATTGTGGAGACACTTTACATGATGGGATATATAAGTAGGGCCCTGGAGGTCCAGATGTGAAAGCAGACTACTGGAGTTAAGCACTTAGCTGAAAATTGCTTTCTATCATCTGAGCTAGAAGTAATCAGAAGCCAGCCATGAAGGACTAAAGCAAAATACTTTAGGTATATACTTGGCTTCTGAAAGTTGGAATTTTATTTTTCTTCTTTTAATGCCCAGGCTAACACCTGACCCTCTTCACAATATGCAGAATTAAAGTGTTCCCAAGATAACTTATTTTTTAAAATCAGGAAAACAGAATGTATTAACAATAAAAGCAACTCTCCAGAACTCGTTGGGCTGTTGTAGAATATAGTGTAATGCTGGCAAGTTTTTATTTGAAGAATCATACCCCTAAAAGAGATTTCCAGGAGTATTTGGCCCCAGTCATGTGATAGATAAGAAACATGAGATCTGGGAAAGGGAATTAACATACCTGATATCAAACGCTCTTGTCATTAATCCTATGTCCACTGCCTTTAATCCTGTGGCCATAACTATTCAGATAATGTTATTAGGGGAGAAAAACAAAACCACTAGGTCAGATGCTACCTTACAGGGAACAATAGAAGATACCCTGATAAAGGCCAAGTCTATGGTAGACAAATCGTTTTTTAGTCAAATCCAATGTCAAATATTTGTCCCTGTTATCATTACAGTTGTGATTTATAGCTTGAAAACAAGTCATTGTACTCTTAAATAGCCATGACCAGATAATATCAATTTAAATAGTTTGACCTTCTCTATTATAGGTTCTTACTTTCTCCCAAAGCTTTCAATTTTTAAGATCCTGTTTTCCCTTGGAAATATACAATATACAATATAATCTACAATATAATTGGACAGTTGAAATTCTCTAATTAATGCTTCATTGTATATATTAGACTTTCCAAAGACATCTTCACTAAGTTATAGTAATAATGGGTACCATATAGTGGCCATTTAGGGAAAGCACTTTGCTAACATTTTCTAATTTGTTTCAACAATCATATGAGGTAGGCATGATATTTTCCAATTTCCTGATGAGGAGACTGAGGCTTGGAGAGATGATGTAACTTATTCATGGTCAAACAGTATCAGTAGGCCTCTCTAACTTTTGGAAACCCTGTACTCGTTTCTTTTAAGAACTCTCCTCTCCTATTACATGTGATTTGGATGAAATTGTCATTGAACTGATCCAGGTTTCCCACTGTGGAGCTGTACAGATGACCCTACCTGGACCATTGGAGCCTTCTGGGGAGAACTTACATGCATACGTACTAGGAAAGGAAGGTCTCTCCCCTTCTGAAATTGTTAGCACTGAGACGCATGTGAGCTCTGGGGTTGCTGGGGTCTGTCTCTCATATGTGTGACTTGAAGAGAGAAATTGCCAACTGAGAAGACAAAGCCAACAACAAGAGAAAAAGAAAATCCTGATAATAGCCTTTTAATCCTTGGTGTAAAGCCGATTTCAATCCTGGGACATCAGAGTCATATGAGAATAAAAGCCAAAGTCTTAACAGTATCTTATTATATGTCAGCCAAAGTATCATTTTATAGTCACATGAGAGTAAATACCAAAGTGTGGCAATGGTTTACTAAACTCAGCTCTTACCCGCCTCACTTACCCTATCATACTGATTCTACTGTGCCTCAAACATACCAGGCTTACTCCTGACACAGGAACTCTGCACCGCTTATTTACTCTGCATGAGACAGTCTTCTGCAGGAAATCTCATGTCTCATTCTCTTACCATCACCATGTTCAGGTACCATTTTCTCTGTTGGCTTTCCCCAGCAACCCTCCCTAATTCTCTCTAGCCACTACTGCCATTCTCTCACCCCCTTTCCTGCTTCATTTTTCCTCACAACACTTATCATCATGTCTTATCATTCCTCCTGGTCCCTTCCTCACCACCATGCAGTGTGATGCAAGCTTTAAGAGGGCAGGGATTTTGTTCTCTGCTAAAGCCCCAGCACCTGGTACATTGCCTGACACATAGTGAGTGCTCAATAATTTGTGGAATGAATAAATGGAGGTCAGTAAGTTACTTATTTTGGTTGAGAGTAGGGTAGGTTGGTTAAGATTGCTTGAAAAGGGTTCCTGTCATTTTCAGCTGAAAGATTTCTGACTATAAACAGGCATTAATGGTAGATCCAGGATTCAAACAGATGTTTGATTATATTTTTCTAAACCACTGCTAATAATTTTTAAGGATGTATTTTTTAAAATGAACTGAACAAACTGGGGCACTGGGAAGCCTTAAAAAGATAGCTAGAGAGCATTTAAATATAATTACATATTTATTATTGCTGATAACAGTAAGATTATATTTTTCTATACCACTGCTAATAATTTTTCAGGATGTATTTTTTAAAATGAACTGAACAAATTGGGGCACTGGGAAGCCTTAAAAAGATAGCTAGAGAGCATTTAAATATAATTACATATTTATTATTGCTGATAACATAAAGAGTGCTATATACCATAGAGATTGCAAATAATCAGGAATGATCTTACTTATTATTGACTAAAACGCTGCTGAAAAAAATGAAATAATTGCTTAAAATACATTAATCTCTCCCCAAAGCAAGTTCTCCTTGAGAGTTCTAAGCCTATGATAAACAGATTTACGTACAATATTTGTAAGCATGAGAATATTGCTTCAAATAAGAGCAAACTGTGGCTTGTTCCTCTTGAAATTAGAGAAGTTGTGTATTGAGAACAGAAAAGAAAAATATTATGAATGTTAAGTAATAATGTTTTTTTCTTTTTTCCATTGGAGTTTTGAGGAAGAACTGATGAAGGAAGTAAACCTAGGGGATAGAAGTATCTCTAGTGGGGTCTGGAGGAGATATTTGGGAATGAAGAGGGGCTCACAGCAGGCATTCTAGGATGAACTTACTAGCGATCATCTGAAGGCTCCACACTTTGAGTGCTGGCAGGGAAGACTGTCTTGGCCTGCTTGGGCTGCTATAAAATAACAGACATTTATATCTCAAAAAAATCTGGAGCCTGCAAGTCTAAGATCATGGCTCCAGCATGGTCAGGTGAGGGCTTTCTTTCAGGGTGCAGACTTCCCATTGTACCTTCACATGGTAGAAGGAGAAGGGATCTCTCTGGAACCTCTTTTATAAGGTGCTAACTACATTTGTGAGGGTTCAACCTCCCAAAGGCCCCACTTACTAAATCCATCCCCTTTGTGGGTTAGTATTTCAATATAGAAATCTTAGGGGGACATAAACATTCAGAGCATAGCAAAGATGGAAAGATATTTTGTGAAACCCCATGATCCTAACATCTAAGCTACTTTGATATCTGAAGATGTGATAGAACCTGTAATGGAGAGGTTTACCTGTAAGAAGGCCCCAGAAAATAGGATAACAGTTAGGCAGGAGTCAATAATTCAAGCAAAAATGAAGTTGATATTAATTTTAGCTTGCTAATTTTCTTTTTAAAATTTTAATGTATAAAAATATTACAAAAAATGGATATAAAAAAATTCACTTCATTTCCCATTCCCATTTGTTCCATAAAGTCTTACATTATTTAAATCTCAGTAGGTTTAAATAAGCAAATCAAGGTGGTTCAAGGGGACAAAGGGAGAGGTATATTATTATAATACTACCTGGTTATGCCTTGGAATCCCACAATCCAAGGGGAGGAATATTCCCAGGGTCCAGGGTGGGATGGTGACAGGATCTGGGAAACAGGAACAATGGGTACCAAAAATGTTTCTACTTATTTTCCATATTTTCTCTCTCAACACACCAGCTTTCTCCTCTGATTTTCATCTTCACAGTACAGTATAACTGCCCTCCAGCTCCCCATGCTACATGTTAAATTTCCAGCCACCTGCAAAGAATAACCATCTGTTTTGAATCTTTGTTCCAAGTTTAATGGAATTTATTTAATCACCTGTAGCTGAGAAGGTGGCATTGCAGAGCACATGAGTAGCTGTCAGTAGCCCAACGCTAAGGGGGTAGGAAATTCAGAGCAAAGAAGTCCTGGGTAGACATTATGCCAAAAGGTTTCAGTTCTTCAATAGGGCCGCTATTGAAGCCACTTAAATCTTCCTGATTGGTAAGGCCTACTGTAGCAATGTTCCTTCGAGCAGAAGACATTTATTCGTGACATCTATTTCAATTGGAGCAATAGAAATTTTAATTCATAGAGTGAGTTGAGAAAAGAATAATTAAAATTGAAGTTTTAGTTAATTAATTTATCTTGAAACTACAAGATAAGGAATTTTTTAAAAACAATGGCAAAGGTATTAAATATAGATAAGTTACTTTCTCTTGATGTGGTAATATTTTTATGTGGCATAATAGGCACTCAGTTAAAGTTTGTTAAATTAATAAATTATGAATGTACATGTATTTTAACTTAACAAGTATTTTAAACACTTACTAGTGATATTGGCTATTTATGCGTAGTATATGGAATTGAAAATGAGTATAAGTGCTCAACCCACATTTCAAAATGTGAATTTTGAAAACTGTCTCTAGCTACAATTTACCAGAAGCTAAGGGTCTTTTTAATGTTGCACTAATATACATTACCTATATGTATCATATATCAAAACACAATTCCCTTACTCAAATACTGGTTCTGACCATGCATTACCAGTACAGAGCTTAGTGCTCTGTTCCTCTCTGATTTTGCATAAAGACCTATGTGTTTTTTAAAATTATTTTGTTTTGTTAAGCTAAATCTTAACTTTAGAACTGCTACATAATTAATGAAAATGTGTGTGAGAGGCTTCCTGTTTTCTAAAGAAAAATTATGATTCAATTAAATATTGTATATGCTTCATTAGATATTGAAATGATCTTATTTAAATATTGAACATCTTTTAAAAATATTGAGATGACAATTTTTCCATGTTTAAAAAATTCTCTCTCCATTCTTAAAATTTTAATTTCAATCATCATGCTGTTAGCTCTTCCCTCTTCAGGGACCGGCAGAAAGTTTATGAACAACTTCTCAGATAAAGCTGTGAATCCATCAGGTCATTGCGTGGAACAGTCCCGCTTTAGTGAGTGTTCATAATTTTCAGTATTTTCTCGCAGGAGAAAATGTTCTGTGAGCAATAGCATGAGTACCCTATTAATTCTATTATTGGCAATGTGTATGAAGAGGGGACTCATAATAGATATGAGTTTATTTGTAAGTCAAATGAATAATTTCATTCTGACCCCAGGGCAATATTGCTTGATAATGCTGATGATGACCGATGTATTCCCAGCCTGAGGGTACTCTGAGATAAGAATGTGATACAAATAAATATTTTTCATTTTTGCATCTCCTTTGCTTAAGCTATTTAGAGGAAGCAATGTTGTTTTAATTTTATTTCTTATTTTTCTAAAAAGACAAAAATGTTACGTAAGTTAAATGCTCTCTACTATGTGAGGAACCTTACAAACATCCCTGAGAGATCTCATCTGTTCTGGGTCATAGGTGCATGCCCCCACAGAAAGGAAGGGCCTAGGAGAAGCTCTCAATGTCCCAGATGCCTCTCTGCTTCTTCTGAGCCATTTGATTACTTGTGTCCTTAATATTTAGTAAAGCTTAATGAGTAAAATCTCTGATTTGTGTGAGTTCGCACAATACTATGCTATGAGTTTGCTCAATATGTGATATTGCTGTGGTAATTATATATATATATATGATTTTATGATATGTAATTACAAAAATTTAAAATTTTATGCAGGTAGCATTTAAAATAAGTTAAATTTTGATCTAGAGCTCCAAACTTAAGGTTATTAGTGGGGTTTATTTTACAGTTTATACTACCTTCAGTCTTATCTCTAAAACATTTTGCAGAAATTTCTTGAAATTCCTGTATGTAATAGTTGCCTTCTCTTATTTACTGTTTTTTTTTTTTTTTTTTTTTTTTTTTTTTTTTCGCGGTACGCGGGCCTCTCACTGTTGTGGCCTCTCCCGTTGCGGAGCACAGGCTCCGGACGCGCAGGCTCAGCGGCCATGGCTCACGGGCCCAGCCGCTCCGCGGCATGCGGGACCCTCCCGGACCGGGGCACGAACCCGCGCCCCCTGCATCGGCAGGCGGACTCCCAACCTCTGCGCCACCAGGGAAGCCCTTATTTACTGTTTTGATTCACATTATTTCTACTTTTATCATCTATTGTAATTTTAGTGGGCATTCTTGTGAGTGGGAATCTGCAAAGGGAAGTGTGTCTAGTTAAACATGTAATCTCAGTTCACTATTTTTTTGGCTTTTTTTTTTGCGGTATGCGGGCCTCTCACTGTTGTGGCCTCTCCCGTTGCGGAGCACAGGCTCCGGACGCGCAGGCTCAGCGGCCATGGCTCACGGGCCCAGCCGCCCTGCGGCATATGGGATCTTCCCAGACCGGGGCACGAACCCGTGTCCCCTGCATCAGCAGGCGGACTTTCAACCACTGCGCCACCAGGGAAGCCCTCAGTTCACTATTTTGAATTAAATATTTAAATTCCATTTTATTGGTCAGAAAAATAAAGCTCAAAAAAACAGACATAAGTAGTGCAGCCAGGAATCAAACTCCTGTATTGTCTGCTAAATCCATGCTCTTTCCATTATATTACATAATTTATTTCCAGTTTTAAAAAATCTAGGGAATTGATTATTCTTAAAAGAATAATAAAAGTTTGATAAGTTAAAACTCCCTTATGATGTAGTGTTATTATTTTCATCTTATAGATGAGGAATTATCTATAGAATTTATCTGCACAAGTTCACACAGCTAGTAAAATAACAGAGAAGTGATTAAAATCCAGGAAGTCTGGCTCCAGAATTGATGCTCCTTACTTGCATATTAAATTGACCATTTATTTCAAGATTGAAATAAAGCGACTGACATGTATATGAAATAGTTTTTAAAAACTTGGATTTATTTCCCTTAGTCTTTAGGTATTCTTATATTTATTTGTAAATTGGACGTTCTTGCAGAGTAGAGTGTGAATTGTCAACTGGAGATTATATAGAAACCAAAGTTTGAAAGCACTAATTCCCAAAGTTAGCCATACATCCAAATTCCTCCCTGTGCACCAATCTGCACATTAGTGTCAGGAAGGATGCAACATATAGACAGCATTGTGATGGGCACGGGGTGGTGAGATCGTCACAATGCAGAGCATACCAGCCTGAACGGAGCTCTGAGAGATTATGGCCACTCATGGCACTGCTCCTATGTTGGAGCTGTGGATGATAACAGAGATCATGGGAGATGGTTAGAAATGGCATGGATGTTGGGAATAAAGGATCTATCTGTATCTTTCATCTCTATCTATCTTCTATCTCATCTATATTAGTCCCCTTCTTTCCCAGTTCACTACAGAATTAACAAAAAGGAAACCTGTGTAAAAATGACAAGAAGAGTTTTTGGCATAGCAGACCTCACAAAGAGTCTGCTCTGGTCTTTTCGGAATTTCCTCCTACCCACCATGTTTCTGCTCAAAAACTGGTGAAGGAAAAAAGGGAGAAGGAGAGCCGGTCAGGGAAAGAATTCCTCTTCCAAGTAGCAAAGTTTCAAATATCAGTGTGGTTTTTCAGCACTCCATATGGTGCTTTAATCTGATGCCGATCATAATGTCACTGTGTAATGACACTAGTATTAAATCTACTGAGCTCCCTGATTGAACACTCACCAGCATGTCAATCCTGGAGAAGAGACAGCCTCTGAGAAATAATATCCATAGAAACCATGTATGAGAAAAAAAGTCCTATTTTTGCACAAGTGAAGAAGAGACACAGCTGGAGAACTTAAGATAAGCTATTTACCTCTGAGTAAATATTTTAAAAGGATCACTGGAAACAGAGAAAGGGAGGATATCAGAGATTAGAATGGTGACTGAAAAACATGATTTTTTGACTTTGAATTTTCAATAACATAACACCCATTATCTTGGCATTAGAATATCCGATGTCACAAAGAGCAAGTGAACCACAATGAGATTTAGTTTGTGTTTCAAACTCTGCATTCAAGATTTTGCCATTATAGAACTGTAGGTTTTATTTTTTAAAAATTGATAAATTAGTAAATTACTATACCCCAAAGAGATCTTTGACCTTTTGTCAGTTACTTTGGGCACTTTTACATGGGAGAAAGCAATTTTATCAGAGAAATATAGCAGAATGCTCAAATTTATTCAGTAGTGTTTGGAGCAATATCTCTCTGGATACTATTCTTAGGCAAGCACCAATTACTCTTGGTCTGTCTTAGATGACCTGAGGGTTTTGCAGTCTCCTCAGGTAGTATGTTCCCAGCTGAATTCCTAGGAGAACAGAATGTAGCTGAGTGTTTTAGAGCTTGTGGCTTGATTGAGGACAGTAACTGGAAAGTTTGCCTCTCTCTTTTCCTCCTTCTTTTCTTCAACTTCCCGTTCCCTTATCTTCTTCCCCTCATAAATTCTTCTATATAAATCTGACCATTTACCTGCTAACAAGTGGCAGAGGATCGTTTTCTCCCACCTCCAGAGTTATTTCCTCTGGGTCTTTTCAAGTGTTGATATAAATGACCTAAATTCAAAGACTTGAACTGTTCGATGACTTGTAAAACAGATTGTGTCTCCTATCTCTCTCCCCTCACTTCTTAGCATAATGACTTACATGTAGCACAATGACTTACATAATTTTCATGTATATTTTTGGTTGACTCTAGTAGGATTTTTATGAATCAAATCATTATATTTATTTAGTGGTACAACTGTCATTAAGGAAAAACAACCTACGCATTTTGTATAAAACACATAGATGTGCTAAAATTCAACCATTTCTTGGTCTTTAAGGATTAATTACTTTAAAACAGGAACAGTTTTCTTTTTAATGCAGCTGGAAGGTAGGGAAACCATAGAATAGCATAAGAAGGGAGAAGGTAACTCTATTCTTACGCTGCGGTTCATTCATCCTAAAATCTGCCGTAGAGTTGGCTCATCATTCTCTAATCATTTCATAGATTTCCTTTGTATTTTTATTTCCTTCACATGAAGTAAGTTATCCCATCTGGTAAACTTCTACTCATCCTCTAAAAACAAGAGCAAACACTATCCAATACTTCCAACCCTGGAAAAATGAGGAGTATCCTTTTCAATTCCCCTGCAGCATTTTCATGCCAATTAAACTCATTGAATAATAACTATTATTATACATGTCATTAACTTATAATTCAGCCTTCCCGGGAGAGTAGTAGATCGCCTATAAATAAAGTAATATATGAATGATAGGAATATGTTATATTATTCACAACGTACAGATTGCCATTGTTTGGTAAATCTCTTATACTTGGAAAAAAATTAAGACATCTTTATTAAAACCTGTGCTTGATCTATATATCCTGATATGTTCCGAATCTAAATACCATAAAAACTAAGAATCCTGGATTTTCATGGAATTTGTCTTTAAAAAGGCTTTAATTCAGATATAATTTACACACTATAAAGTTCACCCATTCAAAATGACAATTCAGTGGTTCCTAGTGGATTCCCAAAGTTGGACAATCTTCACTGCTATGTAATTCCAGAATATTTAATCATCAAAAAAGAAACCCTGTACTCATTAGCAGCTACACTGCATTTCCCTCATTACCCAGACTCCTTTAGCCATCACTAATTTCTGTCTCTATGGATTTGCCTGTTCTGTACATTACATATAAATGGAGTCATACCATACATTGTCTTTGTGTCTGGCTTCTTTCACGTAGCTCAATGCTTTCAAGGTTCATTTGTGCTAGAGCTTGTAGCAGTACTTAATTCTTTTTATGGCTAAATAATATTCCATTGTATGTATATACCACATTTGGTTTATCCATCAGTTGTTGGAAATTTGGGTTGTTTCCATTTTTTGGCTATTATGAATAAAACTGCTATAAACATTCATTGCAGGTTTTAGTGTAGACATATGTTTTTAATTCTCTTGGAGTAGATTCATGGAGTTTCTACCCTTGTAATAGAGAGTGATAACATGATACCTGGTATTTTTTTGTATATGTTTAGGAAAATATGTATTCTTTCTTTTTTTTTTTTTTGTGGTACGCGGGCCTCTCACTGCTGTGGCCTCTCCCGTTGTGGAGCACAGGCTCCGGACGCGCAGGCTCAGTGGCCATGGCTCACGGGCCCAGCTGCTCCGCAGTATGTGGTATCTTCCTGGACCGGGGCACAAACCCGTGTCCCCTGCATCAGAAGGCGGACTCTCAACCACTGTGCCACCAGGGAAGCCCATAATCTTAATAAAATATAATTATTTATACTAAAAAGATTCTAAAACCCAAGTTGATCTTAATTGAACTACATCAATATGGACATTTGAAAACATAATCAGGTAGAATTTCTACATACTAAGCATATCACTGAAAATATATCTTCTCTACATATATATATTTATATATACCCCCAAATATCCTGAAGTATATATAAAGACAAAAAAGAGAAAGTATAACCAATTTTTCAATACAACATGTTTCTATGTTAGAATAAAGTGGTCATATATCCATTCAAACACTAACTGATTTCATATTATATATAAGACATATATAGGTGGAGGTTAATTAAAGAGTAACAAGACATGGTCCTTGATCTCAAGGAGTTTAAAGTCTAAGCAGAGATAACTTATTAATGCAAGCAGTAGTTGCAGAGTGTGGTTTAGCTATAGAAATTCAGAGGAAGGAGAGAATACTTCAACTTTCAGTGACTGAAGGTAGAGTGAAATCTCAATTGTATATTCAGTGGAAAGTACCAATTGTAAAGGTAGTTGGGAATGCCGATAGATATGCAGGGTAGAAATTAAACTGGGAGTTCACATATAATGGTCATTTAGGCATAAGTAAATGAGTCATAATGGATATTATCTTCAAGAGAACAGAGTAGCAAAGGAGCATAAGACCAAAGATGAAGTTTTTCGGAATACCTACAAAGAGACCATAGAAAGAAAAGGAACAGGAAAGAAAACAGAAGAATTAGTCTAAGGAAGAATAAAACATGGCAAAGGGCCATGTTCCAGAAGAGTTGTGACAGAGTTTTGAATTTAAAGGCAAGAAAAAGGCAACATAAACCCACACACTCACCCACACGTGTTTTTTGTTTGTTTTTTTAAATGTGGTGAGCCTCCTCTGAGCCAGCATAGTGCAAGGCATAGGGAAAAAGCACAGGCAGGATAAAATGGTGTTTCCACATTCAAACAGCTGACAATTTAGTTCAGGAGATCTACAAAACTAATGCCAAGCAATACAAGCTACCATATAATTTAATACTAAATTACATATAGTTACTACAAGTGCTACAGAAGTATGGAGGAGAAGATTAGTGAAGGTTAGTGTACTCAGGTAATGTCTATTAGTTAAGATTATTTTCTTCAGTGTCTAGGAGAAAACTGACAAACTGAAGAGCTTAAAGTAATAGAAACATTCATCATAAGGAAAAGTCTGTTTAGACAAGCAAGGGTTTGTTAAACAGCATGGCTTTTTATAAAAATCTTTTAAATTATCAAGTTTCTCTTCTGGTTACAAAATGGCTGGAAAATGCATTCATAATGTCCTGTACTATCCTTCCATGAAAAAAGGAAAGACATGAGAGACATATTTCTTGAGTAAAAGACAGAGGAATCTTTCCAGAAGATTATCAGAGAAGTTCTTCCACCTCATTGGCCATCCACATGCCATCCTAGGAACAAGGGAGCCTGTGACAGTGAATATCTGGTAAAGAGGATGCCATTCTTGGCTTCCACAAATTATAACCATCCCCTGAGGATGCAGGAGGGCCCTATTTTCCCAGACATTAGGCAAGATCTGCAGGTTTATCTAAACATAAAATGAGGTGTCTATTAGTAAGGAAGAAAAGGTGATCTTTGGGAAAGATGTGAATGCTGTTTCTTCATTTTAAAAGTAGACTTTTTTTATCATGTCCTATAAAAAAAGTAATTGTATTTTAATAAGAATCTCTTAATAATATTCAATACAAAAGCATCTATACTTTTTATTCAATATTTAAAAAACATAATTCATGTTATATGGTAATTATAAACTTTATAAAAGGGAAACTGACCTATTTTAAGGGAAGATGAACATCTGCTTAGAAATAAAAACCCAAAACGTCCAGCAAAATAGAACAATCATTTCAAATTTTATTTTTGTAAATGAAAAAAAGTTGAAAAGTAGATTTTTTTTTGGAAAAAGACTAAAACTACCAATGGTACAGCTTTCCCAATAGAAAAAAATTAAGCAGAGACAGGTTGTGAGTCCAAAATGGTATTAATTCAACTGAATAAAAATACTGCACATAATGAAAATCCTCAGTAATTCAAAGTAAAGGGGAATCAGTCAAAAAGAATAAAGTTGTTAAATTTCTGGCAAGTTTTTAAACTTTTGACTCTTGTGACTTTTATAATAGAAGAGTAAAGCATAATAATTTTGTAGACTTTTTTTTTTTTAACTGTTTCCCATTGAGCCATTCTGGTATTTGCTGAAGGACTAGCACTGCATTTATTATTAATTTGTCTCCATGGCTCAAGGGGTAAGCCTGTAGAGCCTGGAACTAAGTCTAGAGAGAGAACAGTAAATAATAAATAACAACAATAATAATTTGCATTTCTTCAACATCCTCCAGCTGTGGAAGTCAAAGTGGTTCACAAACATTAATTAAGCTTCACAAGATTCCAGCAAGGGAGGCAAGATAATGTTGTCCAGATGGGAAAAATAAAGAACTGAAAAGTTAAGTAACTAGGTGAAGGTCACACATAGGTTAATAACAGATTCGGGAGTATTCCCCATGGTTTCTCACATCCCAAATCCACTTTCCAACTTCCCTAAGTTTTGATTGTATCCCCTTTTTTTTTTCCAAATATGGAGAGTTATACTTTGAAGGAAAAAAATTCTCTAAACCTATGTGGCTGTTGAAATCACTGAGCTACAAATTTTGGGACTTATTCTCGAAATTGTATTTTGTTTATAATGTGCTGTGTACCTGTTTCCACGGCTACTGAAATGTATAATACCTTTATTCCTTACTCTGTAGGTAGTTAACTCTGAACTTGGAAGGAAACTAACTCTAGGAAAGGATTAATCATGTTTGCTATGTTACTGTTGCCAATAAGTTCAGCAGTCGTAAAGGTGCTGAAACTGACAACTAAGTTAACCTTAAAAAATCCAAGGAGATATTGAATAATCTGAATATTCACTTATCTGCTGACTGTCACTGTATCAACCGACAACATAGCTTTTATGCTTTGTACATTTCATATTCAGGCATTAATCGTCTGAATTGGTTGCATGAATCCATTCATTTATTTCAGAATACTACTTATTTGGGGTGGAAGGAGTTCTTTTAATTGTCAGATTTTTTTTTTTAATTCTTGTATCTTGCATATTGGGATTCATCTTTAAACAAATTAGTATGCTTAAATGTAAGAAACTATGGCTCAGGAAGTAAGAAATGTGGGTATCTTTCATGATTCAATCTGCCCTTGCTGATACATTCGATGTTAAACAACAACACATTTATAACAAGAAACTCTAAAAACTTCAGATAGTTAATGTCCTTTATGTTTTAGTGTTTTATAGGTAATCTAGCTAGTGAGTTAACTTAGCTAGAACATGATTACTATATGGGCCAATTCTATTATATAACCAAGATCCCCGTAAGCACATCCATTTACGTGAGACATTTATTGCTGAGAGAGGCTAAGTGCATGAGGGGCTCTGCTCAGGCATTTCTCACAATTGTGCAAACATAATTTGAGTCAGCCTAGACATCTTCCTATATCTGAAATGTCTCTATATTCTTCAAGGTAGAAAGTCATGATCACAGATAAAGAAAATGTACATTTTTTTAAAGGTTTTTTCCCCCAAGGACAAGGGTTTCGGAATTAAGTGAGGTTTGGAAAAACTGATAATGTTTGTTATTAAGGGCAGAGGTAAGAGTATGCAAAATCAAGGACAGTGAAATGGGTAAGAGAACAGTAGATAGTTTAAAGAAGCAAAAAGTCAGCAAAAAGAAGTTAGTTCAGATCAGCTCCCACAGGCCATTTCTATTGTTTTCATCTCTTTTGCTAATGCTGGAATCTCAAAGTAAATTTCAGAGGAAAAGTACCTTTTGAGATTTAAATCAGTTTTTTTCCTTTAAATATATACTAAAGAAAAAAATTAATTTGAATTTAAAAAAGAAAATACATAAGTAAATTATAAATGTCTTTTTTTTTTTTTTTTTTTGCTCAAAGATTTTGACTGGGGACAGCATACCTGAAATTATATGTTGGACTCATTATTGTTAATGGAGGCGAATACATGACAGAATTCTCTAGACACTTTCCCTGATACTAAACAAGGAAACAGAACAATATTCTCATAATGCCTACATTTACACACCCAAATATTCTCACAGTTTTAGCAATTAATGCATATCTAATTAAGAAGACTGAAATATCAAAATAAACACCTGTCAAATGAGATTTTGCAATATTTATAGAAACATTTTGCATTATTCTAAAAGATGTCATAATATTTTCTAAATGGGTTTTAGCACTACTGTGCCTAATATTTCCCAGAAAATAACTATCTAATTTCTGTAGACATCACTGAATGTAAGTTATCAAGGAATATTCAATTTATGTGGGGGTATTTCCCACGGAGTGACAGCATGTAATGTCAGTGATTTAACTTAGGCTCTAATTTGAAAGTTATTACCATTTTTATTCCAGGGCAAACCCTTGCATACGTGTTTCAACAGTGAAAACCTTTGACTTAGTTAGAATGTATTTGGTCATGCATTGTCACACACATAACTTAAACTGGTAAACTAATCAGATGTTGTTGAAATTCAGGAAATTCTGCACAATGAAGTACATTATTCTTTTTTTTTTTTTTTTTTTAATGAATTTATTTAATCCCAGACCAGGGCTCGAACCTGTGTCCCTTTCACTGGCAGGCAGATTCTCGACCACTGCGCCACCAGGGAAGCCCGAAGTACATTATTCTTAATGTATTTATAACATTTGATGATAGATAATATAGAGATAGGCAGATAAATATAAATGTACATACCATAAATAACATAAATACAAATTTATATAATAAAGATGCAAATTTTTGAAAAGTGAAAGGGAGATGTAGTCTGAAGAAGTCAGTAGCTCTAAAATTCAGTTTTTGGAATGTATTTCTCTCATTTTAATGTTGAGAAAGGTTAAGTGCAACATTATATTTTATCTAAAATTTTCATGGAACTCATCAAATATCTTTGTACACCTGTTAATTGAACCCATTCAGTGGATTTTACTTTTTTTCCTGTGTTTATGCCTCAAACTCTAAATGTTAGGGCTGTTTTTCTGACCATCTGAAAGCGAGTCTTCTCCCTTGGTCACAGTGATCTCACATTGATGACCACAGCAGCTCTCCACTGATGTGATCTCCACTCAGCTCTTTTTTCCAGTTCACCGTGTCCAATTAACAGCACAGCAAGCATGAAAATATTCATGCTGGGGTAGTCTCCTCAAAATCCATTCCTTTTTTTTACTATTTAGAATTTGGAATCCAATTGCCTTAAATGTTTTTGCATCATCTTTGACAATATCACTGACTGCTTTCCTAGGGATATACAAATCAACATGTCATCTTGTTTTTAAATAATAAAAGAATCTATATCCAGGAAAATATTGATTGACTTCTGCAGATAACTTGAGAACAAATTGAATTATCATCAGAATGACAAAAATCTGTTAACATTTAGGTTCTGCTCACTACCTAAGAATGTTTTATCTTAATTCATTGTACAGTTGCCTTTTTGTTGCAGCATATAGAAAAGTTAAAAGAAGACATTTTTATTGTTTGCAATGCCATTTTATTGAGTCATTCAACAAATATGTATTGATTTATCTCTATTTCCACTGAAAAACTCCTTTAGTTTCTGTGTCAGGCATTATTGTGCTTATCTCCAAGCTGATGGATCTCCTTAAGGAAGCCACACTCATTTGCATCTGTGTGTTGACCTCAAAGAGATAGTGGTTGAACCTTGATGGAAGATATGAATCTTCAGATTTAGGAAAACAATTCCTTGCAATAGGATTAAAAATAAATAGGTTCACTTCTAGTCTAGTCTGTGGTCTTAACAAAAAGTTTACATCTTATAATCAAATATGAAATACAAGTTTCTAACAAATAGACTACAGCTAACCTCAAAATAATAATAATATTAATTATAGGAATATAGTAACAACAGCAATAATAATTGCTAAGAGTGAGTATTTTAGAGTTCGGAAGATACTGGGTTTATATTCCTAAAAGCACTGTGGAAAAATAATTATTGGTCTAAAATTATATATGTCACTAAATTATTATTCAAAAATGAAGATAAAGTTAAGGTATTTAAATAAGTAAAATAGCAGGCAAGTTAATCGCAATCCACTAATGAAGAAATAATATAGAATATACTTTAGAGAAAAGAGAACTTAGGAGGAAAGCTGGGATGTAAAAGGGAATGTTGAGCAAAGAAATTGATAAATATTTCAGTAAATTTAAATAAGAATGTTTTTAATAATACAGTCATAATTATGACTACTTTTGGAGATATAAAAGCAAAGTGAAATGAGAATATTGGTAACATAAAAGCTAGAAAGGTGACTGGAATTAAAGCATTCGAAGACTTCTTGCTACTCTAGAGGAGGGTGGATTACTAAGTGTATATAAATTTTTTAAAATGAAGTATGCAAGTTAAAAAAAAATGTGACTATAACTGCTAAAAATATTCAGGTAGAATTTTAAACTTCTAAACCAGAAGTAGGCCAAAAAGGAAAGGAAAAAGGTAAAGAAGATGACTTATGAGGGTAAAACACAGCATAAGATGGTAGATTATGTAGACAAATTTAACAATTATCATAGCATATTACAGATCATTTACCACTTAAACATCAGATTGAGAGAAAACAATTCACTTGTATGCAATTTATAATAGATATGCCTGAAGCCCAATTAATCCCAAAGATTGATAAATTATTAGAACAAAATCCTTGCCTCCCTCCACTTCTCTTGACCACACTTCTTAGTGCTTCCTTCCTCCACCCTAAGCTCCAGCCACACAGAACTCCTTTGTTTTCCTCAAAGACAACAGATGATACTTTTTAAAAAAAATTTTTATTGGAGTAGAGTTGATTTACAATGTTGTGTTAGTTTCAGGTGTACAGCAAAGTTAATCTGTTATACATATACATATATCCACTCTTTCTTTAGATTCTTTTCCCATATAGGCCATTACAGAGTATTGAGTAGAGTTCCCTGTGCTATACAGTAGATTCATATTAGTTATCTATTTGATATATATTAGTGTGTATATGTCAATCCCAATTTCCCAATTTATCCTTACCCCCCTTATCCCCGGTAACCATAAGTTTGTTTTCTACATCCGTGACTCTACTTCTGTTTTGTAAATAAGTTCATTTGTACCATTTTTTTAGGATTCCACATATAAGTGATATCATATATTTGTCTTTCTCTGTCTGAGTTACTTCACTCAGTATGACAATCTCTAGGTCCATCAATGTTGCTGCAAATGGTATGTTTTTGTTCTTTTTATGGCCGAGCAATATTCCATTGTATATATGTACCACATCTTCTTTATCCATTCCTCTGTTGATTGACATTTAGGTTGCTTCCATGTCTTAGCTATTGTAAACAGTGCTGCAATGAATATTGGTGTGCATGTATCTTTTTAAATTATGGTTTTCTCCAGATATATGCTCAGGAGTGGGATTGTTGGGTCATCTGGTAGTCTTTTTAAGTTCTTCCATTTGCTTTCCTCTCTGCCTGGAATGTTCTTTCTCCAGAACCTTCTTAACATTGAGTATCAGCTCAAATGTCACTTCTTCAGAGAGACCTTCCCTGATCCATCCTAACTGGAGTGGATTCCCTGGCATGAAGTACTCTTTATTTTCTTTATAGAACTTATTAGAATCTGTAATCTTCTTAAATATTAATGCATTTACTAGTTTATTACTTGTTTTTTCCCAAGTCATTTCCAGGATGGGACTTTGTCTTGTTCATTGCTGTGCTGAGTACCCAGAACATGAAAAGCTCCTTTTTAAGGTAATCACTAAATATTAGAATATAATTAATGAATATACTACATTCCATTCCATTAAATAATGACTCCCTCCCTTGAATCTAAGAGAGAAATGCCAAGGGAATCACTCAAAGAGGGCATGCAAGAAGGGGCATTATTACCAGGCAGACATTTGCTTAAATACTGGGATTTTTATCCAAGCTTTATTGAGATATAATTGACATATAACATATATAATTTGAAGGCGTACAATGTAATGATTTGATTCATGTATATATTGCAAAATCATTACCACAATAGTTTTTTTTGTTTGGTGATAACATTTAAGATCAGCTCTCAGCACTGTCAAGTATATAATATAGTATTGTTAACTATAGTCACTATACTGTCTATTAGGCCCACAAATTTATTCATCTTATAACGAAGTTTATATACTTTGACCAACATCTCCCCATTTCTCCCATACCTCAGCCTCTGGTAAACACCATTCTACTCTCTATTTCTATGAGTTTGGCTTTTTTAGATTCCACATATAAGTGAGAACATAGAGTATTGGTCTTTCGGTCTGATGACTTATTTCACTTAGCAAAGTGCCCCCTGGGTCCTTCCATATTGTCAAAACGGGCAGGATTTTCTTCCTTTTATGGCTGAATAATCTTCCATTGTTTATATGTGTATAATCTCTTAAGAATATAAAAAATTCTGTTCCTCTGCCTTACTCAGTGTCTCCAATTTTTCAGTAGACATGTCTTGGACATAACTATCCCTGTTTTCCCCTTTGCATTATCCTCCTCTAGAGAGGAGCATAGTTTGCTTCTGTGGTAAAATCTCATTTCTTATTTTAATCAGTTCAATGATTATGTATAGTTGGCTTAAATGTCCCATTCTTCTCAGGGAAAATAATACTATACCGAACACTTTCTTTCCTTTTAGAATGTAAGACACACCCAATCTTATTTCCCTGACAATGATTAATAACAACTTTGTAGCATTTCGTTTGAAGCATCCAGCCTAGAGGAAATCATTATGAACTATTTAACTAGTCAGTACATAGTTTTCTTTTCCAGCTTCTGTTCATGAAGTTTCAGTTTCATTTTTTTCCCCCTAAGTCACAGTGCACAACTCCTTTCTGGCTTCTTTATCTGCTTTCGCATTCTTCTCTTAACTACCTTCTGCTTTTACTATTTTTCTCAATTTCTAGCAAATAAAAATCTGTTTTTCTCCATTGTATATTCTTGCCTCCTTTATCAAAAATAAGGAGACCATATGTGTGTGGGTTTATCTCTGGGCTTTCTATCCTGTTCCATTGATCTATATTTCTACTTTTGTGCCAGTACCATACTGTCTTGATTTTTGTAGCTTTGTAGTATAGTCTGAAGTCCAGGAGCCTGATTCCTCCAGCTCCATTTTTCTTTCTCAAGATTGCTTTGGCTATTCGGGGTCTTTTGTGTTTCCATACAAATTGTGAAATTTTTTATTCTAGTTCTGTGAAAAATGCCATTGGTAGTTTGACAGAGATTGCATTGAATCAGTAGATTGCTCAGCCTCTTCAATAAGTGGTGCTGGGAAAACTGGACAACTACATGTAAAAGGATGAAATTAGAACACTCCCTAACACCAGACACACAAATAAACTCAAAATGGATTAAAGACCTAAATGTAAGGCCAGACACTATAAAACTCTTAGAGGAAAACATAGGCAGAACACTCTATGAAATAAATCACAGCAAGATCCTTTTTGATCCACCTCCTAGAGAAATGGAAATAAAAACAAAAATAAACAAATGGGACCTGATGACACTTTAAAGATTTGCACAGCAAAGGAAAACATAAACAAGACGAAAAGACAGCCCTCAGAATGGGAGAAAATATTTGCAAATGAAGCAACTGACAATGGATTAACCTCCAAAATTTACAAGCAGCTCATGCAACTCAATATCAAAAAAAACAAACAACCCAATCCAGGAATGCACAGAAGACCTAAACAGACATTTCTTCAAAGGAGATATACAGATTGCCAACAAACACATGAAAGAATGCTCAACATCACTAATCACTAGAGAAATGCAAATCAAAACTATAATGAGGTATCACCTCACACTGGTCAGAATGGCCATCATCAAAAAATCTACAAACAATAAATGCTGGAGAGGGTGTGGAGAAAATGGAACCCTGTTGCTCTGTTGGTGGGAACGTAAATTGATACAGCCACTATGGAGAACAGTATGGAGCTTCCTTAAAAAACTAAAAATAGAACTACCGTACGACCCAGCAATCCCACTACTGGGCATATACCCTGAGAAAACCATAATTCAAAAAGAGTCATGTACCACAGTGTTCATTGCAGCTCTATTTACAATAGCCAGGACATGGAAGCAACCCAAGTGTCCATCTACAGATGAATGGATAAAGAAGTTGTGGCATATATATACAATGGAATATTACTCAGCCATAAAAAGAAATGAAATTGAGTTATTTGTTGTGAGGTGGATGGACCTAGAGACTGTCATACAGAGTGAAGTAAGTCAGAAAGAGAAAAACAAATACCGTATGCTAACATATATATATGGAATCTAAAAAAAAAAAAAAAAATTGTTCTGAATCACCTAGGGGCAGGACAGGAATAAAGACGCAGATATAGAGAGTGTACTTGAGGACACAGGGAGGGGGAAGGGTAAGATGGGACGAAGTGAGAGAGTGGCATGGACTTATATGTACTACCAAATGTAAAATAGATAGCTAGTGGGAAGCAGCAGCATAGCACAGGGAGATCAGTTGGTGTTTTGTGACCACCTAGAGGAGTGGGATAGGGAGAGTGAGAGGGAGATGCAAGAGGGAGGAGATATGGGAGGAGATATGTATATGTATAGCTGATTCACTTTGTTATGCAGCAGAAACTAACACACCATTGTAAAGCAATTATACTCCAGTAAAGATGTTAAAAAAAAAAAGAAAGAAGATACAAGGATGTGAATACAGCACAGGGGATATAGCCAATATTTTATAATAACTTTAAGTGGAGTATAATCTACTCCACTTAATATTGAATCACTATGTTGTATACCTGAAGATAATATAATATTGTAAATCAACTCTACTTCAATAAAAAAAGAAAGAAAACAAAACAAAACAAAACAAAACAAAATCAGCTTGAAGAAGAATACTGTTACTGAGGAATCAATGAACTAGTGTTCTTCTTTAAAAACATTATATTTCAAATTCCAATAAAATCATGTATTTAGAAATACATGTGCCACAATTCTAATTAACGATAGGGCCTCTTAACATTTTGCTGCTTTCAGAGAAACACATTTTCCTTTGCTTCTCATAATGCAGAAGCTGCCTAGTCATTGTTTATATTTCTGGAGATAAAAAAGGAACTCAATTGGCTGTGGTTGCCTTCTTTGTTCTGCCTCTAGCTTTTCATCATTTACTTTTCCTCACGTTGATCGATAACCCTTGAGAAATAAACAATCAAAAGTGTATCTTCTGCAAATGATTTACTCAAGAAACTTACAGTTTTGATTAAATTGTTTTACATGTAATACTTCATGAAAAAAAACCAGACTATAAGCCATTACTTCACTGATGTATGAATGTGAACAAAAAAAATCTGTTTTTCCTGGTATGTCTTTATTTTTAATTAACATGCATAAGATTGGTTCTTCCTAGAGACAGGAGAATTTATAATTTATAACAATTGGGAAATTTTCTTTTTTCATAGAGAAAACCAACTAAAAGACCCTGTGTCCAATTGCTATGTGATGGTTTATTTGAGTTAGGAGCAATTCATGACATTTTAATATATTGTGCTCATGTCTTAAACTCTGATGTCAGAATAAATGCTAATTCAGTAGCAGAGGCTGTTGCATCAGGATGCTGGCATCCTTTCACTGATATCTGAACTTTTCCAGACCGTGCTTTTGTAAAGCCATGTTTAGAGATACTGGGATCACATTATGATAATTATGTCAGCATTGCACTTTTCAATTGAATGTGAAATGTGTGCTTATACTCCCACATAGATATTCTTTACAGCAAAACAAAACAGTTTAATGAACTTTAGTCCCAATTCACAGAAACACCAAATTATAATCAACTAAAATAATATAGAAAAATATAGCATTTTGAAGATAGTTTTTAAACAACTGAGGAAATCTTCAGACACAATTACTGAATGAATGCTATGAAAAGAAAGTTGGCATTTATCTCAGTTAGGACACAGATCTTCCAACTATTTTTTAAAAAAATGTTAGTGACTGCCTTCTCTGGATTAGTATCAAACTGTGTATTCAAGCATAATGAGAACACAATAAAAAGACAAATATTTTCTGAATAAAGTTTGGAAATGAGCAGATGATATAAATAATACTTACCAAGGAAAACTTTCCATCAACAATATCACTATCTGAGGTTTCTGCTCATTACCTGCTAAATAATATTAAGTTGAATGCCCAATAAGAAAATGAGAAATAACGATCTCATAATGCTTAAATCACATAAACCAAATAGAGCTTTGTCTTCTGAGTTACGAGTCTTACTATCTTACTATCATTGATCATTTCTCACACACCGTTATGAGCACTTAGAGTTTGTGCTATTAAGGTGATTTGTTAGGGAGTTCTTCAGTGAGAGAATACTCAAGCTCGTAACAAACTATGCTTTGTACTGTTTTCATAGGATACACAGAAAAGTAAACCATGAAGTGCTATCTGTCTCTCATGATCCTCTTAACTCATCTGTGAATTCATGAGATCCTTTCAAGGGATTCTCCTTTTTATGCTCTTGCTCTTTAAATGTAAAATGAATATATTATTGCTCCCTTTTCTCCTCTTCTATAATAATCTCTCTACCAATTTCACCCACAAAAAAGCCTTCAGGTACTGCCAGTGTATCTATTTTGCTTGAACCCTCTTCTGAGTAATAGACTTCATTTCTGACCACCTCAGCTTTTTCAGCTCTGTGGCCAGTATGTATCTCAAAATTACGAAGTCAACTTGACCTCATTTTTTTTTTTCTTCCCCTACACCACTTAAACTGGTTCCTATTCCTGCCCGTTGTCCTATTTTTAGTGAATGTCACCGACATTCATCCAGTTACTCAATTGTCAACCTGGAAGTTTTTCTGAATCCTTCTTCTCCCTCAGATCCAATTAGTGACAAATTCTGTATCTTTTGTCTCTTAAATATCTCTAAATCATCTCTCCTTTCTCCTATGTTCACCACCATTGTCTTGGTGCAGTTTTTTTTTTTCTGATGCGGTTTTTTATTCTCTATCACCTGCATTACTGCAATTGAAAGGAAACTGAAACTGTGCCAGCTCATTCATTTATATATCAAATATTCATTGAGCACCCATGCTGTTTCAGATTCTGAACAAAGTCTGAGAATGAAATAAGGAAACCAACCCTGTACCTATTGTGAATACTAGAGTTTTCTATGTGAAAACTAACTAGGATTTACTGTCCATGCAATATAAGCCAGGCACATTACCGTTTCAGATCACTATTCATCGCAGTGAGCTTCAAAGATAGGCACGATTATGAATCCCTTTCTAAGGGGAGATTAAGTAATGTTCTCTGTTTCAGAGAAAAAATTCAAAACTTGTCTGTCTCCAATGCTTTTTACTTTTCCACTACACCATTCAATTCCACTACACCATTAAAACTGCAATGCTTTCTTACGCCTTTGTACATTTGAATAAACCATTCAGGCATCCTGAAATAATTTCATCTCATTGGTCACCTGATGAACTATGATTTGCCTCCAAAGCTCAGCTGATGTGTTACGTGCTCCAATTAGCCTTCCATGATTGCACCAGGAAGATGACACACATTCTTCTAAGTGTGCCCTAGCAACTTGAGCTTATACCTAGAAAAAAACACATCACAATGGCTTACAATTATGTTCTTGTTTGTCTTCCTCTCAATACTGTGTACTCTGAGAAGGCAGAGACATTTACTCATTTAACTACCTGCTAGTATGGAATAGATCCAAAATAAGTTATTTCACAGAGTTTGAGCCAAGAAAGCTGTTCTAAATTGTACATGAGCTGCTTTTGGCCACTCCACTGTGTCTTTCTGATCTCATTTCCTACCTTTCTTGCCTCAGTTCACTCAATCCAGGCATATCGGCCTTCTTGCTCTTCTCCAAACATGCCAAATTCTCTCCTACCTCATTCATGGCAACTGAACTGGGTTTTCTCACTGCCTAGAATATCCTTTCCCCATTTTGGGGGCATGTTTTCTTTTTTTCAATTATTTTTAATTGAAATATACTTTATTTACAATGTTTCAGGTGTACAGCAAAGTGATTCAGTTCTGCATATACATATATTCATTCTTTTTCAGATTCTTTTCTCATATAAGTTATCACAGAATATTGAGTAGAGTTCCCTGTGCTATACAGTAGGTCCTTGTTGGTTATCTCTCTTATATATAGTAGTGTGTGTATGTTCATCCCAAGCAAAGCAGTGCTTTTTAAATATATGCATATGACCTGGAGCTTTGATAGCCTTTAACTAAAAAATAAAACAAAGCAAACAACAACAAAAACCCCACCTTTGTAACTCTAACTGCTATAGCATTTACAATTTGTAATCCCCAACTGATACAGTCATGTACAGCCATTTTACTTTTGTTACATTTTTAGCATGTGTCTTATTTACTTCACTAGATTATAAACCCCAGATAGAGAAAATGTGTGGCTTAAACCTCCTTGACAGATGCCCTAAATGCCAACAAATGCAGTGACAGTGTGCCTCACGCACTGCTCCCAGTTGCTTCCTAACTGTACTTCTGGCAAAATGAGTGGGCAGAAGAGTTTATGAATACAACCTAGGGCTTACAGTATGTTTTAGCTCAGGAAAAGTCCATATGTTACTGTTTTTAAAGGAAATATTTATAGCAAAACTATTATTAGTTTAGTTACCATTCTTAACAATTCTATATAATTCTCATTTAACCCCATATCCTTCAGTCTTTTCTCAGTTGGTTGTAAACAAATTTTGGTGATCAGTTGTTTGTTTAAAATTATATTTTTAGTTATATAATTATTTCGAGTGGGCATAATTGGGAGTCATTGCATCAGTGTCACAGACTAGGTAGCTTTTACATTGATCTTTCCGGGAAAGCAAACCCTATTCTGAACGAGCCCCAAACAAACATCTTGCGGCACAAAATTTCCTCCATTTTGAACAATGTCTCACCTCATCCTAATGCAGTTGTAGACCTCAACTAATTATAAGAAATGATCACCAACACAGTTCTTCACATCTTAGACAATATTCTGCGTTGCTTACTGCAACACAAATTGGTTATTAATAATGATTTTCATAGTGCTCTGCCAACTGGCTTTGTTGGAACGACTAGAAAGATGAGTTACCACTTGGAGATACCATTTCATTCACCTTCCTATCGTAAGCACTGTGTAGATGAGATCCATTTTTTCAGTTCCAAAATTCTGGGTGAGATAAAGGAAGGCTGATGGAGCTTCCTTGGAATAAAACAAATACAACACATACATCCTCTATAAGGAATACAAAGGATCTAATGGACTGAAAGCAAAGATGAATAGCCCACATCTGTCACTCTATTTCAAACGTATCTTATGGTCCAGTGCAGTGCCACGAGGAGAGACTTCAGTTCAGGAGAGAGAAATGGCAGAGAAGGCAGTGAAAGTACTGGCCCTTTGTCCCTGATAACTCCCCGTGGAGTCGAGTGGCACTCTTGTGAGGAGACTTTCCTCGGAAACACAGCACCTTCTCTTTGCAGCCAGAGCTGGAGAGCACTGATCATGCTGGGTTGAAAAGCATTCACCCTGGCTGCTCTCTTCATTCTCTCTTGAAAGTGCTATTTGCTTTACTCCACAAGGGATGAATTCCATTGACTTGATTTTGAAAGAAAATGTGAATGGCTAAAAATGCGTAAGTACTAAAAAAAGATTGAGTAAAGCTAACTTGTCTTTTCTGATTTCAAAAGATCTTTTTACTTGGCTTAAAAAAATGCCTTGGAAATCTCTTTTGTTTGTCAAGAGTGGATGCAGCTTTTAAATGTTTCGACACAGCTGTTTCCATCTTCTTTGTTTAAAAAAAGAAAAAGAGTCGTGGAGACCTGACTCAACAGAAGCAACACAGGCGGGAGTTATCACCACTCCTTGCCTTCTCCCTGTTGTACATGTACACATGTGTGCGCTGGGGGTGCTGATAGAAACCTGACATAAAGGTCTAAGTTGCACATAACATATGTAGAAAGACTTCTCTAATTTCTTACCACTACTCAGTTCCTGACAACGGATCTGGAAATTTACATTTTATGGAAGCAGTTTTATGGACATTTAGGCAAAAAATCAGGAGATCTGGAAATATGCTCTACATTTTGTAGCCTTGCTGACCATTCTTTGTATGATCATTTTTAGAAGATATTCCGTACCATAATGACTATTTTCTATCTGCAATAAATATTGTATATTAAATATATGAAAAATAGTATCGCAAAATGAAAACACAATAACAACAAACGTTCTATAAACAACAGTGACATGTCAAGAGTGGTGCCATGAGGCTGGTCCACCCCAAGTGTGAGCAGTAAGGGGATGGACTGAATGCAGAGAATTTTAAAACAATAATAAAACTGACTAAAAGCAGTATTTGAACATTATTAGCATTCATGAACAGTTCGAAGCAATATCATTGATGAAATTCATGTCTTTCCCGGGTTTTGTGGTTGATAGTGGTCTAAGTTCTAAACAGTTGCCAACACCCAGAATAGCCTGCTCCCGCTGCCCAACCCCACTCCTGAGAAAACCCTGCTAAACCACTGAAAAAGGATTAAGTTGTTAAGGTTACTATTACTTTTCAACTTTCAAACTTGAGTTATCAAGGTCTGTGCTTTTCAAACTTTAATGTGCATATAATTATCTGTTGTTTTAATAGGCAATTTCTGATTTAGTTGGACTGGGTGGGAACAAGATTCTGTATTTCTAACAAGCTTACTGTTGATGTTGCTGCTTCTAGTCCGTGGACCACAGTTTGAGTGGTCAGGGTGTGGAAAACATTCACTAGGAACATTAGTGGAGCAACACTTTAAAAAGTTTCAATAAAGCAATGAAAAAAAAAGTACCAATATCCTCACAGTTCCTTACCTTTTTGAATGAAAATGTATGCTATCTTATTACTTGTTCTTTCAAAACCAGCATACTAATCTAATATTTTGCATTTGATTGCATTGATGCATGAGGTTTTTCTTTTTTTCCAGCTTATATATATATTTATATATCTGAGGGAGAGAGACGGAGACAGAGACACAGATTTAAGATTTAATATCTTGGCAAATTCCAGGTATACAACACTGTACTGTTAATTATAGTCACCATGTTGTACATTAGATTCCCAGAAGGCATTCTTGTTATTACTGAGGGTGTATACCCTTTGTGTGTTATATGTATTATATACTATACTCTTACAATAAAGTAAGCTAGAAAAAAGAAAGTGTTATTAAGAAAATCATAAGGAAGAAAAAATACATTTACAGTACTATACCCTGTTTATCAATACCATAAATTTATGTCATCTGTTTATAAGATGAATCATCTGTCAGTACCTATATTGATGTTACCTTATATGACACAAAACACTGTAGATGTTATACATATTACTAACACTAGACATCAAAAATGAAAGGTAATGTGAAAAAGAAATGAATATTTATTTACAGATATAACAATTCATGCACTGATAATGAAGAAACAGCAATATAATTGCTTTATGGTATCTTAGTGTAATCAATAGGATTGTTTCATGGTAACCTGTACACTAATGAATGAATCATTATAAAGTTTTATGGGATTCAGTAGTACAGTCATATTCATAATACAGTATTGGAAACATTGTTGTATTAAAAAAAAAAAAATTTTACCTGTGATGATAGGCTGATACAGTTTCTCCAATGATGAGAGAGAAAGAGGAATACTATATAGTCATGTAATTCTTTGAAAGCAAAGCTATAAAACAGTAAGAAAACTAACACATTATTAATTTTATATTAATGTCACTCATGCCTATGTAAGGATAGGCTGTCCACCTTAATAAATGGCTTGTGCAGAACGTTTTACACATATATTTTTGTATCTTGAAAAGAAATCCACAAGTAAGTGGACCTGCACAGTTCAAAATTGTGGTGTTCAAAGGTCAACTGTAAATAGTAACATGATCAAATACACATTTGAGTGGGACCACTCTGGCTGCTCTTTAGTATGGATTGTTGGGGAGTAGGGAGGTCCAGGAGGAGGTTATTACAATGCTCCTGGCAAAAGAAACCTCTGAAGAGGATTCTGATATTGTTGCTATTCTGAGAATATTTCCTTTTTTACTAATGTTTCCAAAAGCAAAGATATTTGCAAGTTCTACATTTTTTTTTTTTTGGTCACCCCAAGTAAGAGACATAATTGAAAGACAAATCTTCACATTTGTGAAGATTTCACCTTCACGTTCTCACCTCTACCAATGAGAAAAGAAAATCAAATTTAGGAATGTTTCTCTAATGAAGGAAACTATATATTGGTGCTATTAAAAGCGTAATATTGTATTAAATACACAACTTTTATTACTTTTTATATGTCTTTATTGGAGTATAATTGCTTTACAATGTTGTGTTAGTTTCTGCTGTATAACAAAGTGAATCATCTATATGTATAGGGATATCCCCATATCCCCTTCCTCTTGAGCCTACCTCCCATCCTCCCTATCCCACCCCTCTAGGTGGTCACAAAGCATCAAGCTGATCTCCCTGTGCTATGCTGCTGCTTCCCACTAGCTATCTATTTTACATTTGGTAGTGTGTATATGTCAGTGTTACTCTCTCACTTCGTCCCAGCTTCCCCTTCCCCCGCTGGTTCCTCGAGTCTGTTCACTATGCCTGTGTCTTTATTCCTGCCTTGCCACTAGTTTCATCAGTACCGTTTGCAACAAGTAACATTTGCAACAAATAATGAATGTTTCTATGGGATATTAATTTAAAAAGCATTTTGAGTATTCTTCTGTAGGATTTAAAAAGCTATTTATATAGCAAAAGCCAGGTTTATAATCTCTACCTCTGTTATAATATGGAAGCCATGTCTGCTCTTTGTACCTTAGTCTGGTCTGCAGCACAGAGGAAAACGACACTTGGGCTATCTATACATTTGTGCGAAGATGTAGTATTGTCAAAATAAAATAGATGCAAATTTACTTTGGGAAATTAATAAGCTGAATTTACATGTAGATTATTGATAAAATTAATAATATATATGATTAAATCAATCTAAATTACCATTCATTTTTCCACTTAGTGTATTTTTCAACCCTTATTGAGAATCTGCTATATGCTGGCCATTGCACTGGGTATATGGGAATAAAACTAAATCAATAGTTTATCCAGAGAACTAGCTGGTAAAGATAGCAAACATATTCATAATACAGCAATTATGGTAGTAGTAATGTTAAGCCTGGGGTGCTGACAGGTCATGTGGTAGTAATATCTAACCAAAGTACAGCATTAAGGAAGACTCCTCTGACTTGAAAAATATAGGATCTTCTCTGAGCAATAAATAAGGATAAGGTATAAGAGAGTGAAAACCAGGGCATTCCAGGTTGAGCAAGCAACATGTATAAGGCATAAAAACATGTGAGGCCATAGTAGCACACTAAAGTATAGGGTGGAGGAGCATTTTGATGAGTATGAAACTGGAGACATAGGCAAAGGTAGATTTAATGGTCTAATGTGTCATCATAAGAGTCTTGGGCTTCCGACTGAAAATAATCAAGAAACACTGGTGATCTGAGTTTGGATTGGGTGGTGTGTGAGAGTACCTGCAGGGATACCGGGAAGCTCTGTAAAAAATTAAAACAAATAATAGTAATAGCTTGAACTGGAGCATCAGTATGAAGATAAAAAGCAATACTGAATTCAAGAGGCAGTAAAATTGACAGGATTTGAGGATTATATGTGGAAAGTAAAGGAGAGGAAACAGAGTATATAGGAATATTTTTGGCTGCAAATAAGAAAATACAACTAAAAGTTTCAAAAAGAAATAAGAGTTTCTTCTTCTCACATAATACCCCTGGAGGTAAGGATCATAGAAGCTCAACCTTGTCATTAGGGATCCAATTGTCTCTAGCTGTCTGCTTCATGATCCTTGACATGTTTCCTTTTTGCTCTTGCATGTAGCCTCATGGTTAAGTGCTTACTGTATTCTAGGCCTCAACATCTACCTTCCGGGCAGGATAAAAGGGGTAAAAGGAAAGGTGGCATTTTGGAAATCTTTTTATATCAGATTGGCCAGAACTGTGTCACGTGATCAACCAATATTGAAAGGGAGGCTGGGAAATCAAGCAGTTTTAAAGCTTGTATAGCTTTTGGAGGAGAGACAGATAAGAGAGAACTGGATAGGTGATGGGATTTATCAACCTATGGCATCTGTTCCAGAGACACACAGGAAAGTGATAATCACTAAAATGGAGGCCTCAAACAGGTGAGAGGAGATATGTGAAACACAAGCAGAAAAATTAGTCTTATAATGTGGAACATGTCCTCCATCAATGTAGAAGGTGGTAGATATGTGTGTTGATACAGCCTAAAGCAAAGAAACCTAACAACACATTACAATCTCTAACTACATTGAGTATCTACAACATTTTATTGGATTAATAGTACTATCAATGGCTAGAAAAAGGAATTCATTGCAATTATTACATATCCCTAGTTCCATTCTTGTCTTTAACTCTTTCTTCTATGTGTATAGCAAAAGTGTGCTACTCTTAGTATAGTACATTAAGGTAATACAATTTTTCTTCACCTCATTATACATGTATAGATAATTCTAATATATAGCATTTGGTTTACATGAAATCAACTGTAGGCAAATTGTTGCATAAAGCACATAAAATGAAGTTAGAGATGTGGGAAAATTTTGCATTATGTAAGGAAAACAGAGTCACAAAAGAATACAAGCTGAATGCAATGTGAATCATTTCCCCTGGTGATGTGTAACATGGTGGCTCTGAGCACAACACACGAGGCTCCCCAGAGGAAAGAGAGTTTTGTTCTTAATTTCAAGATCTTCTGTGTTTCTTATTGGTTCAGCTCATGTCATTTTGGTATTATTTGTGTCATTCTTTCTTTTACTGCATGATAATTAGAACTAGAAAGAAAAGGTTATAAATCTGTTCAAATACATAAAAGAAGGCACAGTCATGTTAACAATACAATATTTGTGGAGAGCCATGCATTATTCTAAAGATTTAGAGTTCGTGCCAATTGTTGTCATATAAAACTGTAAAGACATTGCTAGTGCTAATGTTTAGGGGAGGTATATTTCTCAAGTTCACATCCCTGAAAATGTCTTTCAGTCACTTTCATATGAAACAAATACTGCTTCCTTTTAGGAAAACGAATTATATTTTGGGTCACAAAAAAATTAAAAAAAATTTAAAAACTCGAAAATGAAAACTACAGTGAATTTTTTAAAGTGTATACAAAATCTGACCTTACATAAATAGATATCTTCAAAGAGGAAATAAAAATATACAATTAAGAGCTGAAACCATAAGGGACAATAATTTGAAAAAAGAAGTATAAGAAAATTAAAGTCGATAGAATCATTATTATTTCATTTTTATTTTATATCATTGTTTTTAGTATTCCTGTCTGCCATATACTGTTAGGAGTAAGTAGATATCATCCAACCTATTTGTAAATACTTACATAAATCATAAGCTTTATTTGGTTATAGTTTTGAGGCTAGTATAGAGTTCATGAGCAATCATCATTATTATTTTTCATCATTTATTCATTTAACAATTTTTGGATCTGATTTGGGTTGGGATTCCTGGAAAACACTCTGAGATGGAGATTTTTGTGTGGAAAATTACTGAGGACTCATCTCTGGTACAGTAACTGTTGAGGAATGAAAGCAGTGAAATTGGGTGGAGAAAGAACTTTGACTGGGATGCTCCTGTGAGGAGCTCTGTATTGTGATAGCCTTTCAGCACTGTCCTGCATTGAGGTGAAGTAGTAGGGCCTTATATCCTAACCTCAACTAGTTTTTGGTCTGGGATGCACCAGAGAAGGAAGCATGACTGTGGATAAAGTGGCTCTCTTCGGCTGAAGGTTAGTTTTGGAGAAGAAATCAGCTGTGGTGCTAGCACTCCCAGCAGCTGGGAGATGAGGACTTAGTCTGGGGTTAGGTTCTGGGATCTGGAGGATACACCACAGCATTCAGTGCAAGAATCACTTTTGTGCCAGAAACACTTTTAGGTACTTGTATAGTCAGTGAATAAAACCAACATATATTTCTGCCCTTATGGCGACTGTACTCATACACTTTTCATTTTCATTAGTATCAATTGCCCTTATTAATGCAATTTGTCTTGGGTGTTTTTTTTCTTTTGTATATTCACACCACAGCTTGCTTGCTCAATTAATGCTTAGTTATATTTGTAGGGTATAGTTTTTTTGTTTTTCTACTTTTACATTCTGGATTATTTTGTTTGAGGCCAGTTTTCTTGTAACATGAGATAAAATTTGATTTCAAAAAGAATATTCCATGTAGAGTTACTTCATTTTTTTTTTTTTTTTTGGTTGTGCCTCACAGCTTGGGGGACCTTAATTTTCTGACCAGGGTTTGCACCACGCCCTGGGCAGTAAAAGCGCGGAGTCCTAACCGCTGGACTGCCAGGGAATTCCCAAGAGTTACTTCATATTTTAATTTATATTTTTGTGTTATATGAGATCTTATTTATTTAATTTAATTTATTTATTTTTCTTTTTTGGAGTTCTTCCTGGTTTATATAACATTTTATCTGTGTTTATCGTCTGTAAGATTTAGGAAATAGAAGTTCTGTTCTTAATGCTATTCGTGGCTATCATTGAGTTTCTAAAATTCATATCTAAACTTACATTTCTTTCATTATCAAAGACAAATAAAATATACTGTTATTTCAGATACTTCTGCTGCCCTTGTTTTTTCCTCTATCTTTCAATCTTTGATAAACCTAGATTATTTTTATACATAATTAAGAATAGACATCTGATTGTAAGTAATTTTGCTTGAATTCTATTTTGTAACTATATTTACACTTATTTGAATAGTTTTATATATTTTATACTTTTATGAGTATCTTCTCTGTTCCAGGCATTGTGTCCATACTGGAAAAAACCACTCAGCAAAAAGGATGCAATGCTTACTGTCATGGAATTTTCAGTCTAACTGATTTTAGTGCTTACTTCTGTTCTTTTTATATATTCAGTTTTATCTTTCTGAATTTATAATTTCAACTTAACCTTGGAACAGATGAATATCTGTTTTCTTAGGAATTTAAATTTAAAAATTCATATACTTTTAAGAGTTATCTTATTTTTTTGGATTTGTTTTCTAAAGGAAGATGTTCTATTATATTTGAAATGAGGCTTCAATATTTTGTAAAAAAATGTTGGATCTTCAAGAATAAAGGTATATTTGTAGCCCAAGCTCATCCTTCAATTTGAGGAAAGTTTCTCTAGTTATATATTTAAATTTTATTTTTTTTCTTATTACTCTTGTTTATTTCCTTCACTTTTAGAGATAATCATATCCACTTACTATTTTCATTTTTTGTCATTTTCTTTGACATTTTGGAATAGTTTCTCCCCACATCTCATATTTAATTATATAGAAAGTTAAGCCTGCCTCTCTGCCTCTGGCTATCCAGAATATTGATTTTTATTTTGTTTTTCCATTTTGGGTTTTCTTACTTTTTTTATCTCTTTTTCTTTTTTTTTTTTTTTTTTACATTTTTGCATTTCAGCCTATACACTTAATATGACTCCCTAGTCCTGTTTTAGAGAATTTTATCTAAGCTTTTGGTGGACTTAAATAAGTGTGTACTGAAATTTTCATCTGTTCTTTGCTGAAAAGTAAATTTCATAAATACACTTTTTAATGTAATGTATCAATATATTGTTTTATTTTCTGTATGCTGCACACTTTTTTGGAGGCTTACAATTTTTTTGTTTGTTTTTATTTTTGTTTGGTTTATTGGGGGGGGCTAGTTTGTTTAGTCAATTTGAATGGAGAGAGATCTATTAAGATTTTATGGTTTTCAATTTCCAGTGCCTAGCAGTCATTTATATACTATGGTCAATTATTTTCTGGCTAAACTATAGAGTCGCTAGAGATACAGTTTTATAACTCTCTACGAAGACAAATTAATGCTTTTTCTGTATCTATCCTGGTTTGAACATATTTTCTTAAGCAAGTTGGCATCACAAGATGTAATGCTTGGAGTAGTCATGAATTGAATGGAGGGATGTTTAGGGAGAGGAATGACCAAACAGGGCTCTCATCCTTGCTTACTGAAACAAGAGAATACAGCCATTCCCTTTCTGAGACAGAAAGAAAGGAATGCCTGTTTTCTAGAACTGGATCAAGACACTGGATGAGTTAAAATCAATTCTTTCCTTTTTAAGTATTACTTGCCTTTTTCTGATGCAGGATTTCAAGTGTGTAGTAGATATTCCAAATATGATTCTCATTGCATTGTAATCAACCATGTAATTAATGGAAATTCTACACAGATTTTTGCCACTAGGCCTTTAATTTTTATCTAACAGTTTTTTTTAATGCCTCCACATTTGGCTTTTTATATATCTTCATGAAATTTTCAATGCTCCATTTGGATTCTGTGTGGACAGATACTCTAATTTTGTTATAAATGTCTGTCTAATGAATGAAATACATTGTTGGCCAAGCAAATTAAATAAATGAAGGAACAGTTCTTATGTTCCCCTTATGTAAACCAAGACATATATTCTAGCCCTCTCTCATAAAATTTTAGAGAGAAAAAAAATCCAAGAATGTTATGTATTTCTGTTGATATTAATACATAATGTTTTTAGAATTTTTTTCTCTAAAATATTACGGGAGACGGCTAGAATGTATATCTATTGTTTACACTAAGGGGAGCATGAGAAATTTTCCTTCATTTATTTAACTTGCTTAGCCAACAATATGTTTCTCTCATTGGACAGACATTTGTATCAAAAAAGAACATCTGTTCTAATAGTGGAATTTGGGGGGCAGTCAATGCTTAAGTAATTGTGTTTAATTGATGGCATTTATACTTCATAAATAAATAATAACAATATCATGAAATAAAACACTCTGAAAACCAAATTATTATGGAAACATTCCAACATGAATTTGCTTATTACTTTGACGTATGAGATTACTTATCATTAATTATATGCTGGAATCATAGAAACATTTGCAAGCAAGATAGTAGATGATAATAAAATCTGACTATAGATTTGTAATTATATTGATGGTTTAGAAGATTTCTTTGTTTAATTTAGAGTAATTGAAAAACAAATGTGGTTGATTACCAATTTTGTATCCAACCCAATCTTGAAGTTCTGTTCCTTTTTCAAAAGAACTTGTATTTTTAAAATCTGCTTCTTATTCTACATTTTCCCTGCAACAACTCTTATTCCGACTCTGATTACCTTATATCCAGACATTTTTCATAATTTCTCAGCCTTCTTCCTGACTCTTGATGACCTCCACTTTATACCCTGCCAACAGGTTCACATTTCTGAAAGCATTTTGATAATATCCTATCCTATTCAAAAGGCTACAGTAACTCTCCTTTCTCTTATTGTAAATTTAGTTCTTTGTCCTGATAGCATTTCTTTCTCTCTTTTTCATTGATCCATCCTGATGGAGTAGTTACTCAATCTCCTCCCAATATAAGTAATCCAGATTTTTCCCAATGTAATTAATGAAATCAGTCCTCTTGTTCTTCCCCTATCCACTTTCTGTCGCCCCTAAGTAGTTCCTCCACTTTTCCCATTGGATATTAAGCATCACCGTCTGATGTAATTCTTTGCAAAGAATGCCTTCCCATTTTTTTCTCTTTTCAATTTCCCATTTGAGTCAGTTGACATTTCACCTCTTGCATCAAACTTTCCCCACTATTTATTTATATGTGAGCTGTTCCCTGTCTTCAAAAAAATGCTTTATTGCCAATAGATATACCTTTAGTGTCACTTATCATATACTGATTAATTATATAGCTTTATTTTCTGCTCAAGCAGAGTAAGTTCCTAGCAGACAGGGACTGTAGAAAATATTGTTTAAACCCTCCAGTGTTGAACAATGGACCTTATATATAGTAGTTCTCTGAATAGATACATACTATATGAAATCATGCATTAATGTGCTTTTCAGTTATATTTCATAAATGTATAATTATTAGGAAAAGTAGTAGTTAAAATATTTAAAGAAGAAAAGAGCTTTAATAACACTGCACATTAAAGAATAACATATTCTCGAACAATTTTCCAGCTATTGCTTTTGGATTTGTTAGCATAATGTTAGCTGCTAAAACAGATCCCCAAATTTCAGAGGTCTAACACAATACAGTTTTATTTTTTGTTCACATTACATTCCAATACAGTGTTGCTCAGAATTGCAATGCAGAAGGGCTTTTATTCGTGCAGATTTTTAGTGACCCAGAGTGATAGACAGTGCCATTTTGAACAGTGTTTCTAATGTTTCTTTGGGATTTGTAACTTGTGGCTAGTGGAAGAGGAAAGATATTGGAAGAACAAAACTTAGAGGAGATTTTCATATATCAAGCCTAGAAGTGATGTGCAGAAATTCTGCTCACATTCCATTGCCCCAGACTCAGTCATATGGTTACACCTAACCGCACTGGGCTCTGGGAAATGTAGTCTCCTTCTGGGGATTCACCTCCAGAAAGAAGTCTGCACCTAAGTTAACAGGGAACCTGGATTTTTGACAGATAATTTTTTTTTCTGCTACAGCATCCATCCAGAATTTATATTAAAATAATGTATATTTATGGGGACTTCCCTGGTGGTCTGGTTGTTAGGACTCTGTGTTTCTACTTCAGAGGGCCCAGGTTCTATCCCTGGTCAGGGAACTAAGATCCTGCAGGCCACAGGGCACGGCCAAAAAAATGAATAAATAAAAATAAAAAAATAAATATTAAAATAATGTATATTTAAATATCTGGGAATAATTAACTATTCCACTATTAAGAATTTTTTTAAACAATGCCAGAGATGTGACTACATTAACCTTGTATTAAGACAAGGGCATTATTCTGTTCCTATTATTGCAAAAAAAAAAAAAATGAGAGAGAGCATTTTTTCAGTAGTTTCTCAAGTTACTACTTTATTATAAACCTTCGAATTATGAGAAATGCTGTAAGATTTTTAATATGCCAAGAAGTATGCAATTAAAAATATCTTTAACCTATTCCACAAATTTAAAATAGAATGGAACAGTTCTGTGGACTTTGCTAAAATAGATTTATTGCCAAGTATATTTGGCCATTAAAGGGTATAAAATGCATAAACCCACACTTGAGTTTAGCCCAGCTCTCTAGGAATCAGACTGAAAGTACTGTAAATAGGCAACTCCTTTCTGTACTCATTGGGTCTCATTCCTTAGCCCCTCAGGAAATTACTTTTTTTAAGCTATACTAAACTTAATAGTACATAGTTTCTTTAGAAAAGGAATTTGAAAGTGCAAATGGAGGTAATACCTGAGACATACTTAATCTGCTTTTATAAAGGTGGTTTGATATACTTGGCAAATGAAGTGAGACAAATTTTACTTTATTGGGCTTTTTTGACTAATCAAAGCTCACCAAGCACATAGCCAATTCAACAATAAAGGAAACCTGCTGTTTAATATGCGACACTGTCATCAACACACAATTAGATGTAAGTGATGAACTATAAAGTCTTGGTTTACACACATGACAATAAACATAAGTGTACCTCACAGGAATCTGTCAAATAACTGAGGTACTCAAATCTTAGGGTGAGTCTTTTTTTGAAAAAGTCTTAATTAAACTGAAGAGGATTAGGTAAGGCAGATTTGACTGGAGTTTGTCTAAAGTTAGAAGAAAAAAGAATTATAGTTAAGATTCCTTGAGATACTGCTATATACAAATTCTTTTTATAAAATTAAATGCTGACCCAGGGCTTCCCTGGTGGCGCAGTGGTTGAGAGTCCGCCTGCTGATGCAGGGGACACGGGTTCATGCCCCGGTCCAGGAAGATCCCGCATGCTGCGGAGCGGCTGGGCCCGTGAGCCGTGGCCGCTGGGCCTGCGCGTCCGGAGCCTGTGCTCGGCAATGGGAGAGGCCACAACAGTGAGAGGCCCGTGCATCACAAAAAAAAAAAAAAAAAAAAAAAATGTTGACCCATAACATGCTAAAAATTCTAATAGATTTATTGTTAAGTTAGGAGCTGAATAATGAAAATTTTACTTCTTTTACTTTTCACTTTTACATATAAAAACACAAAAATCTGTTTACATTCACAACACTATAGGGTCAGGTATGTAGTTCAAATCCTGGCTCTACAAATTGCAGGTTTTGTGTTTTTAAGCCACTTACCTAAAGCTTTCTGTGCCTCGGTTTCCTAATCTGGGAAATAAGAATAATATTTGTACTACATCATAAACTTACTATGTGAATGCAATAATGCATCAAAAAAAAAAAAAAAAAAAAAAAAATGCTGACCCATAACATGCTAAAAATTCTAATAGATTTATTGTTAAGTTAGGAGCTGAATAATGAAAATTTTACTTCTTTTACTTTTCACTTTTACATATAAAAACACAAAAATCTGTTTACATTCACAACACTATAGGGTCAGGTATGTAGTTCAAATCCTGGCTCTACAAATTGCAGGTTTTGTGTTTTTAAGCCACTTACCTAAAGCTTTCTGTGCCTCAGTTTCCTAATCTGGGAAATAAGAATAATATTTGTACTACATCATAAACTTACTATGTGAATGCAATAATTTCAAAAACATAGAATGTTTAGACTTGTTTCATAATACATTCTCTTTTAATGCTAACTGATGTTAGTGCTGCAGGAAATTTTCTATAACGGAGAACACACTTTATTCCAGTTTCCTGGACAGGGAACTACCAGCCCTCCTTTTTGGCAGGTTTTATGTCCTCTTTTTTCTTTAATTTACAGGTGCTGACCCCCCAACAGTATGTAAGTAATTGGGCACATACTCAATTTTATCCCTACCTCCATCACTACTCCCAAGTGCCTTTCCTTGAAATATATAAGCAGAAATAAAAGATTCTAGTCTAAATCTGAAATAGCATTTTAAAAAGGAAGTTAAAAAAAATAGTTAATGGAGTAACCTTTTGTCTTGTATACTGATTGAGTACAGAGTCAGGCTTGCTGAGAGAGAAGACTGAAGTAGTTATTCAGGGAGAAGAGACAGGAAGAGCAAGAGAAGACAGTCCCTGAATTTTTAAGAACTTTAATGTCCTGGTTCCTAGTTTATATGTGCAGTTGATTTTCATTTTTCTCCTCATTTTTTCCCATAGAACATGACTTGAAGAATTGGTTCCTGTAATTTTCAAAATAAGAGCTCTGACTGTGCTATATCATCCAATAAGGGTGGGAAAATGGGTTAAATAAAGGTATAAATGTTCTCTGAGGATTTGATAATCTATTTTATAAATCTCAAAAAAAAGGGGATTAGTCTTGCTGTTTATCCCTAACATAATTGTCCATGGAATTTTATTTTCCCCTTCAACAAACATCTCCAAACAAATAATGGTCCTTGGAATGACCACAGCTCGCATCACTATACAAAGAATATATTTGTGATAGTTCTCTTTGCTATAACTCAGAGAACTAAGTCACGGTACTGGACAGGCCAAATCTTAGAATGTCCGCCATGCCTTCTGGGAAAAACTGACTCTAATCTATCCTCTGATGCCTAGACAATAATGTGTTGTTCCTCAAGACTCTAGCATAAGGGTTTCAAATCACAGATGGACTAGTGATGCACTGTCTGGCCAGCTATCAGAAATAAATGTGTTGGAATGGTATCCACTCTCTGAAATTTGAACTAGAAAGTTACCGACTTAATTGTTGCAGGCTAAGAGGTTCAAAGCTGAGGATGCCTGGGGAAAGAGTTGCAACCCTTGGAGTCATTGCATGTTGATGGATGCAACCACTGGCTTTTCTGCTCAGTCCTTCTCCCCTTTAATTGCCTACCCCTCCTCAGTAGTGAGTTTCTAGCAGCCTTATTTCACTGGGAAGCCCTGCTCTGTGGCCATATTTGCAATTGCATACTTTCTCCCAAGATGGAATTAGAACTAAGAGAAAGGCAAGTCCTTCATAATATTGAACTCTGAACGAGGGCTTAGTAATTCTGGGTGGACATATTTCATCATGCAAACTGGGGAACAGAGAAAACTGGTCTATAGAGAAGGAAAAAGAATAAAGGAAAAAAATGTATTGAGAAACAGAGATGAATGTTCAAGGCAAAATATTCTGGTTCCCTTCCTGAAAAAGAAGACCCTGCCCTTGGGGTCTTACCTGTGTTTACCTTTATATCCCTCCTCCCCTTAAAATTAAGCTGGCTTTGGTTGGCTCTTTTTATATGCAATCAAGAATCTTAATTTTTTAAAAACTCACAGTTTGTAGGGAAGAGAGAACATAAGTAAGAAAAAACTAGGAGATAAAGAACAGAAAGAAAATTACCAGTATCTAGAAGAGAATGGAGAGTTTGTGCACAGAAGCGGGAATACTGTGATAAATCCCATGGAGCCAAGGACAAATATAGAATAACTGGTTCTCAGAGCTGCCTCGTTCCATCTGATCTTCCTATCACAATTCCAGTCTACAGGTTTTCTTAAAATGCTTGCTACCCTTTTCTTGAGGTAATTTTAGGAGGGAACTGTTTTAACCAATACAAAGTGACTCATTAAAAAGTTATCAACCACAGGGTGTTTAAAGAGGAGGAAAGCTTGCTCAAGAGCGTTGATGCCCTTACATTTGCTTAAATGGGTCAATCAAATTTGTTATATAAACCACAACAGCATGCATACCTGATTAGCAATCTCCAAGTAAATGTTATGCTCAGACATTCTCTGGGCAAAGCATGTTACAGAATGTGTAGACGTTCTCATGAAAAGAAACTTTTTCAGATTTAAGATAAAAGAAACATAAAATGTGTTATTTCAAATTTTGTTCACTAGAGATTAATTTTATGTATTTTCTTCCCAGTTTCTGTCTAGTAAATGTGTGAATAATATTGCCAACTTCCTTCTGATGTTAGAAAGAATACAGAATGAAGTTTATCAGAGGAGTCTGAAATCCCTTTCTAAGAGTCTATATTAATAAATAAGTAAACAATAGGAATTTTGAAATAGGTGTATCTTTTTATCCCAGATAAGTTTAGCATTTTAAAATGTCACCTGACAAAAGAATAATGTTTCGTGTCTAAAGGCACAGATAATTGCACCCAACTGTGTTAAAACACAGAGCTAATTAATTTTTAATTGTCACAGTATCTGTCTCTCTTCCTCTGTCTATTTTTCCCCCTCCATTATCAGTTTAAAGTTTGCAAGGAGGAAACCACTTATTGGTGGAGCTGCTTGAAGTGACAGGTATCTGGGTTAAGATTTTATACAGAAATTTTAAACTTGTTTTATTGAAGCATAACACACACACATACAATTGTCAATTTTTACAAATTGAGCATACATGTAACCACAACCTAGATCAAAGATAGAACATTACTTCCCAAACCCTCCTACTGTCCCCTTTCAGACACAATAGACTGCACTCCCAAGGGATAAGAACTGTCCTGACTAAACATCATAAGTTAGTTTGGTCCGGTTTTTAGTTACGTAAATGCAACCATCCTGTACATACTTCTTGGTGTCTGGGTTCTTTTCCTCAGTATTATGTTTGTTAGAGTCATCCACTTTCCCGTATGTAGTTGTAGCTTGCTTATTCTCATTGCAACTACTCATGATGCAACTGTTGTCCATCATGTGACAATCCCACACTTTATCTATCTACTTACGATGGGCATCTTTTTTACTCAGGTTTTAAATCTGTGTGGCTGTGCATGAATTTTTATTATTTTCACATAAGCCAGAATCTCGTGTTTCAGTTCTAGCTAGATCTTTTCGAATTTTCTGAGTAGCTAAACAATTGCACACCACCTTGTAGGACACCAATCACATCTGGTACAGATAGATATATCAATGCACATAGTTCAGGCCCAACTCACCAATCACCTCAATATGGCTGTCTCTTTAAACCATTTCTTTCTTAAAAATTAACAAGTTCTCTCCTGGAATTAGAGGTTTGATCTGAAAATTGTTGGTTTTGCACTTAAAAAATGCTGGTGCACCTTTTTTTTTTTAATTTAGAGATTTGGATTTTCTCTTTTATTTATTTATTCATTTATTTATTTGGTTGCGCCAGGTCTTAGTTGCAGCACATGGGCACCTTTGTTGTGGCATGCAAACTCTTAGTTGCAGCATGCATGTGGGATATAGTTCCATCTAGTTCCAGGGATTGAACCTGGGCCCCCTGAATTAGGAGCAAGGAGTCTTAACCACTGAGCCACCAGGGAAGTCTCCTGGGCTTTCTCTTTTAAAGAACAATTCTTGCTTTGTGGGATTAAACATTTGATCCATCTCAAACACAGCAAGTGTACCTCGCTGTGTTTCCTTAGCACCGAAGTCATTTCCTCATCACCTGTAGGCTGCTCTCCTAATCTACTGCTCCCTACTCTCCACTGAGTACTGGACACTCTATAAATTAATTGTTGCCACCCCAGCACTGAAACTTATGAGAAGAAAATCTGGTTAAGGTCTCCTTTCTTTACTACACTATTTATTCAGGCAACTCCACCAACAAATGAAGTTCTCCTATGATAAAAAGTAGGGCAATTTCAGAGAGAGCTTACAATGTACAAAGGAAATTTATAATTTGAAGAGGAAAGGTTGGGTACAAAGTAATTAGGAAAGTAGGGTCTAAAATGCTTAAGTTTCAAACCACACTCAACCTTGGGTAAGTAATTTTACCTCTATGTGCCTCAGATTCATTCAGACTGCAATTCCAGTTTACAGAGAAGGCAACTGAAGACTAATCCTACATCTGGAGAGGTTGCTCTCCCCGGTGCCGTTGCTCTTGATGAGATATGTCAGCCCTCAGTTTCCTGTTTTTCTTCTTGTAGACTCCTCCTTTCTTCATCAGTTCTTTTCCTGAGAAATATTTACTCTTTCTAACCCAATGGAAAAACAACACAACTATCAACTAAACACAACCTTGCTCAGAAGGAGGGGCTCGTTTGCTGGATCCGTTTGACCTTCCCTGATATTTTTCAATTGTGATTGAAAAATATTTTTCAATTGATTCATTCAATTGTGATTTATCCAGCCTGAAGGGGTTACTTTTAGAAATTACCTGGGGGAGCCAGCGATGAGTAGTAGCAGGGAAGGGAGTATGGCATCCTGATTTCAGTGACTGGCTCTTGGGTCAAGGGCAGATATGACATCTTGTTTGACTTCATTATTGTTAGTACCATCAGTATGTACTTCAGGCAAATTGATTCTTTAGCTCATTGTTGTTCTGTTAAATTAAGCATGTACAGATCCCAAACAACCATTACTTTGGGGATACTTGCATTTATAATATAAATCCGTTTAGAAAAGGGAATATGTTCTCTCTTAAGAAGGTGATCTACACTTTCCATTGAGCTAAGTAATCTTGATTCATTGGAAAAAAATAGTTTCTGTTTTGCTTAAGGTACAGGTCCCTACCGAAATAATAAAAGCCCCAAATTATGCCTCTTTTTATTTCCCCAGGAAGAGATTTACACTCTTATTTTTAGAGTTCTGCAGTCTTCTTTGTTTACCAATTCTTATCATTTTATTTTAGACCATATTAATGTTATTATTAACATTATATATTTCAAATGTTTATGCCTTAAATATCTATAGAAGTTGGAAGTTATGTATATATTATGTAATTTTTTATCACTAGTACCATATACAATGTAGGTACCCAATTCCTATTGGCTGATGGACCTTGAAAATGTATATTCAGCTTCCTTTTCTCACCAATTTAGTGAAGCCCTGCATCAAAATACATGAAGTTCTCTTATTTGCATGACTTTTAAAAATTCTAAAGTTTCAATAATTAGGCTACTTTCAAAATTGTTTCCAGAGTGTAGGTTTTGTTTCATCACAGAAAAAATTCAGAGAGGAGACAAAGAGACGAAATAAGCAAAGTGAGGATTTACTGAGAAACAGTACACTTTCAGGAGGGAGAGCAGGAAGGCTCAGTTGAGCAGCTGCCCCATTTCCTTTTGACAGGCTGGTTATATTGGATGTGAAAATAATTGGGCAGAATATTCATTGAGGAGGGAAGAGTTTGGGGGGTAATTTCCTGGGTTTTGTTCAGTTCCACCTTCCCGAGGGGAGGGGGCGTTTTTTGTCCTTATTTGGTCTTGCTAGGATCTGTCATGGTCTCAGTACATGATGTGTACTGCTCTGGCTGCAATGCTAATTCTATTGTAATGAGAGCATAATGAGCAAAAATGTTACATTCAGACACTGGAAGTTTCCACCTTTCTTTGCCTTTAGGACCCTTGTAAGATGTATGGTTTCCTGTCACATGACTCTTGCCTCCCTTCTCTGCTCAAGGCTGGCTAACTGCCTGCTCTAACAAAATGATATAAAATGGTAAATATATGACTTAAATAAATCTTTTTGTTCTAATACTAATCTAACTTGTTGGTTGTTAGATGGAACTGTATATAGGTAAATGATCTCTTTTCATGAACGCCACAGTCTCCTCTCTGGATCTGGAGATAAAAATATTTCCACAGAACATCCTAAACAACACTTCTTTTTTAAACATCTAATAGGAGCTAGCCATTGTGGTGGTTGCAGAGGTGTAGATAGATTAAACATCTAGCTTCCTGATTTCAACAACATGGGATATAGCTAGGGGACAAATAATCAGTTTAATTAACTAAGTGAATTTGCGTGATGTCAGCCTGGTCAGTAGACACTTGTATTTGTCAGAAGAGTAGAGATGTCTTAAAATTGTAGGTTGAGCTTTAACTGAGAATTGAGGGAGGACAGAGTGATTTGGCTGGTAAACTGGTGGGAGAGGGTGTTCCAGGCAGAAGAAAGAGAATATAGAAACATGTAGAGGCATGAGACAACATGGTGTCCTTAGGAACTACATGAAATTCATTAGCACTAGTTGTTACTATTCAAGATGTGATTCCATCTTGTTATGCAGTTTCTTGGGTTTATAAACTCAGTAAATTCTTGTGAGAGTGTGAAGCTTCAATGTAGTCTCATTCTTGTTTATATTATTTGCTATAATATTTGGAAAGTACACTATTTGGTGTTCTAAGTACATTATTTGCATAATTGTTTAAAAATATTAGAATCTCATTTGGCTAGCCAACTTTACACTTACTCTTCATCTATTAGAATTGTGGTGGGAAAAGGGATTATAGTAGTATACAGACATCCTGATATGGGAAAAATAAAACAGTTTGGTTCTAGCACTGAGGGTTAAGGAGTTTGTAAATATAATTGTCAGGGCCCAATTCAATCTGCTGGTGATAACCAAATGACTCTACCCCACAAGGAGCATTCTTCACAGGTTGGCAGTGAGGCCATAACATCATGAATGTGTGGGTACCTAATGCACTTACCCCAGTTATGATGGGCTATATTTTGTGCAGCAGATTTTATACTAAGCCCCAGCAGCTGACTGAACGCTAGTATTGCTGATAGATATATCTGTAGTGAACGGTACTCGTTATCTGCTAACTTCCAAACTATGTCTCGGTCCTTGGATACCTGTGTCTTTTTATGCATCCTTAAAATTTTCTCCACTATTTGAGGTTGACTATGTGAGTCTTGGTTACTTACAACTCAAAGAATCCAATGCAATAATACATAGTCAACTTTCACTGATAAAGAGTAGATGGCTCTTTCTGAAACTGGGACTTGCCTCAAAGCTGGGAGGCAGAGTAGAGCAAGAACAGCTACTGTACCACACTCATTTGAGAAATAAAACGTCTAAGATTTGATGAAGTTAGGTGAATTATCCCCAAACTCTGGAATATGTAACAGCGAGTGGGGTCAGAGATTAAACCCATATCCTAGGTGTCTCAATCATGATATCATACTGGCTGTCATCTTTCAACTTGCTGTTACTGTTATGAATGTTATCGCTACTACTGTTTGTTGTTGTTATGAATTATTATTGCACTTACGTGCACTTTTTATGCGCCAGGATCAGTGCTTTACTGCTTCATATACTTTATTTCAATTGTTACAACAAAATCTTGAGATAAAATGGTTCTTGGATTTTTAGTGTTTTAAATTCTATACCAGCTGCTTATTGAAATTAAAATATTTACAAATTTAACTTCTTGTTCACAAACAATTCCTTCTCATTCTTTTCCATATTTTTTCCCACTTAATTGTTAAAAGCATGATGTTTTAGAAAAATGTCTCAGGTGTGATAATTTGTTCATGTATGAAATAGAATACTTTGGCAAACATACTTCTACCTCATTAGACATTCCTTCAAGTTATCTTAGGCACCACAAGTACAAAACGCCATCAGTGATACGGCTTTAATATCCCTTTTCCCAAAGGTAATGAAAGTAGTAATCCGTCACCTACTCTCATTTGCTGCCCTCAGTAAGTTAATTTCCCACTCCAACTTAGAATGGTTTAATTTCTTTCTTCATTGATCCTTTGTTCTTGAAGGGAATGAATTTCACTGGGAAATAGTGAAGTTATATATTTCAGTTGTTGTTTAGTAACTATTTACAGTTTTAACCTTTTTTTCATTCTAAACTCAAAATAAGCTCTTATTCTATCATGTCTTGTGTTGTTTTTTTTTATTTCAGATGAAAAAATTTATTTCATAGAGCTCATTATTTTATTTATTTCAATTTTCTTCTTCACTTTCCAAGTTGAGCCAAAATCTACAGCAAATACACCCAAGCACAATAACACACATGCAGGTTATGCTATAGTTTTGTCCAGCATCTTAACTCTTACTGAAAGAAACCATTTTTCCTTTTAAGTTGAAACATATTTTATTGTTTTCAGTGTGTATGTTCAGTTTATCAACACTTGACTTTACTTGTCTTCATGGTTGATCTTTCGAAAGTTATAAGATTTGTTTTGGTTCTAACTAGTTTGCAGTTTTAATTTCTAGATTACTGTATGTCAGATTTAATCATAATGCTGTCAGCTGGTTGGATGGCTTAACTCCATTTTTCTACTTCACTGATTTTTCCTTCATTCTGCCTTAAGTCATCATTCCCTGTAGGGGATTTGACAGACTAATTCTAGAAGTAAGCATTTGCCTAAGCCATTACTTCTGTGTCTGTTTCATTATGTGCCTCAAAAAGTTTTAAGTTAATATTTAGATGATTTTTATTATTTTTTGTGTTTATATTTTTGTTTGCTTGCTCTAATTGTATTTGGAAAAAATAGAAATTATTTGCTAAATTTTCTAATAAATTTAAAATCCTCATCTGATACATTGGTATTAAGGAAAGTGATATGGGGAGTTATTGACAAGAAATTTGTGTATTTTTCTATTAAATTGCACTTGCTTTTATATAATAAATATTAAGGGAAACATAATCATGCATTTTTTTGTATTCAGTGTATATTTTAAATGGTAGTATCCAATGGTATTTACTACTGAATTATGAAGAATATTTTTCCAACAAAGAACAGCAGGTATTGTATTTTCTCTCTCATTAAATCATCATTAATTTTTGAAACTAATAAAAAGAAAATTCTAATTTACAAGCTCTTTAGAATAAGTGAGCGTGTGTGTGTGTGTGTGTGTGTGTGTGTGTGTGTTGAAGCAGGTGTGCAAAACAGCTTTGGTAGCACCACTGTTTCTGCGTTACCTTATTCTGAGCAGGTAAACTACTATACCTTGCTCAGAGGTGATCTGACTTAAAGTGGAGTCATTATTTATAACATGAGGCTTTGAACTTAAGGGAAGTTAGGACTAGCTTCCAACATCTATAAGAAGATATGATTCTGGTCCATCAGCAGACACTGGAAATTCCCATAGAGAGGGCAGATTAGACTAAATTCTACTTGCTGTAGGCATGGAATCGAGGAAGAAATTCCCAATTTCTTATGCTTTCCACAGGTCACACAATAAGAATTGGTAGTGGGAAATCCCTAAATTGGGTCGGGGAAGTTCAGCATTGCACGAGGAAAGTAAAATATTACACAGGAAATAGCATTCCTGATACTGATAGCCAAAGGGGAAATAAAAAAAAAGAATATGTGACTGTGTGTGCGTGTGTGTGTGTGTTGAATGTAATGAATTATATTCAACCACGCTGAAGAAGCTGAAAGGAGGCTAATAATTCTCAGTGCCCTGGCATGTAAAGTACAATCAGATGCTTGGTGTGTTTAGATGCTCAGTCAACTGTATGTTCCTACTCAGAGGAATATAGAGGGTTTTGACTTAGCAGTGGCAACATAGGTGAGTCCAGCAGTCTAGCAGCCTGTGTCTGGCGGTGAAGGTGCCGGTGGTGGTGGCTTTATAACTACACTGCTCCTGGGCAATGAGCTGATGTATACTAAGACACCCAAGCTCTCTGGACTCCTGGCCATTCTCTTAGCCTTTTGTCGGTGAACTACCAAATGCTTTCCAATAAATCCCTTTCCACTTGGATAGCAAGAGTTGGTTTTAGTTGTTTTCCAATCAAACAACTATGACTAGTAATCCCATTACTTTGCTCCCAAGATGTATAAATAACCTGAATGATCCCCTTCTTCCCTCTCATGGGCTGGCCTGGCAATCTTATTTCTATCCCTGTCTTTCTCCTTTAACTGCCTGTTCGAGATGCTCTAGTTACACAGTATATCTGTTTTGTTTTATGTTTTGTTTTGTTTAGTTTTTAATTCTCTCTTAGTTGCAGGAACATAATGTTTCAGCCAGGTACACAGATATCCACAATAAAGACCAGATTTCTTAGATTTTATTATGACTAAGAGTGGTTATGTGTCTAAGGTGTGGCCAATAATATATGAGTAGAAGTGATGAGTACATCCCCCTTTCCCACCTGCTGAAATGCATGTACAGTAATAGAGTCATCTTGGAAATGTGTGTGAGCTCAACATACTAGGGATAGTGAAGCCATAAATGTAGTAAGCTTGGGCCTTGTTGACTTAGTTCCCATACCTACTCCATTTTTGAAGTGATAGAATAATGTCTTTGAGTTAGAAGGACACACGATAAGTAATACAGAACTTCACCAACATTTACTTAACCATCATTCACCTCTGGTAAAGACTTTTAACCCTCCTCTACAGGTTAATGCCATCTTCTTGGCATTACAATACACTTTGTCATGTGTTTTTGTTTAGTGCTACCTTTTAGATAATAAGGTTGTAAATGGAAGACGTCTACAATTTGTAAGGTATCAGGCACAAGAGCTTGAAGAGTTATGACAAACATACATATGTGTCTGATATTATTTACTGCCACCAATTCCAATTACATATCTTGATATATCCCACATATTTTTTTAACATCTTTATTGGAGTATAATTGCTTTACAATGGTGTGTTAGTTTCTGCTTTATAACAAAGTGAATCAGTTATACATATACATAGTTATTTGTTGTTTTTGCTTTTAATATGCTTGCTTTTAATTTGCTTGCTGCTTTTAATATGCTTGCTGCTTTTAATATGCTTTCTTTGTATTTAATTTTTGACAGTTTGATTAATATGTGTCTTGGCGCATTTCTCCTTGGATTTATCCTGTATGGGACTCTCTGTACTTCCTGGACTTGATTATTTCTTTTCCCATATGTGTTTTGGGGTGTCTGTGGACTTATTATGATTTTAGGCAGCCTCTCTGCTAATGGGTGGGGTTGTGTTCCTGTCTTGCTAGTTGTTTGGCATAGGATGCCCAGCAGTGTAGCTTGCTGGTCGTTGAGTGAAGCTGGGTGCTGGTGTTGAGATGGAGATCTCTGGGAGGTTTTCGCCATTTGATATTATGTGGAGCTGGGAGGTCTCTTGTGGACTAGTGTCTTGAAGTTGGCTCTCCCACCTCAGAGGCACAGCACTGACTCCTGGCTGCAGCACCAAGAGCCTTTCATCCACACGGCTCAGAATAAAAGGGAGAAAAAGTAGAAAGAAAGAATTAGTAGAAGTAGAAAGGAGGGAAGGAGGGAGGGAAGGATGGTAAGAAGAAAGAAGATAAAGTAAAATAAAATTAAGATAAAATATAATAAAGTTATTAAAGTAAAAAAAAATTAAGAGAAAAAATTAAAAAAAAAAAAGGACCAATAGAATCCTAGGACCAATGGTGGAAGGAAAGCTATACAGACAAAATCTCACACAGAAGCATACACATACACACTCATAAAAAGAGGAAAAGGGGAAAAAAATCATAAATCTTCCTCTCAAAGTCCACCTCCTTAATTTGGGATGATTCGTTGTCTATTCATGTATTCCGCAGATGCAGGGTACGTCAAGTTGATTGTGGAGCTTTAAATCCGCTGTTTCTGAGGCTGCTGGGAGAGATTTACCTTTCTCTTCTTTGTTCTCACAACTCCCTGGGGCTCAGCTTTGGATTTGGCCCCGCCTCTGCATGTAGGTCGCCAGAGGGCGTCTGTTCTTAGCTTAGGACAGGGTTAAAGGAGCCGCTGATTCGGCGGCTCTGGCTCACTCAGGCCCAGGGGAGGGAGGGGCATGGAGTGCAGGGCGAGCCTGGGGCGGCAGAGGCCGGTGTGATGTTGCACCAGCCTGAGGTGCGCCGTGCATTCTCCCGAAGTTGTCCCTGGATCCCGGGACCCTGGCAGTGGTGGACTGCACAGGCTCCCCGGAAGGGGGGTGTGGATACTGACCCGCGCTCGCACACAGGCTTCTTGGTGGCGGCAGCAGCAGCCTTAGCGTCTCATGCCCGTCTCTGGAGTATGCGCTTTTAACCGCAGCTCGCGCCCGTGTCTGGAGCTCCTTTAAGCAGCACTCTTAATCCCCTCTCCTCGTGCACCAGGAAACAAAGAGGGAAGTCTCTTGCCTCTTTGGCAGGTACAGACTCTTCCCCGGACTCCCTCCCGGCTAGCCGTGGTGCACCAACCCCCTGCAGGCTGTGTTTATGCCGCCAACCCCAGTCCACTCCCGGCGCTCTGACCGAAGCCTGAGCCTCAACTCCAGGCTCCGCCCGCCTCGGCGGCTGAAGAGACAAGCCTCTCGAGCTGGTGAGTGCTGGTCGTCACCGGTCCTCTATGCGGGAATCTCTCCACTTTGTCCTCCACACCCCTGTTGCTGTGCTCTCCCCCGCGGCTCTGAAGCTTTCTCCCTCTGCCAACTGCAGTCTCTGCCCGCGAAGGGGCTTCCTAGTGTGCGGAAACCTTTTTTCCTTCACAGCTCCCTCCCACTGGTGCAGGTCCCATCCCTATCCTTTTGTCTCTGTTTATTCTTTTTTCTTTTGCCCTAGCCAGGTACATGGGGGGGTTTCTTGCCTTTTGGGAGGTCTGAGGTCTTCTGCCAGAGTTCAGTAGGTGTTCTGTAGGAGTTGTTCCACGTGTAGATGTATTTCCGGTGTATCTGTGGGGAGGAAGGTGATCTTCGTGTCTTACTCTTCCGCCATCTTCCCGGAAGCCGCCATATCCCACATATTTCATTTCATAGGATAACTATGATAAAAGAAATCTAAATTTCTGTTCAAAGAAAACCTATTGGACTTATTGATTTGAATAGGTTCCTTGCTGGCTAAGAATCACAGAAATTGCCTTCTTAGGACGATTGAGTAGACCTTTCCCCAGATGACATGTGTGTTATATTGAGCTTTTGGCCAAATTGTTAATTAGAACCAACCCCAGACCGAAGAGATTTTAGAACTTAATTATAAGGATCAATCATTGTTATGATAATCTGGTGCTGGTGATTTTTCAATATTATGTACACAATTTAAGTGGTTCTGGTTACACACATACAGATGGAGGAGATGGCATACACAAATTCTTGTGTTCTACTGAAAAAGAAAAGTCACTTTTTAACAAGAGGCAGTCTCATTCAATTTGGTTAAGAAGATTTCCTGAATACTTAAGGATCATTATCTAATGAAAATTTAAAAATGAAAAGCTCTGACAGTTTAAAAAAATCTAGTTATTTTGGTGACAGTCTCTGAGGAAGTTTGAATGTGGCAGAGAGGTTTAATTTTTTAGGATAATGGTTAGCATGGATAATTCATAAGTTTAACAATTCAAGGCTCAAAGCTGTTAAATAATTGCAACTGGATTGCCAATTGGCTTTTCTCAAATCTAAAAGGGACCTTTAATGTACTTAATATTTTGCCGAAACATAATTCAGTCTCAATGACCTTGAAAGGGACATTAATAGTTTTCTGAAAATATAACCTTGAAATTAAATCCATTATATATTTCCAAGATTATGGATGAAACTACTCTGTCAAATAAGTCACTACATTAGCATAATGAGATATGAGGGGAGATATAAGTGAGAAACAGCAAGTAAAAGGTACTTTGTACCACAATTTGCTTACATTTAACCAAAATGACCTTTAAAAGTGGAGCTGAAGGGTCAGGTTTATCATCACTTTTCCAGCCTTCAAGTAATATATTTCTATTTAGCAGAACAATTTACTGAAAATTGCTGTATTAGGAATTATGCTTGGTCCAGCTCCCTGCATGCAGTACACAGGGTTTGAGTGGAAGCAACCTCTGAGAACAGCTGTTAGCCAACCATCACTTCCCTGAAGCAAAACATCTGAAGTGTACATGACTATCACTTCCCTTCTAGAAAGCAAGCAAATCAAAAGGCAGACAAATCATTAAAAACTTTTTTCTGGAACATATATATGCCGAAGAAGAAAATAGCAAAATGTTAAAATGCTAAAGTAGTAGCATGGTGTATTCACATCTGTCACATTGAGGCTGGGAAATGTCAACTTGCCTGGTCATTCAGTTTTGGATGTGATTTTTACGTGTTTGCCTAAAGAAGAGTATGTATGTAAAATCACATGAAAAGATATTGGACTGAAGGTAACAGATTGAAGTTTTCAGGTACATTTCTTCATTTCCTGTATTCAAATAAGAATTTTTTCCCTGCCTAGATATCCTTTGACTTGAGAAATTGTCTTCAGCTCAAAGACAGCTGAGGGGAATAATGTACAGCACAGTGTCTGACCCACAGCAGGCATGAGTGTTTGTTGAGTGAATATTGAATGTGTGAGTACTGATTAGCTTGAAAAGTAGGCCTTTATGTTTGCATATGGCATTGGTTAAACAAATGATTGACAGAATCCTCTTGGGCAATGATTTAAAATTCTTTTTAAGATTTCCTCATTCTATAAAAATGATGTTAGTTGTATCTTTTCCCCTGTTTGGTAGCTCTGGTGTGCTATGGTTGTCAAAACATCAATTTCTTTGCTGTGTCAGTGACTTTTAAAAGAGGACAAAATTGAAACTGATTCACACACCATAATGGTGTTGATGATAGGGATAAAAGAGAACCAGTGAAGCTGTTCTCCTTGACCTTTACTGGCAGATTTTTCAGTTAAGAGGTAATCACTATGGGAAACAATATTATCTAAGTCCACCAAGAGCTCATATAGTCAGCGGTGGCAGGACCCACATTGTTCATAGATACATTGCAACAATAAGGGGTGGGAAGTTCACATTCTAATTTAACTTGTCCTGAAATTCAATATTGGTCTGGAAGAGGTGGATTAAAAGAGCTAAATGCAAACTTGAAAAATACAATACAGACTGGATGAGGATACAGGTACCTGAGGATCTAATTGAGTATGTAATTCAAAGGAGTTGTCACTAGATGCCATTCTTTTCACTAGATAGTATACATCTCAGCAGTCTGAATGGCTTCAGGTAAATGAGAGGTAATAAAATCAGAGTGATAATTCCATAAGCTATAAAAATGCAGCTATTTATATAGTACAATAAACAATGATAAAATGAAATAATACAAAGAGTAAGATTTTAAAATTATATGACACTTAATATGCCTTCTATACTCTAAGTAGTGGCACTTAACTGTGTCATTACACTCCATTGTGGGTTTGATCAAATAATATTATAATAATTAGAGTTATTGAACTATGTAAATGGTTTTAATTTTTTAAAATTAGAGTACTTCTAAAGTGGTCCATATAATAAACCCTACTAGTTCTCATGCACACTTCTATGAACTTTCTTTGACGGAAGAGGGAAGTCATAGAAAACAAGAGACTGATATAACCTGTAGCCCTTTTTACTTATTTAACACCTTGTAATCTGGTGAATTCATAGGGCTACTTCATTCATGCATGTAAATATTTGGTATGTGTGTTGTAATAGAAAAGAAGTTTAAGGACTTCCTGATGCTTTACATTCCCATTGTCTCTAAGCTATTACGTTCAGTCAAGAAGTGGACAGTACCCAGTTCACTTAGGAACTCACTGGCAGGTCAGGTTAAGGTTTATCGGCTTCTTTATCTGTGCTTCATTGTTCCTGAAATCACTCCCACTCCATTTTTTTTTTTAATATCTTTATTGGAGTATAATTGCTTTACAATGGTGTGTTAGTTTCTACTGTATAACAAAGTGAATCAGCTATACATATACATATGTTCCCATATCTCTTCCCTCTTGTGTCTCCCTCCCTCCCACTCTCCCTATCCCACGCCTCTAGGTGGTCACAAAGCACCGAGCTGATCTCCCTGTGCCATGCAGCTGCTTTCCACTAGCTATCTATTTTATGCTTGGTATTGTATATATGTCCATGCCACTCTCACTTTGTCACAGCTTACCCTTCCCACTCCCCATATCCTCAAGTCCATTCTCTAGTAGGTTTGTGTCTTTATTCCCATCTTACCCCTATGTTCTTCATGACATTTTTTTCCCCCTAGATTCCATATGTATGTGTTAGCATACGGTATTTGTTTTTCTCTTTCTTTCTGACTTACTTCACTCTGTATGACAGACTCTAGGTCCATCCACCTCACTACAAATAACTCAATTTTGTTTCTTTTTATGGTTGAGTAATATTCCATTGTATATATGTGCCACATCTTTATCCATTCATCCGATGATGGACACTTAGGTTGCTTCCATCTCCTGGCTATTGTAAATAGAGCTGCAATGAACATTTTGGTACATGACTCTTTTTGAATTATGGTTTTCTCAGGTTATATGCCCAGTAGTGGGATTGCTGGGTCGTATGGTAGTTCTATTTGTAGTTAAGGCCAGAAACTATCAAACTCTTAGAGGAAAACATAGGCAGAACACTCTATGACATAAATCACAGCAAGATCCTTTTTGACCCACCTCCTAGAGAAATGGAAATAAAAACAAAAATAAACGAATGGGACCTAATGAAACTTAAAAGCTTTTGCACAGCAAAGGAAACCATAAACAAGACCGAAAGACAACTCTTAGAATGGGAAAAAATATTTGCAAATGAAGCAACTGACAAAGGATTAATCTCCAGAATTTACAAGCAGCTCATGCAGCTCAATAACAAAAAAATAAACACCCAATCCAAAAATGGGCAGAAGACCTAAATAGACATTTCCCCAAAGAAGACATACAGGTTGCCAACAAACACATGAAAGAATGCTCAACATCATTAATCATTAGAGAAATGCAAATCAAAACTACAATGAGATATCATCTCACACTAGTCAGAATGGCCATCATCAAAAAATCTAGAAACAATAAATGCTGGAGAGGGTGTGGAGAAAAGGGAGCCCTCTTGCACTGCTGGTGGGAATGTAAACTGATACAGCCACTATGGAGAACAGTATGGAGGTTACTCCCACTCCTTTTGAATGTTGCTGGCCTCTTTTAGGATGAGCCAGTTGTGAGCTTGAATCCAAATCATTATAGCACTCATTGCATTTTAATGACTATTTTGTTACCTACTATTAAACAAAACACAAATGTTATGAATTAACCTGTTGCTTTCTAAAAACTTACTTGCTCCATTTTAGAGTGTTCTAGTGTTTTCAATCAATTTTTAAACCAGCATAACTACAGGAGGGAAATGCTATTATACTAGCTTTTGTTTGAAAAATCTGTGACTCATTTATCCAAGTTCACAAACAACTAACAGAGTTGGTATTGACATACATTTCTACATGGATTATTGAGGCCAAGCTCATTTCAATAACCACAGTGTCAGAAATAAATTGTCCTTTGAAATTTTCTCTCTGATTACTTCTTTAAAACTATAAAATCAAAAATATAAATCTTGAGCATTTTCTGTTAAGAGTAAGTAAAAATAGGCAGAAAGTTGTGGGGTTATCCATGGTGCCCTTGTGTCCCTTCTTTTCTCACATATCTGTAAGATCTCCTGTGACCTCTTGCTTTACCTGCCAGTCCCAAAATGTGTTATCCATAATGGATGCTCATTTTTTTTGTTTTTTAGGTCTAGTAGAAGGTGCCAGCTTTTAAACTGACTACAACTGACAACTATTAACAACCTAAAAGTGTTTAATTATTTTTTCCTTAAAATATATATATTAAACTGAAAATTATTCAGTCTTGTATTATAGAGCAGTTCAAAATGAAAGACTGCTTTGCTAATTTATTTATTTTCACCTGCAATCAATTATTTTACCTAACAGTTTAGAATTATGCTAAGAGAAGAAATAAAGTAGGTTCACACTCTACAAAGGATCTATGAACAGAGCTAAAATTATATATTTTCTAACTCCTTCACAGATACTAAGTTGATCCAGTATTATACCTGCAGAGGTTCTAAGAGGCTATTACTTGCTAGAAATCTAGAAAAAATTCAAAAAGAGATCAATAGAAACTCTTAAAAGAATGGTATGGTATTTTCTTTTTATTGCACTAAAGATATAGGTTTAGTAAGGGTTTACTTCTTAGTGGCAGAGGAGTAGTGAAAAAAGGCAATTTAAAAAGAAATTTTTTGACTTTGCATAATTTGTCAAATTAATTCAATAAATTTTAAACATTTTTATATGGATATGTCCAAATATGAGTTGTCCCGTTTTACTTTAATGATGGGCAATAAATCTAATCACCTAAATCTCTAAGGTTAAATTCTTCTATTTAAGTTCACTTAGAAGCATTTTTCTTTAGGTTTAATTTACAACTTATATTTTATTTTGTTTTTATTGCAAATTGGAAAAATCAAAACAAATATATTCAGAAAAGAAAAATTATTATGACATCCAGACTAATTGCTTTAAAGTTCTACTTCTGCTTTCAGTCTTGTTCAACTTTAAAATAAAACCAGCACTCACAAAGAAAGTGAAAAGCTCTTGCTTTTTAAATGTAGATCCTCATTAACAAGGAATGAAGGAATTATATGGGGAAACCATCTGATGTTTCCCTTGTCTTTTAAACAGGAATTTTTTAAACAAACACCACATATATTTAAAACTTTAAAAATAACTTGATTTTGAAATTTTTAATTAAAATTTTATGTCATTAAATAAATTATTGCTTTATTTGCTTATAACAGTATTATCAAGAAAATGGGGGAAGAACTAACACAGATGTCTACTACTAGTAGACTGACTACAACATAATGAGCAGCTGTCACCTTTCCATTATGTAACAAAAGGATTGGTTGACTAAAATATACTTATGGAATTTCATCTGTGAAAACAAGGAAGCAAAGAAATAGTTGCTTATACAAACCTGTCTTATAAATTTATTTTCATTATATGATCCTTGAAAATCTGTGGTAGAAAATGCATTACACTATGTCACAAAGCCCCATCAAACTATTTCAAATGGTTTGACTAGTGTTAAGGTAGGAGAGAATTATTAGATAAGACTTTGTAAACTGAAAGGTGATATACAAATAATAAAAATAGAAGTAATCATTATCAATAGAATATAGCTGAAATATGATTGATAAAATCTTCTAAAAGAGCATTTTCTTGGGTTTCACTATATTTTCTTAATTTCATTAGAAAATAAATTTTATTTTACAAAAACTTAAGTCATATTCAATTCTCAGTGTGTTTGGGTGTGTGATAAGATTAAATAAGTGCATTCTATCCTTTCTCTCCCACTGAATGCAATTATGAAACCTGGACAGGATGCATATAGTAGCTATTAGAGAACACTGAAAAGTAAATAGTAGCAGTCATGTTGGGGAAGAGTGGAGTTCAAAGTAACACCAAATTAGCAGCAAGTTCACCGTTTTTTTTTTTTTCCCTTGAGTAGTCTCCAGCCTGAACACACTGCAGTAGGAAACCCCAGATGTGGCAGTCGGGTTCAAAGAGAGTTCTTGGAGAAGCACTCTCATTTTGGTTCAGATGTGGGAAAAGGAGCTCTTAACACTTAAGAAGAGTGAAAAACCCACCTTCCCCTTAATTTATTTTCTCCACTGTCTCATGCTCTAGCCCCCAAGAAATTTGCAGAGCATAGCAGCAGAGTTGGCAGTGGAAAGTCATAGGAGCCAAAACTCTGAGGAAGGGGAACTTTCCTCTTTGATTGGGGTCCGAAAACTGTGAGGACAAACCCATGTGGCTTTTTCTCTCACCCTGTCTTCTGATGGCTTGCTTCAGATGTGGTGCAGCTACAGAACTGTGTGACGGAGCTGGATAGATAAAGGTCCAGCTCTCTCTCTGAAGGAAAGTAAAAGGGATCCCCAGGGAAACAAAACACCAAGGAGAGCATTAAGGGGAAGAAGGTTGGGCGATAAATCCCATAATGTGGTCTATGAACTCCTGGATGGAACCCCAAGCTGCACATGTATCGATCTGATCCTAATCAGCAAACCTAAGATATAACAATTCTAAATATGAATGCGTATGTTTGCTTCTATAAAGCAAAAAACTGCCAGAACTGAGAGAAGAAATCTTCAATTACAGATGGAGAAATCAACACTCCTCTCTCAGTTATGTATAGAACTAGTGGACAAAAAATAAGAAGGTTATAGAAGAAATGAGTAACATCATGAACCACCTGAATTAAGTTGACATTTAAAGAATAATAATACCCAACAACCACAAAATATGCATTCTTTTCAAGTGCACGAGACAGTCAGCAAGATAGACCATACCCAGCATCATGAAAGAAACCATAACAATTTTAAAAGAATAGAAATCAACATGTATGTCTCTGACCATAATAGCATTAAACTAGAAAACAATAACAGAAAAATAACAAGAAAATAGTCAATAATTTGGAAATTCATCAACACAATTCTAAATACATAACCCCTGGGGTTAAAGAGAAAATCTCAAGCAAAATAAGGAAGTATTTTGATATCAGATTTTTTTTTTTTAAGAAGGCATTGGGTCTTTTTTTTTTATTATTTTATTTATTTTTGGCTGCGTTGGGTCTTCATTGCTGCCCGTGGGTTTTCTCTAGTTGTGGAGAGCACAGGCTTCTCATTGCAGTGGCTTCTCTTGTTGCAGAGCACGGGCTCTAGGTGAACGGGCTTCAGTAGTCGTGGCACGCGGGTTCAGTAGTTGTGGCACACGGGTGGCTTAGTTGCTCTGCGGCATGTGGGATATTCCTGGACCAGGGCTTGAACCCATGTCCCCAGAATTGGCAGGCAGATTCTAAACCACTGTGCCACCAGAGAAGCCCGGAAGTATTTTGAATTAAACAAAAATGAAACATAAAAATTCGTGGGATGCAACTAAAGCAATGCATAAAGGGAAATTTATAATAGTAGTTGTTTATAGCAGAAGAGAAGATTTCAAATCAATAATCTAAGCTTCTACTTAGAATAAAGAAGAAAAAGAATGAAATGAATCCAGATTAGTAGGAGAGGAAATGATGAAGAGATCACTGAAATTGAAAACAGACTTACACTAATGAAAAAACAATAAACCAAAATCTGCTTCTTTGAAAGGATCAATATAACTGATAAACCTTTAGCAAGATTAACAAAGAAAAAAGAGACAAATCACTAATGTCAGCAATGAAAGGGGTGTCACAATAGATTGTGAAGATATTTAAAGGATAATAAGGGAATGTGTACAACTTTAGGCATATACATTCGGCAACACAGATCAAATGGACCTGCTCTTATCAAGAGAAATTCTATTGCTATTACAGAAATGTAGTTTGTAAAATATTCCTAAAAAGAAATCACCAGCTCAGATGATTTCCCTGGCAAAATCAACTAACTATTTAAGAAGACAGCATTTCTACACAACATCATTATTCATTAGGGGAATGCTAATTAAGACCATGAGATATACTATGTATCTGTTCGTGTAAAGTAAAAAATACTAACCATATGAAATACCAGAGAGGATGCTGAGCAAATCACTTTATTATCCATAACTGAAGAGAATGCAAAATGATACAGCCACAGAAAACAATATGGCAGTTGTTAAACGTACACTTACTGTATGACGCAGCAACATCACTACTATTTAATCTAGAGAAATAAAAACTTATGATCACCAAAAAAAAATGTATACAAATGTTTATAGCAGCTGTATCCATAATTACACCAAAGTCAGCAACTAAAAACAACAAAAACTCAACTATTGATACAGACAACTTGAATGAATATAAAGCATGCTGATTGGAAGAAGTCAGTCTCAAATGTTTACATGATATATGAATATAATTGGATTTGATTTATATGACACTAGTGAATAGATAAAACTATTGTGATGGAGAATCTATCAGTAGGATAAGTGTGTATGTGTGTGTGACCATAAAATTGATAATAAAAACTAGTGTTTTGGAGTTAGAGAGCCATTTGGTGTCCTGATTTTGGGGTTGTACCAAAAAAGAGTGAATTTTACTCTATGAATACTAAATATATAAAATTAAAAGAAAACCAGTGCCTGCAAGGAACTGCGTACTGGAAACACATTCTTGAAGAGAAAAATTTTAGAGCTACTCTAGATATATCAGGACTTAAGAAACAAAGGAGGTTAATTTTCTGTTGTTTCACATAGGCAGACACATATGAGATCATTGTTGAAATTATTGCAGATAAATCTCAAACTGATATTTGAAGAGTAATACCAATATTTAATCAATCCTAGAAAAAGAGGAATCTATATTGTTGTCTTTCTTAGTCTTTCTTCCTCATATCCTGATGTATAAGCCTGAAGCTGAGTTACAGATGCATTATCAGTAGCCTTCACAATTTGATTCTACCCCTTTTATAGCCGGGGACTACTCCTTACCAAGCCCATGGAGCATATTCATATGATCTTTTCTCAAAGGGATGCATGAATAAGCATCATTTAGAGAGTTGGTTGGGACATATAAGAATGGCAAAATGTGAGGTTTATTCCTATGATAGAGTTTATTTTATATTATATTAATTACTCAATTGTATCAATGTGAAACTTTTCATTTGTCTAAGTCTTGATCCTGATCTTAATTTTAATTATTTTTAGAACAGGAATTATGTAAACATTTCTGTTCTAACAACACAATTATATGCCCTGTAGACACTAATAAACTTACTGAAAGTAAATAAAGGTAAGATGCCCTTTCTGAAGTATCAGAGGGGAATCCAATGTGTTTCTTATGCTGAGATCAATATAATGTGGGAATTTCCAGCACAGGGATCTGTGCGGTTGTTTCCTGTTTTCATTGCTGTTTAACACTTAAGGATAAAAGATAAATAAAATAACAGTTGAATTGCTCATTTTTATGACCATCATAGTAAGGAATTATAAAGTGAATAAAAGTTCCAGTCTGATTCTTTGATATGAAGCCAACTTGTGTTACTCCAAGATCTCTAAGAAGTAAGAATATATAATTAATGTGCCAGGGGGCTAAAATCAAGATGGCAGTCTCTGTTTATAATTATCAGAGGACATCTTAGTATCAGTAATGTGAAAAGGAAATAAAATAATGTGATTATTAACATAATTCATTTAAATAGCAAGAATAGCTTAAATGTTTAATATCTTTTTCCATAAAACTATTTTTTTTCTTCAACCTATTCTCATCTTGGCAGACCTGTTTCCAGACTTCTATTCCAAAAGTGTCAAGGGTTCTGATAAAAAGTATGTGTGTTGAAATACAGGGTTCAGTTTCAAAGAAGATCAAAATATATGGGTACTGGTTTTGCTTCATTTTCCCACAGATAATCTTCTATTCTTTTCTGCCCTCCTTTGAGGTCAGAAATTCTAATTTTTAATGCTATCTTTCACTCTTGCTTCCCATTTGGTCTAGGCAATGGGAGGTACCATTAGGAGATCATAGGGAGAAAGGGAAGAATATTTGGTCCTTACTTGCCCCCCTTTCCCACCTGTTCACAGGCCACGGTTTGGCAGAGGTTGTGTTCTTTACTTGCAGCCAGAGCTCCTATGGCTATAGCTTTTGCCTAGTTCTATTATTTTGTGTCCTTATCCGTATAAAGCTACAGATGATCATGGTTTCCCACTCTTCTTTGTCACTGTCCTTCACAGTATCTTATTGATTCTTCTATTCTTAGCCACACCATGGTAAATAGTTCTTTCTTTGTATCCACTTCAATTAACACTTCAAGAGTGCTTTTTTTAATGCCTGAATCTAGACTGGAACAGAGTGTCATCTCTACCCTGTTTAATGATTTCTTCTTTCATACTTCAAAACTACATTACTGTAAATGAAATGTATTTTACTTTGAATTATATATATAGGTATATAGCACATACCTATGCTATTATTTGGTGTTTTGAATCTATTTGATGGGTAAGTTATTGCAACAAAACTTGAAATGAGGATATTTCTAAGCAGCAGTAAGTGGCTTTATGTGAATTGCCAGCATTTTCTTTTACACTGGGATAAATCTGACCTTTCCTCAAACTTTTCTCTAATCGATGACATTATGAAGAAAGGCATCTTCAACCTCAAAAGGGCACTGTTTGTCTGGTCCTCATTCAAAGAATAGAGTCCAGGATGAAAGTAAACCTGGCACTTTTACCTGAGTCAGTTGGGGGGAAGATGTCATTTAATCTATTGGATAATAATGGGAAGAAGTCCCGGAGTCATTTCCTAGAATTAATGAGAAAAAGGCATGCGGGCACAAGAAGTTCCTCTCTATTTTATATTGCTTAATTGGCATACATGTTTATCTGGGGGACTTTAAAAAGAAACTTGGCAATAGATATATGGCCACATCAAAAGACTGGAGTCGAGATTGCTTACTCTTTTATGAGCGTTGAAGCTGGCAAAAGTACTAGGTTTATTTTAATGCAATTAGTTGGAGCCCAACAAAGAAAATAAACCTTCCTTTATATCTTTCTAGTTTTGTGTGTTCTCCTGCTAATGAGCCTCACAGATTACCACGACCCTCAGGGAAATAACAAAAATGTTTAATTCTGCATGAAGCACACAATAATATTTTTGAGAGTGTGACCTTAATGTGATTTTTTCAATGTGTTTTCTTATCTAAGTGGCATCCATTTACTAAGGAAAATATATAACATACCGTTGGTGCTCAACTGGTCAGTAAAAATCAGGTGTAAAGTTGCAGAGAAATACATAATATAATATAAATTTATATTCTTATACATGTACAAATATTCAAGGTGGGTGGTTAAAATTATTCTCTTAGCATAAGTATAATTATTTAATTATAAGCATATTCAGGTATATTCTTAAGAATAAGGCAAGAAGTTAAATAGTTATCAACAAAGTCTCTTTATTGGCCAAAGTTTCTCTGCTATTTATCTAACCAAGCTAATTAAACTCATAAATACGAGACTGGAATAGTAATACTACTGGTTGAGTTCTGTGCTGGTGTGATTAAAAGGTTCTGTCAGAGACTAACCTTCACATATTAAGCTGAGGACAGCCTTTCAAAGAAATGATAGCAATAAGGCTTTGAGAGAGAGAGACAACACTAGAATAAAAGTTCAACATGCCCCAGAGGATTTTGCAGTGCATGATGACTGGAGGCCTAAAAGCTAATAAAAGATAAACTTTCTACAAAAGTGCTGTCAAAAAGAAAAAAGGCGACTAGGAAATAGCCCCAAGAAGAAAACTTGGGCAAGCTCTTTTTACAGCAATACAGACAAAAAAGATTAGAATGAAGATACATTCAACTATCATACAATTTTCTCCTTTTTAAATGTATTTCCTAGAACTGACCTTTATTATAAAGTTTATTTCTAGTTTCTGGCAAACGTGGAAGAATGAAAGATCACTGATAGGGCTATCTTAATCCTTCAGTCTTTTGTGAAGGAGGGAATAATGAGGAAAGTTTTTCTATATCATATTTGGAAAACAAGCTTTTATGAAGCCATAGAGAAGAGTAAGAGGGTTGATTTTTCTCTCTTTCAGTACCTCTGGGACCAGTCAGGCCTGAGACTAGGAAGGAATGGGCTGCTGGCCTGTCTCCTTTATGTACACCTGATAGAAAATCAACTTCTAGCTCGGTGTGCAGGAGACTTGAATGGGCTGGAGAACATTTCTCTGATTGCGAGTCTTGGACATATGAGTTCCACTGGAGAAGGATGTGTACTGTGCTGTTAGGATGGAGGAACAGACAGGACCTCAGGAAAAGTTGTATTTGAGTTAAGTGAGGAAGGCTGGCCTGCCACTCTCAGATTAGTGAGAACGCACATTGAGAAATGGTGGGGAGTCAGGACAGCTTCATGGGTGTGTGTCCTGCGCAGTCACACGAAGTCCCATGCTTAGAGGATCCCATGCTTGGTTTCATGTTCTGCTCTCACTGTCTTGAAATTCTTAAAACTTTTTAAACAAAAGCCTCTGTGTTTTTATTCTATACTTGGCTCTGCAAATTGTGAGGCTGTCCTGTGAGGGAGGGGTTATAAGCTTTTGGTAGTTTATCATGTCCTAAGCATCTCTAACAGTTTAAGAGGCCGTTCCCTCCTCCTCTCAGATACAAGCTGCTCTGAACCCCAGAAAATTGGGAGAATGTGGCCCCAAACACCTACTTATGTCTCTTCCTCCATACTTCACTCAAAGCTCCAGCTTCTCCTTAGTTCTGCATTGGTCAGGGATACATCAGAAATTATCATCTTTAGGCACTTCCAACTAAACTGTAGGACCTATGCCGTTTGGCTTTATCACATTGCAGTGGGCAGGTGATGAGAATCTGATAAATCACAACACCTTCAGTAGAAAGTCATTCCTTTTAAAGCTAAATGAGAGAAGAGGCAGTCAATAAGAAATTATTGATCCCCATGAGCTGTTCAGTAGTGTAGTAAGTGCTATCTCTACTTGTTTATTCTCCCTTTTACTATGGCCCTTTTCCCATGAAGTTTTTATAGTTCCATAAAGATCCCAATAGGCAATGAGGCCATATAGCACATTGGGTAAGAGGATGAACTCTAAGCTAGATGACTTGAGTACAATTCCTCAAGCCAGCACTTCCTGTGTAACTTCGAGGAAATACTCAGTCTCTATGCCTCAGTTTCTGCAGATATCAAAGATAATGAATGCATTAATAAATTAACTGCATTTAAAAAAATGGAGTTTTTACCTGCTCTTATTATTCTCCCTATTATGGCAATGCTCCCTGCTCTTATTACTCTACCTAGGAGCTTTACATGCTCTTGACGCTCAAGAACATGTGAAAATATGCCTACCCATAAAAAAAATCAACCTCTGATGATGAGAATTAGAATTAGGAAGCATCACAATTCTTAGCAGCTTATTACAATATTAAGGACAACCACATATCTTGAACTTATTAGTAGCTTCAGGCCCAGAAATTGGAGAGTTATAGCTTGACTGTAAAGTTAATTCATAGGCCTCTGTAAGAGAAAAAAAAAAAATGTGTCTCTTTCACCACTCTGTGGCCTATAATTAATTGTAATTACCAGTTTGCATAGGACTGTATTGGTAGGAGGGTCAAAGATTACAAAGAACTTTCCCATTGCTCAGTGGCTACTGGGACACAGCTGCAAGGGAAATAAAACAGTATAATTAAACTTTAGTCTTTTTTGTTCCTTTCTTTAAGCAACATAGTTACAATTTTCATGTCATCAAAGAACTAAAGAAGAAATCTTCATATGCTATAGGGAGAAAGGGTCTTCTGTATGATGAAATCTTATTGATGTTGGATGCTGACTAGTTTCTACCATCGCTTTATCGATTAAAATCTGACCTAAGCTAACACTTCCTTGATTGGGAGATGTTCTTTAAATATATTCATATTAAAGAGACTACGAAAAAGGTAAAGAAGGAAAGGAAAATCTTAATATTTTAGCATATCCTCCCTTTTCTTCAGTGTTCATTATGCAAATTGCATCTAGCTTACACATTCTTATGATTTACAGAATGAAGGGCAAAGCCCTTATTCAGTTTCTAAGTGTTACTCAGTGTTATTCAGTTTCTAAGTGTTATTTTCAAATTGCATTCTAAGTGTTATTCAGTTTCTAAGCATTGTCATTCTTATTTTTCTTAGCTCCTCTTACATCACTAAAACATTTTTTTCAGAAAATAATGTATTTCCTCACATTCATTGTTAGTTAAAACACCTATAATCAAACAAGAAAATTATACAACTCACCAGTGATCTTTTCAGGTATATCTTATCCTCATAATCAAACATGAGATTACAGAAAAAAATCAGTTAATATCTAAACTGTGTTATGTCCTACAGAGTTGGCTAGTTGAGAACAAATATTCTCTGTAATAAATTACAGGTTTTATTGAATGTTCATTTTATAACTCTTTTTTCTGATTTTAACAGTAAAATATATCCATTGTAGTAAATCAGTTCTCTGCCTCAAAAAAAAGAAAAGGGTAAGAAAAATCATTTATAATGTGTTTACCCAGAGAAAACCATTTTTATTGTTGAATATATTTCCTTACATACACACATATATTGGGAAAGAATTAATAATACTAATTATGATGTATCACATGAAAATGTATAGAAAAGAAATATCTAATATTTGTCTATGAAGCTATGCAAGCAAGAATAGAGGTTACACAATTTTTCATTCTTGGAGTAGAACATCATGAATTGTTAACTCAGTCTCAATAGAGCCTCAATAGGTATAAGTATCTTCACTTTACAGTTCTAGCTGTTACAGGCAGGCTGATCCTCTGAAGAACAAGACAACACTTTGGGGAAATTTAAGTGGCTTTTGTGACATTTTTTATCTGCTATTTTAGCCTATTCTCTTTCTTTTTGATTCAGCCCTAATCTCCATTCCTTAGGAACACATGGGTTTTATTCTTGCTTCCTTAAAGTCCCAATAAGGTCATCTCTGGTTTTCCATCAACTTGCTTTTTTAATACTGTGCAAATTTTCCTCTACCTTTTCTAAATCAAAATTTATGTGACCATCTTCTCAGTCAGTTGTCCGCTGGTACATAATCACATTAGCAAATATGCATCTCTTAAGAGAATTAACAAGGTGCTTGGTCAAATGACATGGGGGTTTCAGAAGTGAAATAGGCACAGTCCTCTCTCAATAAGCATAGATAACCACTATAGAAGAAAGATGCGATCAGAGTACTAAAGAGGGACAAATACACTTCTGTGAGAGTTCATGCCAGAGGTTAACTTTGGTTTGGTGAATAATGATGGGAGGAAGTTTCCATGAAAGGTGTACCATTTCAGTGAGTTGCATTTGGAAGAAGTCAAACAAGGTACTGCATCTCTCTCTGGGCTTCAGATTATTTTTTAAAATATAAAGGAGTTAGACTAAGGGAAACTCTACTTTTAATATCTAATAACTCTATCAGTACCAATTAGTGCAAAATATCAAGACATTCTATGGTAACTATAAGGATGAACAAATCAAGTAACAAATCTTCTCAGTCACTTCATTGGCTATGGGGACTCGAATGCCCATTTGACTCTGTGTGTCACCTTGATAACACTTTCCTCTATGTCTCCACGGGTCCTGAAGCCCTACCTCTATACTTTCTGAATTCACTGCCAGTCATCAATAATCCACCCACTACCCCATATGTGCCACCATATCTCTGAAAGTTCCCCTCAGCTTCTTCCAGTTATTCTTCCCTGTGGACACTGCTTTCCCTGGAGCCTTCTCAAAAAGAGGTAGTTTTCTTCTCGTACTCTGCATCCTTTGGCCAGGAGGCAGGTGAAGGTTCTTCCTGATTTTCATTGTTGCTCCCTCCCAGTCATTCTTCTCTTTTCCATAAAACTCCCAGCTGCTAATCTCATGTCATCCGACTGTGCTGGCACTACTCTGCCTTGTGGCATTGATCTCCCAAGTCCCTCACTCCTTTGGCTCCTGGTCACTGCCATTCTCTTCATTCATCTTGCTATCTTAATTCTTAGTGATTAATACCCATGGGGCAATAGCTCCAGTACTCCAGGCCTGCACTCCCTCAACCTCCTCTCTTCAATGAGCATGTTCTCCACCCTCATGCAACTACTTATTCCATGGTCATCCCTTAAATGTTGTCATTTCCTGTACTGGCAAACCCTTCATAATTTCAGTTTTCCAGCTTCCAACTCTTCTACCACTTCCAAACTTTATCTCTCATGCTCTCTTATACTCCCACGCCAGCAATCCTTCTTCACTAGGCCCTGCCTGTCATTGTTCCTATCACTGTCTTCATCTCCCTCCTGTCTTTAATTCCTCCTTACTCTGCTATCCCAGCTTAAATTCCATGGTCAGTCACTGTAATCACACCCTTCTCTGTCTTGTTTCCTTGTACTTGCTTGGCAGAACAAAAATGGCATTGAAATAAAACTCTCCTCCTATTCCATACCGAAATTTAGCAGCTCATTCTGGGGGGAAGAATACACAGCCACATTGCCTGATCTCACCCTAAATCCGTGACTGTTCATCTCAAGTGGACCTTTAATACGACTCAGCATTAGACTGCATTTCCCTGCTTAGCTCATTATACCTCTCCCTTGATTGCATATACCCTACTCACTCTTCAAATGTCAAATTCTTCCCCTCTATATAAATATGGTTGCCCTTAAATTGAGAAAATACAGAAGAGAATTTCCTCATGCTGTAGGGACTACCAAAACTACCTCTCTACCTAAATCTTATGTTGTAAACTTTGCTTTCTCTCATTAATATGAATTAAATGAATTAATTTATTAATATGAATTAAATGTTTGTGGTCCTAGCTGTAGCGAAGTACTTCACTTATTTACAAGATCCCATTTCTTCTCTCAAGACATAGCTCCTTTAATTCTACCCTCTCTTTTCCATATCCTAAAGTTTTACCTCTGATGAATCATCCTTATTTAGTATGCAAATATATTTCTCCCATCTTAAAAACAAACAAACAAAATAACCCAAAATACCTCTCCTCATTCCAAAGCTCCTCATATTTCGCTTCTTTCTTTCACAGCAAAACTCCTGAAAAATTTGCCTGGACTTGCCCTCTTTAGATTCAGTCCTGAAATTGTGTTTTCCACCTACTAAAATCAGGATTTAGACTCCACTACTCCGTCAAAACTGTTTAATAAGGATACTTATGTCCATGTTGCTAAATCCTGCAGTTGTTAATCATTCCTCATCTTGTTGGTCTTTAAGCGGCTTTTGCCTTAAATCAATGCTTTTTTCTTCTTCATCTACATACTCATTCTCTAGGTGATCTCATCCAGTCTAAGGCTTTAAATATAATTTATGTAGTCACATCTCCCAAATTCACATATCTAGCCTGGATTTCTATGCTGAATTACAGATTAGCATTTTAACTTCTTATTCTACTTTCATCTGAAGGTCTGTTAGAAATCTCACATGTAACACATTCAAAACTAACTTTCAGATATCTCCCTTCATGCCTGTTCTATTTACTATCTTCTCATGTTAACGGAAATTCTGTCCTTCCCGTTGTAAGCCCCAAATTCTTCTCTTTCATGCTTCTCTTTATTCACAAATCATATCTGATATGACTAAAAACTTACTGGTTTTAGATTCAACATCTATGCAGAATCTGATCAGCTTTCAACAACTCTGTCATCCATGTCACTATCCTCTCTCACTTGGATCACTGCAATAGACAAGTTCTCTGACATCTGCCCTTGCTCTTGTAGATCAACAGCCAGGGCAGTGGCCAGAATGACCTTGTTGGAACTTGAAACAGATTACGTCATTCTGTTCAAAACCCTGCAAGGCCTTCTATCTCATTTGAAGTGAAAGCAAATTCTTCACAGTGTCCTCCAAGGTTCTACATTACCTGTCCATCATCTCTCTGATCTCATCTCCTAGCAGTCTCCCCTATGCTCATTCCATCTCAAATCATAAACACAGAAGGCTGGTGCTTGCCTCAGAGTCTTCCCGATTTGCACTAATTCTTCCTGGCATGTTCTTCTCCCATGTAAACATATGGCCCACTCTCTCACAATCTCAAATTTTTACTCAAATGCCACTTACTCCAACATGTTTCCCTTATCACTATAATTAAAATTGCAATCTTTCACTTTCTTTTCGCCTTCCTGGAATTATTTTCCCTGATAGTAATTCATATCACTTAACATGCTACAGTAAGTGGAAATTATTTGAAAATTTTTCATATATACAAAAGAAGAAAATGTATACTTTAGAATGTAAATTATAATCTCAGAACTATGTCTGACTTGAATCTAGAACTAATACATATAGAAAGATGGCTGGACATGGAAGGTGGTTGAATATAAACTGGCACAAAGGAGTTAAACTTGGATCAAGGGAAGCTAAAAGGATTTGAACTCATTTAGTAGTCACCGAGGCACAATTATATTTTGGAGGACAGAGATAAAGAAGAAAACCTTCACTAACATGCTACTTTAGGAATATGAACACTTATATTCACTAGTATATCAATAGCTACAAAGTGATGTAGTATGTCATCCTTCCAGAAGTGATTTACAGAAAATATTGGAAATGGACTAGTGGCGATATTTGAGCTATTTTTATTAGCTAGTGTGAGAGAGACAGTTTGAGGAAGAGCCTTTTTGACATCCTTCAAGTCATACCCCAGTTGAAGAAAATGACAGAATAATTTAATTCTGATGGTGGCAGAGACCGGGAACAGGGTATTCACTTCAGAGTGTAGAACAGCCCCACAGAATCACCTACAGTTCATCTTTGCACTTTGTTCCTTACACATGAGTTACTTCACATGTTGGGTTGATCAGGCTCTACTGCTCAGAGGAAGGGAAAGCACATCACAGATTTTGTAAGTATAGTGCCGTGTTTAGTACCACCCACTTTTGATGTGGTTTGTTCTGTAGATGTTAGCAGAACTAGTTTGCATAACTTACCTGTATATTTCTTCATGTTCATACAGAACGGAAACTTGTTCTTTCTTACTAACCTTCCTGTGTTATTCTGACGAATTGCAGCCATGACTTCCACAAAGGGTAAACATCTCTGAGTAGTTGATATATATATATATATTCACCTATGTTTCACTAATGTGAAATTGAGGGAATGGAATAGGTGGTGAGGGGACTGTGTCTCCCACAGTTAGCATCATGCCCTGGGACTTGGACTCCATGTTATTCATATAGCAGGTCTTAACAAAAATCATAATGCAGTTAATCATAGAATATTGAAACTGAAGGAATTTTACAGGTCATCTTCTCCAGCATTTCGTTTTGAGTTCCAGAGATATGGAATGATGTTCGAGGTCAATGATGACCTTTTTGTTTTATTCAGGTTCTTCTTAAACCTGAATAACACAAAAACAATGATTTATTTTCATTTAGACCTCATTTTTTCTGACCCTAACAGATCTGCCCTTGAGATCCATAAAGCTTTTTCTGGAAATACTTGATATAATTTTGTAGTATCAGAATATATAGTGGGTATAAAAAAGGCAGAATATTCATATTTAAGGGACTGGTTTATTGTATTAGTCTGCTATTGGAATAGCAAACCATCCCAAATCTTAGTGGCTTGCCACAGCAACCATTTATTTTTATTATCTGTGCATCTGTGGGTCAACTGGGGCAAATCTACTTCAGCACGGGGCCCAGCTAGGCTTTTTGGGAGATATACTCATCTGTTCCATATATTTCCTCATTCTTTTTAGACCAGAAAGTATGAGGTGAAACCGAGTAGGACCCTATGGGGCCTACCGGGACAAAAAGGCTTTCCATGTCCCCCAATTCTTATTTGTAGGAAAAAGGTTTCAGCCACCTAGACCTTCCCTGAGCTCCAAGGGGCAGATTAGAACAGTTACTAATTAGAGGAGTGAGGGAATGCAGAAACAAAGGAAAGGCTGCCAAGAAACAATAGTGCAGGGATGGGGCAGGGTCCTGGTTCCTCCTCAGGGTGTGCTAGCAATCTGATATGCATCTGAGTCTCTGAGTTCTTCTACAGGAACTAAGGCCCCACCCAGGTGGAGGATTGTAACTTCAGCCTGAGCACAAGCATGTGGACCCCAGACTAGCTGGAACCAGAAGGGTGATGACTGAGATTCCTGGAACACCACCCTGTTACCTTACCACCAGCCAATCAGAGGAAGGTCACACACCCTGCAGACCTCCCCTCAAATTTTGCCTATAAAAACTCTTCCTCCCCAAACATTGGGGAGTTCAGGCTTTTGAGCACAAGCCACTCATTCTCATTCTCCTTGCTTGGTCCTTGCTATAAACCTTTCTCTTCTTCAAATTTCGATGTTTCAGTTTGTTTGGCCTCACTGTGCATCAGGCACATGAATTTGGTTCAGACAACAGAAGTACAGTCTTCCCGTGGCCATTCTTATTTCATTCCTATTTTTTCTCTTTCCCCTATTATACAATTTAAGTTAATCTTATAGCTAAAATAAATGGATCTATAATGTAATTTTCGAAAATGCATGCCTATCATGTTGTCTACTGGAGACTAGTGGTTGGGTGTAAAGTTTTGGAAATCTACAAAAGTTTTCACATCATGTTGAAAGGATAGTTTAATTTTCTACTACATGTGTCTTTTGTTTAGTATTTAACAAGGAATGGTGCCTATTCTCTAAGCCTCATATCTTCCAATTTGATTACTTCATTCATCTTTTTTTTTTTTCCTGAAGAAATTTACCCCTGGCTTTGTCTATCCTCACGCCTCATCTAGTCTTCTCAGAAACCCTTTTACTAAATAGGTTAGTGCATAGAATTAATGAGGCTATAATTGTTTTAAACCTTCATATTGAAGAACAAAAAAAATCTATTCCACAGCTGCAGTTTGCATACCAAGACCCAATTTTTTGTGCTAATCACCCACACTTTTGCTTGTAAATCATGAATGGCTTAATTTTAACACAAACTCATCAAAACAATTGCAAAAGCACACATTTCACTGAAAATAGATTAAAAGTGTCACCTATAGAACCAATTGACAGTGTATTTATTATTCCTTGGATCATCCCTTGCAACTTGTAATGGAAATTTACCTCACTCTAAGTGAAGGAGTAATTTTCTATATGAACCATGTAGCATAATAAAAGGGTTTTCTGGCTGATACTGTCAATGTTCTGCACATATACACTTGAATCCATAGAAAATTTTTTATGCACAATGCACAATAGAGCTTCTATTTTAAAAGCCAACATCAGTATTTTTTGGTCAGGCTGCTAGAAATCACTTTACCTTTGCCCACAGAGAGCCAGATTTGCCTGGAGATTTACATATTCCTTTTGATTAAAAGGGACAGCTTTTAACCAATACCTAAGGCACATAGGGATATAAATAGTCGATACATTTCCCCTCTGAACAGACAATTTGGAGGTGAAATCCTCAGTGTTTCCACAGCTCTTCTCTCAAATTGAGCCAGAGTTAACTTGAGCATGACTTTGTTTGATAATGCAACTTTACTTGCCCCCCTCCCTCCCTGGTCCTACTTCCCTATTTCTCTATGAGAAATACACCCTCAAAATCCATTCTCAGGCATGCTCCGCCATTCTTTCTGTCACATATTAGTCAGGTCCTGTAGCTCTTTCGTCGGTAATTCGTTTATAGCAAGGCTATCTTTCCCAATTGGCCTTGCTGCAGCTTGACCTACTTATTGAGTTTAGTAGCCAGAAGAGGTGGATGTCAGATCTTAAGAAAAGTATCAGTTTGCAAGGCATCCACCACAGTTGAATCTTTTGTATGGTCCTCAGACCTACCCTATCCTTGACATCCTATAGCAATTTATTTTAGCAGACCAAGAGGGTTCTGGAGTTCAATGTTCTTTAGGGAATCTTCTCAGATGTCCCTAGCCCAAGTCTCAGAGTCCTACTCTTTCCCTATCATCTGTGACTTTAGCATTGGAGACTTTGCTGAGGCTCCAAATTTGGCCTTTTTTGTAGTTCTGTCACTCTTACCACCCACCAAGCCTTGACATTATTGATCCAGTTATAATAGTTGACTATAATTAGAATGACTCTTCAAGGCTTAGAAAAAGTAATGGTTCATATTAAGAGTGAAACACTGTTAGGTGAGGGAAATTAAGTGGTACAAACTTCAGGTTACAAGATAAACGAGACACAGGTATTAAATGTACAGGGTGGGGAATAGTTAGTAATAATTTAATACCTCTGTATGGTGACAGATGGTAACTAGACTTACCATGATCATTCTGTAATGTATAGAAATATCAAATTGCTGTTATACACCAGGAATTAATATAGTGTTGTAGGTATATTATACTTCACAAACAGACAAACTCATAGAAAAACAGATCAATTTATTGTTATCAGCAGGGGGTGGGGGAGGGGGAATTGGATGAAGGCAGTCAAAAAGTACAAATTTCCAGTTATGATGAATAAGTACTAGGGATATAATGTACAACATAATTATTATAATTAACACTGCTACATGTTATACGTGACGTTGTTAAGAGAGGAAACCCTAAGAGTTCTCATCACAATGAAAAATATTTTTTCTTTTTTTAAAAATTTTGTGTCTATAGGAGATGATGGATATTCACTGAACTTACTGTGGTATCATTTTGTGATGTATGCAAGTCAAATCATCATGCTGTACACCTTAAACTTATACAATGCTGTATGTCAATTATATCTCAGTAAAAGTGGAAGAAAAAATAATAATAATTAAGCAGAGTTGCCAGAAATGCCCTAGCAGAATGTTATGGAAGGGATATAAAGGTAGCCTAAGACAGGAGGCTATTCTAATGCATCAACTATGAAAAACCCAATAACCTCAACCTCTTCCCCCAGCTGTCTTCTTTCTCTAACAGAGCTCAGAAGACACTACCTTCACTAAGGCTATAAGGATCACTTTGATAGGGGAGGGGAACACTGACATTGCAAAGAAGCTCAGTGCGAGCTATCCTATACACATAGGGGTTAATGATAGAGGTTACATTTATGAAAATGGGCTCTCCAGTGATAACGAGTATAACAAGATTTGAGACTAAGCATTAAACTTTTAGGATAAAAGGGGCTCTGAATGACTGTAATACAAACATAGGACACTAACTTCTAGGAAGTTCCAAGAAACAGAGCCCATACATTAAGAGAGAATGTGAATGTGGATTAGGAAGGACCCTATAATACAATGTTGAGTGTGTACGGTAGTGATTCCTCCAATCTTTCCCCCAAAGGACTCTACGGCCATTTACTCACACTGTTGTTTTAGATGTAGTGTCTTTGCCAGAACATATCAACAGGCCCTCTGGCACTTGGTATGCACATTGATCTACAAATGTATGTTCTCTTTAATACTCATTAGGAAAGAGAATCAGAAGTAGTTTGAATTCATATGGAATGGAGCACTACACATATTTATAGATTTTATTTGGCCTCGTTCTTTTCCAAGTCCCAATTTCCCTCTTTCCTACTGTTTTTTTCTTGAGAACACTTTCTAATATTTCACTTTAATATGAATATTCATCTCAAAATCTGTTTCTGAGGAACCCAACTTAAGACATGTGCCGCTCCATTTGGGTCATTTTACAAATTGACCTGAATCATCTTTGAAAGAAGTTGGGGCAATGACGAGTAAGTGAAAAATGAGAGAGAATAAACATTTCCCTGTACGTCATGGGATATTTCTGCTCACACAAAATGTATTTGTTGTCGTCTTTTTTAATGGAACACTCATGCCTTGGCTCTTCTCCCATATAAAATGTCGCTAAATTCAGTCCCAGGGAACCAGGGAAATATCTCCTAGTATACTGTACCTTAGAATTGAAGGAGGCTTTCTGTTCCTGAATGTATGCAAACAAACAAACAAAAAATTTAATTGTCTGTGAGTTATTTTCAGAAGAACAAAGTTCCCTAATTTAAAAGCAAGGCCACCATTGCTTAATGAGTGAACCGTTAGCGCACCCTTGGGCACTGCAGAGACCTTCCAGCTTCAATTGTCAGCGCAGATACTAGCTCTCTGAGGATTGTTCCTTCTAAGGTCAAAGACAAAGGCAAAAACACAGAAGGGGGAAATGGCAATGGCACCCCTGTGGACCACAGTCATCATTACTTTATTTGAGTAGGACTCCAACTGTCCATTAGAAGTCAGATGAGTGCTTAGAAACAGCCTGAATGCCTCCAGCAGAATCTTAAGCAATGGCTACTGGCTAAGAGCCCAGGAAGTGTAAATGAGGCCACTTTTCCTTCTTCTTCATTTCCTTCCTCTGCATTCCCTTCATAGATACCCTAATTCCTTTCATCTGCCCTAGCAAAAGAGCTTCCAAAGGAAGATAAAGGACTATGTGAATGGGCTTGCTGAGGAAAGTTGTTTGTTGTCTTATTTAGAGGCCTTTATAAGAAGATCATTATACTGAGCTTTCTATATAAAGATATTTAGTTCTCTTCCTACATCCCTCAAAATACTAATATTCTATATATTATAACTGCTATTTACTGAAATCATTTAGCTGGGTGGCTGGTGAGTATTAAAATAAGGGAGAAGTTTTACTGTTTTCTGGAAGTTCCAGGAACAAAATGGGGTTGCAGTCATTTTCATAAACTAAAGCAAGTTGTGAAGATTGGGCATTATCATACTGTGCCTGAATGTCCTCTGGGTGTTTTGTAATGACTTTGCCAGAATCCAAAGAATGTTGTTCAAAGAGGAGGCATACTTCTTTCTTCCTTTGCCTTTTGCTTTACTAGTTTCTTACGAACCTGCAGATCCGGTGTACTCAGACCTTCATGTCTCTGTTCATAGAATTTGTGGATATATTTCTACTGAATCAGACCTCAAGCTTGTACGAAAGGGCTCACTCGCTACTTCTGTGACTTGATGGTTTCTTTTTGGTTCAAAAGTAAAATGTTAAGCTTTACCTAGACAGCAATGGCAGTAGTAAATCCACATTAAAGCCATTTCATCCTTTTTCTTATAAAGAATCATTTTTTCACAGAAGAGAAAATCCCAGTGTATTTCCAGCCTTGATGCACAAATGAATTTGGATCATACCTCATATTTACTTGTGTCCAGAAATATGAAATACTGGTACTTGGGCATGCGGTTTTCTTTTGACAGTAGTAATTCTGACTTCCTGGGAACTATTTGTAACTATTTTATTCCACTGTAAAACTTAGAAAGGAGAGGTTTCCTGATTTTCTCTATTAGTTTTGAGGATAATGGCTAGCAGAGGAAAAGTAAAAAACAAACAAGAAACCCTTTACTGGTTGCTGATACCACTTCAGCTACTGCCTTTGTCTGACTAAGTGTTCACTGTGTTGGAACACAAGAAAGAAAACACCTTCTAATATTTAATCAAGAGATATTAAAATATTTTGGTTTTGTATCATGAAGTGTTTACATTCATAGTTTAGTTTTTGCTTATGGTAAAGAATAGCCTTTGCATGCATTACCTCATTCTTATAACCTTGTATGGAAAGTAGTTACATCCATATATCAGAAGTGTTTGGGGAAGGCATGCTAATCGGTCATGAAGCACAAACAAGGAAGAAGAAAAGCATGTGACTGGCTCAGCATCCCTCTCCCCAGAGCAATGCCCTGATTCTCTATGGAGTAGAGCATCTGCCTCCAACACCAAATGAGTAAAAATATCCAAGCAAAAACTCATCTTTGTTTTCCTTGCAGATTGCACAATTTATCTCCAATAACATACACATTCATCATCACCAAAGCTCAGTGGAATAATTATGAATATTTACTGAATCGACCATGCAAAGCCATATGCTATGGTAGAAAGAATGTGGAAGAGATACTGAAAACTGGCACAAATAATAAGACTGCAAAATCAGCCACTTACAGTTAAGCAGCATTTGGAAATCATATATGCAATGAGAGTGGCCTACAGCTGTAAATAGTCCTGGATTTTCATGTGGCAGAATCAGTTTGATAGAGGATAGGAACTCAAAATTTCTGTTACAAGTCATAGGATTTTTAAAAAAGAAGTTATTACAGGGAAGTGTTTTTTGTTTGTTTTTTTTTTATTAGGGTATAGTTGCTTTACAATGTTGTGTTAGTTTCTTCTGTACAACGAAGTGAATCAGCTGTATGTATACATACATCCCCTCCCTCTTGGACTTCTCTCCCACCCCCCCAACCCCCATCCCACCCATCTAGGTCACCACAGAGCACCAAGCTGAGCTCCCTGAGCTATACAGCAAGTTCCCACTAGCTATCTGTTTTACACATGGGAAGTGTTAATATAAGCTCTGGAACTTTTTATATTACTCTATCTCCTTTAATCTGTGATGCTGAAGAATTTCTAAAAATCAGGAGTCTGAGGATGCAGTGGAGAAAAGCGAAATGAATCTCAATTGCATTAGTGTTAAGAAGTGCTGGCAAGCCACTGCAGGGTAACATCGTAAAAAAATAATAATCAATTATATGTGCTTTGAATTTTGCAGTTACAAAACACTTTTCTACATACATTCTCATTTGATTTTTTCATAGTTGTTGTTAGATGCTATTATACCCTTTTCACACATTATAAAATAGATTCACAATGTTTACATGATTTGTTCAAGGTTACAAATATGTAAGTGGCAAAAATTGGGCCAGACTCGTATCTCCCGACTTTTACGTGGATTTAGCAAATGCACAGTGGATGAAATATAAAAAGAAATGAAGACTGTCAGAATCACAGATCTGTATTCAGTACAAATCAAAACTCTTTGAGGAACCAAGCTAAAAGGAGATTATTGAGGGTGCTACCTAACAAGCTAGACAGAAAACACAAATTTCCAAGGTATAATATTGGGATTAGTGGCCCAGAGAATCTGATATAATGGAAGGGAACGTCCAAAGCCTGAAGCAATAAACATTGTTAAGAGGCTCATTTTCCAGGTTAATTCATTTAAAAATTACAGTTCTTAATTGCCATTGATATTTCTTAATTTTAAACAATTCCAAAGGAGACCTTCAAGATGGCGGAGGAGTAAGACATGGAGATCACCTTCCTCCCCACAAATACATCAAAAGTACATCTACATGTGGAACAACGCCTACAGAACACCTACTGAATGCTGGCAGAGCCTCAGACTTCCCAAAAGGCAAGAAACTCCCCATGTACCTGGGTAGGGCAAAAGAAAAAAGAAAAAACAGAGACAAAAGAATATGGATGGGACCTGTCCCTCTGGGAGGGGGCTGTGAAGGAGGAAAAGTTTCCACACACTAGGAAGCCCCTTCACTGGCAGAGACGGGGGGTGGCGGAGGGGAAGATTTGGAGCCACGGAGGAGAGCGCAGCAATAGGGGTACAGAGGGCAAAGCCCAAAGATTCCCGCACAGAGGATCTGTGCCAACCAGCACTCACCAGCCCAAGAGGCTTGTCTGTTCACCCACGGTGGGGGGGGTGGGGGCTGGGGGCTGAGGCTTGGGCTTTGGAGATCGGATCCCAGGGAGAAGGACTGGGGTGGGCTGTGTGAACACAGCCTGAAGGGGGCTAGTGTGCCACAGCTACCCGGGAGCGAGTCCGGGAAAAAGTCTGGAACTGCCTAAGAGGCAAGAGACCATTGTTTTGGGGTGCTTGAGCAGAGGGGATTCAGAGTACCGCTTAAACGAGCTCTGGAGATGGGCGCGAGCTGTGGCTATCAGTGTGGACACCAGAGATGGGCATGCAATGCTAAGGCTGCTCTTTCAGCCACCAAGAAGCCTGTGTGAAAGCACAGGTCACTATCCACACCTCCCCTACCAGGAGCCCGTGCAGGCCGCCACTGCCAGGGTCCCATGATCCAGGGACAATTTCCCCTGGAGAACACATGGCATACCTCAGGCTGTTGCAATGTCATGCTGGCCTCTGCCGCCACAGGCTCACCCGCATTCCGTAACCCTCCCTCCCCTAGGCCTGAGCCAGCTGCAGCCTCCTAATCAGCGGCTCCTTTAACCCTGTCCTGTCTGGGTGGGAACAGACGCCCTCAGGCCACCTACACGCAGAGGTGGGGCCAAATCCAAAGCTGAGCCCCTGGGAGATGTGAGAACAAAGAATAGTAAGGGAAATCTCTCCCAGCAGCCCCAGGAGCAGTGGATTAAATCTCCACAATCAACTTGATGTACCCTGAATCTGTGGAATACCTGAAGAGACAACAAATCATCCCAAAATTGAGGCGGTGGACTTTGGGAGCAACTGTAGACTTGGGGTTTGCTTTCTGCATCTAATTTGTTTCTGGTTTTATGTTTATCTTAGTTTAGAATTTAGAGTTTATTATCACTGGTAGATTTGTTTATTGATTTGATTGCTCTCTTCCTCCTTTTTCTTTTTTAATATATAGATATATAAATGTCTTTCCTTTTTCTCTTTTTGTGTTTATGTGTATGCTTCTTTGTGTGATTTTGTCTGTATAGCTTTGCTTATACCATTTGCCCTAGGGTTTTTTCTGGCCATTGAAAAATTTTTTTTAGTATAGTTTTTAGCACTTTTTATCATTGGTGGATTTGTTTTTTGCTTTGGTTGCTCTCTTCTTTCTCTATTTCATTCTTTATTTTTCTTTTCTTCATTTTTCATTACTTTCTAATTTATCTTTTTTAATTTTAATAAATTTTATTTTATTTATTTTTTTCTTTCTTTTTTTGCTCCATTTTCTTCTGAGCCATGTGGCTGACAGGGTCTTGGTGTTCCAGCTTGGTGTCAGGCCTTTGCCTCTGAGGTGGGAGAGCCAAGTTCAGGACATTGGTCCACCAGAGACCTCCCAGCTCCACATAATATCAAATGGTGAAAGCTCTCCCAGAGATCTCCATCTCAACGCTAAGACCCAGCTCCACTCAACGACCGCCTAGCTACAGGGCTGGACACCCTATGCCAAACAACTAGCAAGGCAGGAACACAACCCCACCCATTAGCAGAGAGGCTTCCTAAAATCATAAGGTCACAGACACTGCAAAACACACCACATGACATGGCCCTGCCCACTAGAAAGACGACAAGACCCAGCCTCATTCACCAGAACACAGGGACTAGTCCCCTTCACCAAGAAGCCTACACAACACACTGAACCAACCTTAGCCACTGGGGGAAGACACCAAAAACAACAGGAACTACAAACCTGTAGCCTGTGATAAGGAGACACCAAACACAGTAAGTTAAGTTAAGCAAAATGAGTAGACAGGGAAACACACAGCAGATGAAGGAACAAGGTAAAAACCCACCAGACCAAACAAATGAAGAGGAACTAGGCAGGAACTGGAAAAGAATTCAGAGTAATGATAGTAAAGATGATCTGAACTCTTGGAAATAGAATGGAGAAACAAAAGAAACGTTTAACAAGCACCTAGAAGAACTAAACAGCAAACGGTGATGAACAACACAATAAATGAAACTAAAAATTCTGTAGAAGGAATCAGTAGCAGAATAACTCAGGCAGGAAAACAGATAAGTGACCTGGAAGATAAAACAGTGGAAATAACTACTGCAGCGAAGAATAAAGAAAAAAGAATGAAAAGAATTGAGGACAGTCTCAGAGACCTCTGGGACAACATCAAACTCACCAACATTTGAATTATAGGGGTACCAGAGAAGAAGAGAAAAAGAAAGGGACTGAGAAAATATTTGAAGAGATTATAGTTGAAACTGGGAAAAGAAATTGTCAATCAAGTCCAGGAAGCGCAGAGAGTCCCATACAGGAAAAATCCAAGAAGAAACACACCAAGATACATATTAATCAAACTATCAAAAGTTAAATACAAAGAAAAAAGATTAAAGGCAGCAAGGGAAAAACAACAAATAACATACAAGGGAATCCCCATAAGGTTAACAGCTGATCTTTCAGCAGAAACTCTGCAAGCCAGAAAGGAGTGGCAGGACATATTTAAAGTGATGAAAGGGAAAAACCTACAACAAAGATTACTCTACCCAGGAAGGATCTCATTCAGGTTCGACAGAGAAATTAAAACCTTTACAGACAAGCAAAAGCTAAGAGAATTCAGCACCACCAAACCAGGTTTACAACAAATGCTAAAGGAACTTCTCTAGGCAGGAAACACAAGAGAAGGAAAAGACCTACAATAATAAACCCAAAACAATTAAGAAAAGGGTAATAGGAACCAACATATTGATAATTACCTTAAATGTAAATGGATTAAATGCTCCAACCAAAAGACATAGACTGGTTGAATGGATATAAAAACAAGACCCATATATCTGCTGTCTAAAAGAGACCCACTTCAGACCTAGGGACACATACAGACTGAAAGTGAGGGGATGGAAAAATATATTCTGTGCAAATGGAAATCAAAAGAAAGCTGGAGTAGCAATTCTCATATCAGACAAAATAGACTTTAAAATAAAGGCTACTACAGGAGACAAAGAAGGACCCTACATAATGATCAAGGAACCAAACTTAGAAGAAGATTTCACAATTGTAAATATTTATGCACCCAACATAGGAGAACCTCAATACGTAAGGCAAATGCTAACAACCATAAAAGGGGCAATCGACAGTAACACAATCATAGTAGGGGACTTTAACACCCCACTTTCACCAAGAGACAGATAATCCAAAATGAAAATAAATAAGGAAACACAAGCTTTAAATGATACATTAAACAAGATGGACTTAATTGATATTTATAGGACATTCCATCCAAAAACAACAGAATACACTTTCTTCTCAAGAGCTCATGGAACATTCTCCAGGATAATCATACCTTGGGTCACAAAACAAGCCTTGGTAAATTTAAGAAAATTGAAATCACATCAAGTACCTTTTCCGACCACAATGCTCTGAGGCTACATATCAATTACAGGAAAAAGTCTGTAAAAAATACAAACACAGGGAGGCTAAGCAATACACTACTAAATAACCAAGACATCACTGAAGAAATCAAAGAGGAATTGAAAAAATAGCTAGAAACAAATGACAATGAAAACACGATGACCCAAAACCTATGTGATGCAGCCAAAGTAGTTTTATGAGGGAAGTTTATAGCAATACAATCCTATCTCAAGAATCAAGAAACATCTCAAATAAACAACCTGACCTTACACCTAAAGCAATTAGAGAAAGAAGAACAAAAATGCCCCAAAGCTGGCAGAAGGACAGAAATCATAAGGTCAGAGCAGAAATAAATAAAAAATAATTGAAGGAAACAATAACAAACATCAATAAAAGTAAAAGCTGCTTCTTTGAGAAGATAAACAAAACTGATAAACCATTAGCCAGACTCATCAAGAGAAAAAGGGAGAAGACTCAAATCAATAGAATTAGAAATGAAAAAGGAGAAGTAAAAACTGACACTGGAGAAATACAAAGCATCATGAGAGACTACTACAAGCAACTATATGCCAATAAAATGGACACCCTGGAAGAAATGGACAAATTCTTAGAAAAGCACAACCTTCTAAGACTGGACCAGGAAGAAACAAAATATAAACAGACCAATCACAAGGACTGAAATTGAGACTGTGATTAAAAATCTTCCAACAAACAAAAGCCCACTAACAGATGGCTTCACATGCGAATTCTATCAAACATTTAGAGAAAAGCTAACACCTATACTTCTCAAACTCTTCAAAAATATAGCAGAGGGAGGAACACTCCCAAACTCAGTCTACGAGGTCACCATCACCCTGATACCAAAACCAGACAAGGATGTCACAAAGAAAGAAAACTACAGGCCAATATCACTGATGAACATAGATGCAAAAATCCTCAACAAAATACTAGCAAACAAAATCCAACAGCACATTAAAAGGATCATACACCATGATCAACTGGGGTTTATCCCAGGAATGCAAGGATTCCTCAATATACACAAATCAGTCAGTGTGATACACCATATTAAAAATAGGAGATGGACCATGTGATCATCTCAATAGATGCAGAAAAAACATTCAACAAAATTCCACACTTATTTATGATAAAAATCCTCCAGAGAGTAGGCATAGAGAGAACCTACCTCAACATAATAAAGGCCATATATGACAAACCCACAGCCAACATCATTCTCAATGGTAAAAAACTGAAACCATTTCCTCTAAGATCAGTAACAAGACAAAGTTGTCCACTCTCACCACTATTATTCAACATAATTTTGAAGTTTTAGCCACAGCAATCAGAGAATAAAAAGAAATAAAAGGAATCCAAATCGGAAAAGAAGTAAAGTTTTCACTGTTTGCAGATGACATACTATACATAGAGAATCCTAAAGACTCTACCAGAAAACTACTAGAGCTAATCAATGACTTTAGTAAAGTAGCAAGATACAAAATTAATGCACAGAAATCTCTCGCATTCCTATACACTAATGATGAAAAATGTGAAAGAAAAATAAAGGAAACACTCCCATGTACCATTGCAACAGAAAAGAATAAAACACCTAGGAATAAAATGAACTAAGGAGACAAAAGAGCTGTATGCAGAAAACTGTAAGACACTGATGAAAGAAATTAAAGATGATACAAATAGATGGAGAGATATACCATGTTCTTGGATTGGAAGACTCAACATTGTGAAAATGACTCTACTACCCAAAGCAATCTACAGATTCAATGCAATCCCTATCAAACTACCAATGGACTTTTTCACAGAACTCGAGCAAAAATTTTCACAATTTGTATGAAAACGCAAAAGACCCCGAACAGCCAAAGCAATCTTGAGAAAGAAAAACAGAGCTGGAGGAATTGGGCTCCTGGACTTCAGACTATACTACAAAACTACATTAATCAAGGCAGTATTGTACTGGTACAAAAACAGAAATATAGATCAATGAAACAGGATAGAAAGCCCAGAGATTAACCCACACACATATGGTCACCTTATTTTTTATAAAGGAGGTAAGAATATACAATGGAGAAAAGACAGCATCTTCAATAAGTGGTGCTGGGAGAACTGGACTGCTACATGTAAAAGAATGAAATTAGAACACTCCCTAACACCATACACAAAAATAAACTCAAAATGGATTAAGACCTAAATGTAAGGCCAGACATTATAAAGCTCTTAGAGGAAAACATAGGCAGAACACTCTATGACATAAACCACAGCAAGATCCTGTTTGACCCACCTCCTAGAGAAATGGAAATAAATACAAAAATAAACAAATGGGACCTAAGGAAACTTAAAAGCTTTTGCACAGCAAAGGAAACCATAAAAGAGACGAAAATACAACACTAAGAATGGGAGAAAATATTTACCAATGAAGCAACTGACAATGGATTAATCTACTAGCAGCTAATGCAGCTCAATATCAAAAAAAAACCAAACAACCCAATCCAAAAATGAGCAGAAGCTCTAAATAGACATTTCTCCAAAGAAGATATACAGATTGCCAACAAACTCATGAAAATATGTTCAACATCACTAATCATTATAGAAATGCAAATCAAAACTACAGTGAGGTATCACCTCACACCAGTCAGAATTGCCATCATCAAAAAATCTACAAACCTTAAGTGCTGGAGAGGGTGTGGAGAAAAGGGAACCCTCTTGCACTCTTGGTGGGAATGTAAATTGATACAGCCACTATGGAGAAAAGTATGGAGGTTCCTCAGAAAACTAAAAATAGAACTACATTACCACCAGCGATCCCACTACTGGGCATGTACCACAATGTTCATTGCAGCTCTATTTACAATAGCCAGGACGTGGAAGCAACCTAAGTGTCCACTGACAGATGAATGGATAGAGAAGATGTGGCACATATATACAACAGAATATTACTCAGTCATAAAAAGAAACAAAATTGAGTTATTTGTAGTGAGGTGGATGGACCTAGAGTCTGTCATACAGAGTGAAGTAAGTCAGAAAGAGGAGAACAAATACCATATGCTAACACATATATATGGAATCTAAAAAAAAAAAAAATGTTTCTGAAGAACTTAGGGGCAGGAGAGGAATAAAGACGCAGATACAGAGAATGGACTTGAGGACACGGGGAGGGGGAAGGGTATGCTCGGACAAAGTGAGAGAGTGGTATGGAATTATATATACTACCAAATGTAAAATAGCTAGAGGGAAGCAGCTGCATAATACAGGAGGATCAGCTCGGTGCTTTGTGACCACCCAGAGGGGTGGGATAGGGAGGGTGGGAGGGGGACGCAAGAGGAAAATGATATGGGGATATATGTATACATATAGCGGATTCACTTTGTTATAAAGCAGATAACACACCATTGTAAAGCAATTATACTCCAATAAAGATGTTAAAAAAACAAAAAAATAACACATATCCAAGCAGGAAATGTGCTATACTTGGGAAATACCCAGCAAGGAGTTGTCTGCAGGCAGGTAGGGCCCTCTTCTCCAATCAGGCTAAACAGTGGCTTTCAGCAATCCATTTGCCAATTCTGATTGAGATGAGTTTGCAAGAGGTCAAGAAAACTTAAAGGCTAGCTACCATGATTACAAAAATGCTAAAAGGCAGGGACAAAGTGCAGGAAATTTGTATAGAATAAGAAAACTTGATAGCCAAGGATGGTAAAAGGTAAAATGTGGTTGAGAACAAATTATTAGCTGTCAGGCTTAGATTCTTGGTTTGAATTGGAAACAACTGCAAAGAAGACTGCCCTATACAAATATAAGGCATCAGAGGCACTCCACACAGGCTGTTGTTGTGTTTTGTTCTGTAATTCCAAGTGGAAGCTCTGTTTGAGCATATTTGCTATAGGACAGGATCAGAGTGTTTGAGCTGGGAGGACACGGAAGATCACCTTGGACTCCTCCTGCCCCTCTCACCCCCAACAGGGCCACTCACATTTTACATTCGAAGAGTGATGGGCTTGCCCTCTGGCTGAGTAATTTTGCAGTTGAGATAAAGTATGTCGAAACCTGTAAGCTCAGTTCCTCTAGAGCGAGGCTACTATGGTTATTAAATGATCCAACTATGGAGCCAAAAAGGGCTGCCTGGCAATTCTGACACTGCCACTCATTATCTGTGTGAACGTGAATAAGTCTTTTAGCCTCAGTTACCTCACATGTAAGAAGGAATTAATAATATTTGCCTCACAGATAGCTTTGAGTATTAAGTAAAATGTTATTCTAAAATTATTATTGTAAAATGTTTAGGACATTGCTTAGCACATAATATATTATTACTGTTAATCTTCTAACAACATAACAAATGTATGTTGATCCAACTCCCTGGTTCATCTGGGTTCCCAACACTCAGCCGGGTTCATTTGTCCTTAGTCAACTTCCTTTCTCGTTCCCCAAAGAGGCACTTCCAAACCCTCATTATTCATCTTTTGAATCCCCCTATGTTCCTTCCACCTTATTCAAAGTTAAACTGACTTGAGATAAGACTGAATAAAATGATGGAAAATAATAAAACAAAACAAAACAAACAAAAAAAAGGTCATGAAGAACCTAGGGGTAAGACAGAAATAAAGACACAGACCTACTAGAGAATGGACTTGAGGATATGGGGAGGGAGAAGGGTAAGCTGTGACAAAGCAAGAGAGAGGCATGGACATATATACACTACCAAACGTAAGGTAGATAGCTAGTGGGAAGCAGCCGCATAGCACAGGGAGATCAGCTCGGTGCTTTGTGACCGCCTGGAGGGGTGGGATAGGGAGGGTGGGAGGGAGGGAGATGCAAGAGGGAAGAGATATGGGAACATATGTATATGTATAACTGATTCACTTTGTTATAAAGCAGAAACTAACACACCATTGTAAAGCAATTATACTCCAATAAAGTTGTAAAAAAAAAACCACCCCAAATTTTAAAAAGTATATACTCACATTTTTAACTTTCTTAATGAACACTAACATGCCCACGTGGCAGGAAAGTAAGGGAAATCCTTAGAGACCAAAAACGGACAAGAAGGTACAAATGCAAAGCACTAAATGAAGTTTGAAGTGCACTGTAGCCTTTTGTCTCTATGATCCTGGGGGCTCAGAGCAGGGGTCTTCAAACCTCAGTGTATGCTTCCAGATTACACTAGGACTTTCTAGTTGATGTGGGCACAGACAGCAGCTTTAAACAAATCATTTTCACATTAACTTCCATCTGTACTTTTTCCTAAAATTCATCTGTCTGAGAATATGTCTGTGGTCAAAGTTTGCAGCAGCGTTGCTATTTCTAGTTTCCGCTCCTATCCTTCCTAATATAATTTTCCCACTCCCCCAGCCCCCAAATAAGTTAAAAATCAAAATTTTAACCTAAATTTTATTGAATTACATTGTCTTATGTATAAAAAAATCTGAAGTGGTTAAAAAAAAGGAAGATAAAAGAAATAGAAGAAAGAAAAAGAAAATAAAAGATTCAAAGATCAAACATTTTAAAAGAACAATTCAAAATAATCTTCTCTGTCTAGTCTCTGTAATCAAAGAACTGCCTCAGCTACTTTTTTCACATGATTTTAAATAGAAGTCATTTTTTGACATATCAAAGTTATATCTTTGATTCCAAAAACAGATATCAGAGATATGTTAGGTTAAACAATTATTGAAGCTTATACAAGGGTCATTTTCATTAAATTTTGGCAATAGGTTAGTGGACACTGAAAAATACTTATGCGTTATTTATACTTGGATGCTTATCTGCTCACTATCACTAGGCAACTAATTATATACCTAATTATTTGTGCATTTCATGTACTTATTTGTTTTATATTAATCTACTTGGAATATGTTGAGAATTCTGCTGTTAATAATGTACTTAACAACAATCATTAATGCCTGTTTTGTAAGCCCCAAATTTATTGGTAGACCATCTACTCGCTCTTCTTTGCTGTTAATTTCCATTGAAGCTTGCTTTATTCTAGCAATAAGTGTCATTCATCTATGGGTACATGAATTAATTTTTAAGAGAGCTATCCATCTTCTTAAGTAATACATTTCCATTAAAATTTTATTTTTCACGTTTTAATCAATTATGTACTATTAATAATTATATAGTAATTTAATACAAAGAAACCTTGTTAACATTTAGAGCTTTATAGGAATTGAAAAATCAACTTCCATTTATAAATATAATTTACTTGAGAAATATGACAGAGCCACAAAAAAAGTTCATGTATAAAATATAGCATAATAGAATAAATTTCTTGTGTAGGAAATGCCATGCAAATATGAGTTGATGAAGGAAGGCACCTGGTTGACTGAAAATAATCCAAGGTACTTCATGCAGGATTGCTTGGTTCATGAGCTACACTGGATTCTTTCCTTCTTTTCTCAGAAGGAGAGGCTATATTAAAAATGAGTTTCCAATGGGACCAGTGGCTTTTCCACCACTACAGGGGTCTACAATTTCCCACTGACCTCAAGGCTTCCCGGTGATGAGCACCTGGTATTCCAAATAGTTTCTGTAAAATGCTGTCATTCAAATCCAGACTTGTAGGTGTGCAGGATGTTCATGTGACTCTTCCCTTATAAGATTGCTCTCACATTTTCCATAGCTTTAAGGAGAAAAATGGAGGAGAATGACCATCCACTGGAATACAATCCATACTGCATGTCCAGCAGGGCACCCTGCCCTCTCATGGGACAACGGGAGCATAGGGGTTCATGCCTTCTCTTTGGCTGGCTTTAGCCTTGCTGGCTTCCTCCCAATAAAATCTGTTGCTAACTTACACCATAGCTTGTAGAATCTTTGTACAACATGTGGGGCTACACATGGGACCATGTTAGCATAGAAAACAATGTAAGATTTATGAATGTTGAAATATAACATTACAATATATTTTATGTTGATAATAGTGGGTATTAACTTACTTAGGTTCTATTGAAAACATTTAAAAGAGTGAAGTAGGGCTTCCGCCTGCCGATGCAGGGGACGCGGGTTTGTGCCCCAGTCCGGGAAGATCCCACATGCCACAGAGCAGCTGGGCCCGTGAGCCATGGCTGCTGAGCCTGCACGTCTGGAGCCTGTGCTCCGTAACGGGAGAGGCCACAACAGTGAGAGGCCCACACACCGAAAAAAAAAAAAAGAGTGAAGTAACAGTTTTATTCTGAAATTTCAATATTAATACACAAGAAAGAGGTTGTGTATTTCAAAACAATTTAAAATTTAGGTTGAAAAATTTTAGACATAATAGACCTACAACTTATCAAAATTCTTTTAGGGGCTATGAAAACAAAAGTAACTCCTGATGACCAATAATCCAGATATTTAATTTTAACTGATCATGCAAGGCAGGAGGTATGGATATGAGAAGTTTATAAACAGAAACCTGCAGAAAGACAGAAACGATTAAGGACCACACCTTCATTGAAAAGATGAATCAGAACAAACAGGTGCCAAAAAGAAGACTCTAAGGTAACTTGCCTGACTTAGTTTTAATGGTGTGTGTAAAGAGTGTATCTTCTCTTGAATTTGTAACCACAGGCTACCTCTCATGTAATTTTGGGACTGAAATAATGCTACCAATGAAATCCCCAAATCTCCAAGCTGAGTACATTGCTGAAAGTGGTTCCAGGTTGGCAGTACTCTAGACACCCAGCAGAAGCAAACAGAAATACTCTCTAGAGGAGCATACTTTAAAACCAGTCTCAAAGAATTTTCTCTTATAAATCTCTAAGGAATGTGAGCTTCAATATGAAAACAGTGTGAGAGTTACATCATTATAATTGGAGTTTCAGAAAGAGATAAGAAGCATAAAAAAGTGGTAATATCCAAAGAGATAACTCTAAGAATGTTCCAGAACTGACAAGAGGCATCTATTGTCAAATTCAGGAAGCCCAAGATGCAAACTTTCAGTTACAAAATAAATGAGTCACGGGTATGAAATGTACAGTGTAGGGAATATAGTCAATAATAATGTAATATCTTTGTATGGTGACAGATAGTCACTAGACATCATGGTGATCATTTTGTAATGTATAGAAATATCGAATCACTATGTTGTGCCCCATGAACTAACATAGTATTATAGGTCAATTATACTTCAAAAACAAACAAACAAACTCATAGATAAAGAGATCACATTTTTGGTTATCAGAGGCATGCATGTTATATATGAATGTTAAAGAGAGTAAATCCTAAGAGTTCTTATCACAAGGAAAAAATATTTTTTCCATTTCTTTTATTTTGTATTGATATGAGGTGAGGGATGCTCACTAAACTTACTTATCATTGTATTAATCACTTTATGATGTATGTAAGTGAAATAATTATGCTGTACACCTTAAACTTATACAGTGCTGTATGGAAATTATATCTCAATAAAACTGGAAGAAAAAAACACATATCTCAGGAATATACTGTATGGGAAAGTGGGAAAAGAAAGAGATCCTAATAGAAAGCCTTAGATATGAAAAGGAATGGTGAGCAAATAAAATAATAGGGCTGTGACAAATTTAAACACACAATGGTTGAGTAAAACAATGATCATTTCTGATAACATAACAATAACATAAAACATAACATAACCTAACCTAACAGAATCTTAGGTTAGATTCTCTCATAAAAAGACGCTGGACACAATTTGAGTGCAAATTGGGAGGCAATCTCAGGAATCACTGGTAGTTTAACGGGGAACTGAGAAAGGGAAGAATATAAAGCTAATATACAGTTTGAGCAAGTAACTCCTGTGGTAACTGTGGTTCAATCCCTCTGGGGACCTTTGGGAGAGTCCACAAAGCATGACTCAAAATCTATGCATCTGAGGTATAATTTAGATGAAGCATTTATCCAATACTTGAGAGTCACCCTCAACTATTCAGCTGAGTACTGAGGTACATATATATGCAAGGAGAACTCTGAGGCTGGAGAAAGTACTACCTAAAGGTGATCACAAAGTGGTGGAACTAATTCCTTTTACCACCAGCCAGACAGGAAAAATCCGTGATTCACAGGGCATTTAGTAGACTACTAAGAATTGTCTCGACTCAGTACTAGGGAATATACAGTCCTAGACTGAGCACTGCCCTGGTCCCACCCAACAAATCATAAAAGCAAGACCCAGAAGTTTCAAGCTTTTTCTAAGAAACTTAACAGCAACTCAAGAACAAATCCCAAGAATATTCACAGGAATACCCCATCAGAAAAGGTCAATTTCACATAGTCTGCCATGAAAACTTAATTATCTATTACTGCCTAAACACTGTGACAAATTCAGTGGCTAAAAATGGTTTCTGTGCATCAGGAATCTGAGCGTGGATTGGCTAGGGACTCTATTTCAGGATCTTTCATAGGCTAAGAAGTTATCTGCCAGGTTCTGGTTATATTAAGGCTCAACTAAGAAACAACGAATTTCCAACCTCACATAGTTATTGGCATGATTCAATACAGTGCCTTGCAGGCAAATGTTGAACTGGTCGCCTTAGTTCCTCACTGTTGACCAGACGCTGCCCTCCATTTCTTGTCACATGGGCCTCTACAACATTGCAGTTTGCTTCTTCAAAGCATGCAAGCTAGCAAGGCAATATAGTCGGCTCACAAGGTGGATGCTGCAACCTCTCATAACTTAAGTGACATTCTATCACTTTTTCCATATTCTGTTTGTCAGAAGCTAGTCACATGGCCAGCACACACTCAGTGGGAGGGAAATATGAAAGAATGTGAGTTATGGAGGCAGAGATCTTTGGGAGTCATTTTAAGATCTGCCTACCACACAACCTAGACTTACCAGACATATAAAAGAGGAGGGAAGCATGATTAAACAAGAGGAAAGAAATCAGTCCATCAAAACCAACCCAGAACAGATGCAGTGGCAGAGAATGACGTTAAAACAGTTATTATAAAGGTATTACATATGTTCAGACATTTAGGTAGAGTGAAGAAAGATATCTGAAAAGACCAAATCTAAACTTCAAGAGAAGAAAACTGCAAGGTCTAAGATGAAAAATACATTGAGTGTATCAATGACAGACTAGGCAATACAAAAGAAAAGTTTAGTTACTTTTAAGACATGACAGTAAGCAGTATCCAGAATGAAGCACAGACACAAAAAAATTTGAGAAAAGTGAATAGAGTACCAGTGAGCTGTGAGACAGAAAAAAAATGGATGGAATTTTTTGAAATGTGACAAAAACTCTATATCCACAGATCTGAGAATCTCAGCAAACTTCAACCAAGCACATGACAAATTGTCAAAAAACAGTAAAGATACTGTATGTACAGACTAACAAAGATAAATATGACAACAGATGTCAAAATCAAGAAATGCAAGGAAAAGACAGTAGAGCAGCATCTTTAAATTACTGAGAGATAAAACCTATCAATCTTGAATTTTATAACAGAAATTTTTCATAAATTATGCTGGTATAAATATTTTTACAGATATACAAAATCTGGACTTTCTAATATATACATCTAATAGTAAAATGTATGGCAAAATTGCTGGGAGAAGAGAAAGGAAAGTATACTTTTTGAGATTCTCATACTACATATGAAGTGATATATGATCACTTAAAGGTAGACTGTGGTTAAGATCAAGATGTATGGTATAATCCAGATGTTGGCATATCCAGTCCATCACCTGATTTTACAAATAAAGTTTTATCAAATTACAGTTATGCCCATTCTTTACTATCTACGACTTCGTTCATGCTATAGCAGCAGAGCTAAGTAGTTACGACAGAGTCTATAGGAGTGGAAAATGAGCATTTATGTACTATTTGTTCCTTTACAGAAAAAGTTTGCAATCACAGATATAAACACCAAATCAACCACTATAATAAAAAAGCCAAAGAGTTAAAACTGATAAATCAACAGAGGAGATAAATGGAATTATTTAAAATGCACTTATTTAAAGTCAGAAAAATATTAAAAAGGAAACAAAGAACAGATTGTGCAAGCAGAAAACAAGAACAAGATGAGAGACTTAAATATTAAATCAATAATTCTATTAAATGTAAATGTTGTAGACTCATGATTCCAACCAAGGTGGAGCTCCAGAGATCATGTTTAGTTTCCTGCCTGAAACAAACAAAAAATGATCAAAATTCATGAAACAATGGATTGTTAGACACTGGATATTAAACAAAGGGCAAGAAACAAAGGAGGTGAGCCCTATGATTGCTACAGCTTATTGCTTAGAGAGACTTTCCACGTGCTGGCCCAAGGAAGGAAAACTAAAACAGAGCCTGGCAGATTCCAGAGCTAAGCATCCCAAGAGACCAAAATGAAAAGAGTTAGGCAGAACAAGAGTATTAGCTCCTAGAATTAACTGAGTTTGGTAAGGCTGCAGCATCTAAGATCAATTTACAAAGTCAATCATATTTCTATCTTATAGTAATGAGCAATCAGAAATTAAATTAAAAAATACTTATAAGAAATTAAATTAAAAATACTCAGAAATTAAATTTAAAAATACTTAAATTAAAATAATACATATTTTCATACATACAAAATATGAAATACATGGGAATAAATTTGACAAAAGATGTGCAAGGCTTGTTTACTGAAAAGTACAGGCATCACAGAAAGAAATTAAATAAGACCTAAATAAAGGGAGAGATGCATGCTCAGAGGTCAAAAACCTCAATATTATTAAGATGTTAATTCTCCAACTATCGACCTATAGATTCAATGCAATTCTAATCAAAATTACAGTGGACAGTTTTGAAAAATAAATTGACAAGCTTCTTTTAAATTTTACTTTGAAATGCAAAAGTCATAGACAGCTAACCCAACTTTGAAAAAAACGAAAAATGTTGGAGCACTTAAAAAAAAGCTACCTTAGGAGGCTAGATGGTGGAAGAGTAAGACGCGGAGATCACCTTCCTCCCCACAGATACACCAGAAGTACATCTACACGTGGAACAACTCCTACAGAACACCTAGTGAACGCTGACAGAAGACCTCAGACCTCCGAAAAGGCAAGAAACCCCCCCATGTACCTGGGTAGGGCAAAAAAAAAAAAAAGGATAAACAGAGACACAAGAATAGGGACAGGGCCTGCACCAGTGGGAGGGAGCTGTGAAGGAGGAAAGGTTTCCACACACTAGGAAGCGCCTTCGCGGGCAGAGACTCCGGGTGGTGGAGGGGGAAGCTTCGGAGCCGCGGAGGAGAGCACAGCAACAGGGGTGTGGAGGGCAAAGCGGAGAGATTCCCACACAGAGGATCAGGGCCAACCCGCGCTCACCAGCCAGAGAGGCTTGTCTGCTCACCCGCCGGGGCGGGTGGGGCTGGAAGTTGAGGCTTGGACTTCGGTCAGAGCGCTGGGAGAGGACTGAGGTTGGCAGCGTGAACACAGCCTGCAGGGGGTTAGTGAGCCACGGCTAGCCGGGAGGGAGTGCGGGGAAAAGTCTGGACCTGCCGAAGAGGCAAGAGACTTTTTCTTCCCACTTTATTTCCTGGTGCGTGAGGAGAGGGGAATGAGATGCTAAAGCTGCTGCTGCCGCCACCAAGAAGCCTGTGTGCGAGCACAGGTCACTATCCACACCCCCCTTCCGGGGAGCCTGTGCAGCCTGCCACTGGCAGGGTCCCGGGATCCAGGGACAACTCCCCTAGGAGAACGCACGGCGCGCCTCAGGCTAGTGCAACGTCATGCCAGCCTCTGCCGCCGCAGGCCCGCCCCGCATGCCGTGCCCCTCCCTCGCCCCGGCCTGAGTGAGCCAGAGCCCCCGAATCAGCGTCTCCTTTAACCCCGTCCTGTCTGAGCGAAGAATGGATGACCTCCAGCAACCTACATGCAGAGGCGGGGCCAAATCCAAAGCTGAGCCCCTGGAAGCTGTGAGACCAAAGAAGAGAAAGGGAAATCTCTCCCAGCAGCCCCAGAAGCAGTGGATTAACGCTCCACAATCAACCTGATGTACCCTGCATCTGTGGAATACATGAATAGACAACGAATCATCCCAAATTAAGGAGGTGGACTTTGAGAGCAAGATATATGATTTTTTCCCCTTTTCCTCTTTTTGTGAGTGTGTATGTGTATGCTTCTGTGTGAGATTTTGTCTGTATAGCTTTGCTTCCACCATTTGTCCTAGGGTTCTATCTGTCCATTTTTTTAAAACTTTTTTTCTTAATTATTTTTTATTTTAATAACTTTATTATATTTTATCTTATTTTTGTATCTTCTTTCTTTTTTTCCTTCCTGCCCTCCTTCCTTCCTTTCTTTCTTTCTTTCTTTCCTTTCTTTCTTTCTGTCCTTTTTCTCTTTCTCTCTCTCTCTCTCTCTTTCTCTTTCTCTTTCTTCTTTTTCTCCCTTTTATTCAGAGCCGTGTGGATGAAAGGCTCTTGGTGCTGCAGCCAGGAGTCAGTGCTCTGCCTCTGAGGTGGGAGAGCCAACGTCAGGTCACTGGTCCACAAGAGACATCCCAGCTCCACATAATATCAAACGGAGGACTTCATTGATATTTATAGGATAGTCCATCCAAAAACAACAGAATACACAGTTTTCTCAAGTGGTCATGGAACATTCTCTAGGATAGATCATATCTTGGGTCACACTCAAGCCTTGGTAAATTTAAGAAAATTGAAATTGTATCAAGTATCTTTTCCGACCACAACGCTATGAGACTAGATATCAATTACAGGAAATGATCTG